>NC_060120.1:212612165-212922934 GCF_021461395.2 Schistocerca americana
GAAGAATATTTGTAACTTTTTTTGCCGTCTCAGCAGAAGAGTAAAACCATACACTATGCACAAAAAATTAAGAAATCATGATCAATGCTCGAGAATAAAAGAAGTGACAGCTAAATTCTTTTTATGTTTTCTATTGAACTGATTCACATTGTCGAATCTGTACTAATTAATTATGTTGCAATGACATTGTACAGTAAACTGTCTCATGCAGAAATAGATACACACACACAAGGGTTTGAGAACCTGCATAAACCAGAGGAAATTAATCAGACTTTCAAGTATAAATTTTATCAGCATATGAACGTAGGAACAGTTTGTACACACTGCTGCCAATTTACTCAAACACACTTGGAAATTTATCTATCACTTGTCTTGTAAACAAATGGCCATAAAATCGAAAAAATTGTATCTGCAATACAGTATAATACCTAGAAAGTGCCTTACATCAATAAGAAATTTACAGGTATGCATTTTTTGTAGATCGTAACTGGTTCTCCTTTCACATACTTATCTTTACTTTTGTAACAACAGCTGTTTGTGGCCGCGCGGTTTGAGGCGCAAAATTACGAATTGGGCGGCCCCTTCCGCCGGAGGTTCGAGTCCTCCTTCGGGCATGTGCATGAGTGTGTGTGCTGTTCTTACCATAAGGTAGTTAGCATAAGGTAGTTCAAGTAGTTTCAAAGTCTAGGGACCGATGACTTCAGCAGTTTGGTCCCTTAGGGAATTCATACACATTTGAATGTGCAGAAAAGTATACAAAACTACGCGAATACGGGTAGTATTCAAGTTTCGCTATAATCGCAAATTGTAGACAAGCATCGTCGTCCCAAAATCAGGTGACTAGTCAAGTTTGATGCCGAGAACATGCGCAGTAGGCTATACTCACTCCATATATACAGGGTGAGTCACCTAACATTACCGCTGGATATACTTCGTAAACCACATCAAATACTGACGAATCGATTCCACAGACCGAACGTGGGGAGAGGGGCTAGTGTAATTGGTTAATACAAACCATAAAAAATGCACGGAAGTATGTTTTTTAACACAAACCTACGTTTTTTTAAATGGAACACCGTTAGTTTTGTTAGCACATCTGAACATATAAACAAATACGTAATCAGTGCCGTTTGTTGCATTGTAAAATGTTAATTACACCCGGGGATATTGTAACCTAAAGTTGACGCTTGAGTACCACTCCTCCGCTGTTCGATCGTGTGTATCGGAGAGCACCGAATTACGTAGGGATCCAAAGGGAACGGTGATGGACCTTAGGTACAGAAGAGACAGGAACAGCACATTACGTCCACATGCTAACACCTTTTTATTGGTCTTTTTCACTGACGCACATGTACATTACCGTGAGGGGTGAGGTACACGTACACACGTGGTTTTCGTTTTCAATTACGGAGTGGAATAGAGTGTGTCCCGACATGTCAGGCCAATAGATGTTCAATGTGGTGGCCATCATTTGCTGCACACAATTGCAATCTCTGGCGTAATGAATGTCGTAAACGCCGCAGTACATCTGGTGTAATGTCGCCGCAGGCTGCCACAATACGTTGTTTCATATCCCCTGGGGTTGTAGGCACATCACGGTACACATTCTCCTTTAACGTATCCCACAGAAAGAAGTCCAGAGGTGTAAGATCAGGAGAACGGGCTGGCAAATTTATGCGTCCTCCACGTCCTATGAAACGCCCGTCGAACATCCTGTCAAGGATCAGCCTGGTGTTAATTGCGGAATGTGCAGGTGCACCATCATGCTGATACCACATACGTCGACGCGTTTCCAGTGGGACATTTTCGAGCAACGTTGGCAGATCATTCTGTAGAAACGCGATGTACGTTGCAGCTGTTTGGGCCCCTGCAATGAAGTGAGGACCAATGAGGTGGTCGCCAATCATTCCGCACCATACATCTACAGTCCACGGTCGCTGTCGCTCTATCTGTCTGAGTCAGCGAGGATTGTCCACGGACCAGTAATGCATGTTCCGTAGACTCACTGCCCCGTGGTGTGTGAAACCCGCTTCATCGGTAAACACGTAGAACTGCAACGCATTCTCTGTTAATGCCCATTGACAGAATTGCACTCGATGATTAAAGTCATCGCCATGTAATTGCTGATGTAGCGACACATGAAACGGGCGAAAGCGGTGACGATGCAGTATGCGATTGACACTACTTTGACTCAGTCCACCGGCTCTCGCAATGTCCCGTGTACTCATGTGTGGGTTCATGGCAACAGCAGCTAACACACCAACTGCACCCGCTTCTCCTGTGACGGGCCTGTTACGGACCCGTTTGCGTGCTACGACCATACCTGTTGCATACAGTTGGCGGTAGATGTTTTGCAATGTGCGGCACGTTGGATGCTCTCTGTCCGGGTACCGTTCTGCATACACCCTGCAGGCTTCAGCTGCATTTCGTCGACACTCGCCATAGATGAGTATCATCTCCGCCTTTTCAGAGTTCGAATACACCATGGTCACAGTTCCTACAACACTACACTATCACAGACGTTTGGTAACACGGTGTACTACAGTTGGTCTGCGGGCGGAGACGAATGCAGAATAACAATAGCAGCAAGCGCTACATGCGGACACTGCGACAGCTAGACCAAACCACAACAGTGCACTACAGCCACACTCGTAAACACGGTCGTCATCGTAAACATGTCCCTGCAGATGCTGCTCGCCGACCGTGGCCCGTGTTTGTTACAACACGCAACTGAACGTCGGAGGTTTCAAGCGTCAACTTTAGGTTACAATATCTCCGGGTGCAATTAACATTTTACAATGCAACAAACGGAACTGATTACGTATTTGTTTATATGTTCAGATGTGCTAACAAAACTAACGTGGTTCCATTTTAAAAAAACGTAGGTTTGTGTTAAAAAAACATACTTCCGTGCATTTTTTATGGTTTGTATTAACCAGTTACACTAGCCCCTCTCCTCACGTTCGGTCTGTGGAATCGATTCGTCAGTATTTGATGTGGTTTACGAAATATATCCAGCGGTAACGTTAGGTGCAGCTCCTCTGCCGGCCGGTGTGGCCGTGCGGTTAAAGGCGCTTGAGTCTGGAACCGCGTGACCGCTACGGTCGCAGGTTCGAATCCTGCCTCGGGCATGGATGTGTGTGATGTCCTTAGGTTAGTTAGGTTTAAGTAGTTCTAAGTTCTAGGGGACTGTTGACCACAGATGTTAAGTCCCATAGTGCTCAGAGCCATTTGAACCATTTTTTTTTTTTTTTTTTTTTTTTTTTTTTTTTTTTTTTTTTTTTTTTTTTTGCAGCTCTTCTGCAGGGCTATCTTTGCATTCAGTTCATGCTGAGCCCCAGTTGTATTCACGCATATTCGTATGTACTGGTGCCAAGCAGAAAAGTGTACATATTCTTACTTATGATTAGAATCATTATAGTTTCAGCCCGTCACCTGGGTCCTGTCCATAGATCTACATGTAGAAGCACGTCTGACAACCGCGAGCTCTGTTGGTACAACCGGCATCGTGGCTGGAGCGTACGGTGCCCCTAGCAACCTGGCGAGTAATTTCAAAAGTTCTTAGATGTGTGTCGGCTCCGTTTGATTCTGGAGAACAGTTTCCGGTTCCTCAGTTCTGCCCATCATTAGCGTAGTGCTTCAACCGTCATCTTCTCATGCACGCGTCTTGTGAACATATCACTTCCGTTACTTTGCGCCCCATGTTTCGAAAGTACAGACTGCCTGTTGGAGCCCTACGTGCTTTCGATCTGCTGCAGAGGGAGGGGGATGACCGTGGATTAGGATGTGAGCGGGGCAGGTGGCTGATAGAGAGAGCCACGGGCGAGGGAGTGCGGCGTACTGGGTGGGGTGAGGGTGGGCGGGGGGGGGGGGGGGGGGGACCGGACATCTGCCGGAAGGAAGCGGCGCACGCGCCAGCTGCGGTGAGCCCGCTTTGTGCCACAGGAAGCCACCAGGCTCTCAGCTCACCTGGCGCCTGCTCACAGCAAGAAGTGGAGGCAGCGGGGATGGCCAGCAACAACACGACAGCGCCGCGGCCCGGGCCGCAGGGACTGTATTAGGACCAGGGCTGTTGCATATTCGTATGTATTCGTTATCGAGTAGCGAGTATTCCACGAGAATCGAAGCATCGTGTCGTTAAGCCATCCTCACGCGGGACGAGCAACGGTTCGCGGACTAGGAGCTGATCGAGTTTGTGACGTCACAGCTTTGGATTTCACGTTCCACAGCATTTCGTAGTGCGAAACACTGAATAAGCCGGGACAGATTTTTGCTTCGTAATGAGATGCATCATCGCGTTCTAAACCGTGAGCCTAACTTGGGAGTCGCTATACTGGATTTGGTTGTTTTATATTGTAGCTTACACACTATCGAAGTATGCTGTTCCAAAACGCCACCACACCGAGGATGTCTCGAAAATGCGTCGTTATTGGTACGATTTGCTGTAATAAAAGGCCAGGAAAGGTCGTATTGGTGGTTAAAGAATTTTTGTATTTGTTCGTCTTTGTATTATGACATGCATGTCATGAAAGTAGGCTGTTTCAAGGCAACAACAGACTGAAAGTTTACTAAAAAACGATTTGCTTTTCGTACGGTTCGTTATAATTGTCTCTTACTGATATATCAGCGATTACAGCCTTCAGGAGATCCTAAAATAAGAGATGTGGTTTCCTTTTATGCAAATAAATGTAGCTTAGTGCTTAGAGGTGCGAAATTACGGAGTCAAGGGCACTTCGTTCGCGTCTTGCTACATGCATGAATTTTTTTATCCACCTTCGTATTTCCTAATAGGTTCTGGGAATTTCTCATTAATTTAATAATAGTATATTCTGTAATATTCGATGTTATGCAAATATAGGAATGCTCTCTTTCAGGAGTGTGTTCCATTTTGTGAACATGCCGAGCAATATGGAGCAACGAACTCCAATATTGCATTTTGTGTCACTTCGTGATTATATTGCAATTTACAATTTATTAGTTCACCCAAAATAAGTTCTAGATTATGGGACACGTGATGCCTTTATAAATATTTTTAGAGCTGTACACACACACACACACACACACACACACACACACAGATACATGCACACACACGCTCTTACATGAAGTACAGAAAGTGTATATTGCAGCTGGTAACTTTTTGCTTTATTTACAAGAGTAGAGACTTGCGGGTAGCGTGTTATGAATTTTCACATTTCGAGTCTTGTACTTCATACATTCCAAAGCTTCTGCTACGGATTAGGAGAACACGGAAAGTGCCACAACCCGATTTCCCCGAAACTTCTCTCAGTAGAAGAGAGGTTAAAATAAACGAACATATGTGTCGACCTCACCGTAGATGTGTAACCGTTTCTGACAAATTGACGGTTGAAGTTTTCGAGGTCTATTATGTGCCTGTTTTCGAGTACGTAGTTCGGCCGAAGCGATGGCACAGTGGCTACCGTCGCGTCTTCACACTTCAGCGCTCAACGCTCGAAACGCGATTATTATTTTATTTTTGTTTCTTTGTTTATCTACCTACCTCCGTAGAAGATTTCTACACGAATGTCTTCTAATATATACTGAAATAACGTTGTCCTTATTCGACTACTAACTGTACGCTTGGTGAATTAATTCTGAACAAATAGAAACAACAAATCAATGGAAAAATTACAAATTTTTTCGATGAAATTCCTGTAATGTATGTTGATTCATAACCAACTGCAAGCGCCAGTTGTCGGAAAAGTGATCGATTATGAATTTTTCTTTTATTTTTAAATTCAGTCTTTATCGCACCACGTATGCTACAAGAACATAGGTGACCGGTTTCGGTCATATCACATGACCATCATCAGAGCCATGGCATCCTTCGAACATGGTAGGTGGAGCACTCTTCTCAGCTGCTGTGATGTCAAGTGTGTTCGAACGTGGTAGACCCACTCCTGCCAACATCGTCGAATGGTGGCAACGGTCCTATTCAAATGTCGAGAGATTCGCCGATACTCCAGCCGCCTCCTTTGAGCCCAACCACACATCCTCTCTCAAATACTGACATCTGCGTAACACACGCCTATCTGCGAGGCACAGTTACTGTACAACTGATTACACGGAATGAAATTCGCAAAGACTCGAAGGGAGCTCAATAAAAGCTGGGAACTGCACGACGATCAGGAATGCCAACACCACTAATCAGTGTTGCTAATGCCCATGACAGGAAAGCATTGTGCCTAAGCCATAAAACTTGGACTGTGGATCAATGGAAGAATGTCATTTGGTCGTACAAATCTTGTTTCAGACTATTCAACTTCTGAACAACATTACATCTGGCATACGCCATTTGAAACCTATGATGCAGACTGCTTGCCTCCAGGAGAGAAATAGACTACCGCGGTCCCTCCCGCCGGAGGTTAGAAGTCTCCCTCGGGCATGGGTGTATGTGTTGTTTTTAGTTTAAGTAGTGTGTAAGACTAGGGACCGATGACCTCAGCAGTTCCCTTAGGAATTCACACACATTTGAGCGTTTTCTTCCACGCCATGGTACACTGTTTGTTATCCAATGTCGATGCTGCCTTCCAGCACAAAAGAGCCCTTGTGCACACAGCTCGTGTTGTCCAGTGCTGGATTTAGTGAGCACGAGGATAAAATGCTGCATTTCCCTTGGCCACCAGAGTCGCCACATCTCAATATTATTGAGCCTTTGCGGTCTACTTTGGAGAGAAGGGTACCTGATCGCTATCCACCTCCATCATCGTTAAATGAACTTGCCACCATTCTGGAGGAAGAGTGGTATAAGTGGCGGCTGGAAGCTGCCTCCAAAGCCAACAGTTTTCCTACACCATATTAGGGATGGTAATGTGTTGTGTGTTTGGTATTTCTGTATTTTTGTTCACTCCCTGCACATGAGTAGGCAGTGCTGTGGATAACTGTTGGGAACTTTCCGTAGTGTCTAGCTGGTGATGGGAGTAGCCGTAGATCAATGATTAACTGCGTGCATGTATCGGTCATGTAGCTCACGACGTCTGTGTTGCACTGGTGTGGTGACACTTTGCTGCCTGCTCTGGCTATTACCACTGTGCAGTGCAAGTTTCACTTAGCACACCTAGACCGTCTCAGAACCCTTTCGCCTGTGTGTTATTCTGATCCACACATGTCTCCACACCGAACTTGCCGGCCACTGTGGTTAACTCAGTGCTTCACGACAGCTTCCTTTCAAATTCCTATAAGTTTTACTTACGGCGTTAGAAAAGAGGCATAAACACAACTTGTCGGATCACTCTCAACGCCTCCAGTCAGTTGCTCGGCTCCGTTTCTGTGCTTTTGACTCACTGAAAACGTCCAGCTGTATGCGCCGACGTAAGTAATGGTGTTACTCGGCTCCTAGAGTCAATTTCATGCAATTCCCTTCGCATTGTTCGCTCGTCAAGTGGTTGAAATGGACCTGTCTGGTTTGAAGCCAGTTGCCACTGACCACTGACGAGACGTGACGTTTGTCTCTGGTTCCTCTCGGTGGAGTCGCTTTAGGGCCACTGTTTTTACGCCATTCCTTTGTAGAGACGTTGGAAAGGCCGTATTGATATACCATCAAATCGAGCTACTTAATTTGCAGTTCGGCCATGAGCACGCGCAAACTGTATAGCTTCTCTCTTCCGTTCTACCACGTCTCCAAGTTGACCCTGTTACAGCCCTGATTCCACCGGTTGCCACGTGAAGGTCACATAATCGCTACAAAACGACCAGGGTGCTCTCCTAAAGCGGTGGCTGATATTTTGCCCCGTGATCTTATGCAAAGTATGCTAGGAATCCATTCACCAATGTATCTCACATATCGTCGATTTTACAATATCACATTCGTGCTACGTTGGTAGGAGAGCATGGTGGTATCGTCGTGTTGATCATGTCGGATCTCCTGTATCTGAAAAGGCACCGCCTCATGGCCTTTACGTGGATTTCTGATACAGTGTGCAGGACGACCAAGCCGTTATTGTACGTGTTTTGACGTTCTGTCAGACTAGTGTGCCTGCTCTGCGCAGCTGCAACGTGTCTGGAGTGGGAACACATCACAACTCTTCTGGCCGTGACCAAACCGTTGCCGTTAATGAGAACATTTCGCGTAAAATATTTTCCCAAAGCGAAGCGAATAACGACTGCACTAACATCAAATCAACACCAGTCAAATATTAAATTGCATACGTATGTGTCTCTTGAATACTCGGAGTCGGAACAAGACACTGTTTAAACCAGCAGCGGGGAGCAGCTTATATTTTCTTTGGAAGAATCGTATTTAAATCTGTAAAATCTGTGAAGTTCGTGTACTTTAACCGTTTTCGCTAATAAATTATGCAGCATTTACATTAGTAACGCTTAACTATCTGCACGTTCTATTGATCTTTACATAAGTTTGTAGCTTTTTCTCACAAGTTTACTAAACGCAACAGTTACGCATAATAGTGAATTTAGACATCAATAACATGTATACTACTTCACTATTTACAACAATTTTCCACTGCTGGATTAACTTTTCGATTCCGCGACTGTAGTAATAACGTGGTTTTGAGGTGAAGAACTCGTTGAGCTATGATCGTCATCCGGCAAGGAAATCCCTTGAAGGCTCTTCAATACGGAACAGAAAGGTGAAAATCTGCAGGTGCAAGATCAGATGAATAAGGTGTATAGTATTTGTTAACAGTCTTGCAGAATGCGGGAGGGCGTTTCGTGAAGCAGCATCACCCCACGCAGTCCTCCTGGTCGTTGTTTTTGGACTGCGTCTGCAAGACGTCTCAGCTGCTAATGATAAATGTCAGCAGTGATCGTTACACACCACACGCATAACATAATCTTTTATGGATGCGGGCAGGTCTTTGTACGAGGGTTGCAACTTTAATAGTGACAAATATTTATTTACAGCTCGTACAAAATAGATACGTGTACTAACCTTGCAAAGTAGTCACCAGCATTGTGTATAACTCGCTGCCAGCGATATGGAAGTCGTAGGATACTCTTAGCGGTGCCAGTTGTGTTGACAGTTCGAGCGACGCGGTCTATTGTCCGACGAATTTGTAGCAGTTGTGAAGCTAATGCCGTGAAGTGTTTCCTTCAGTTTAGAAATCGAGTTGAACTCACGAGGGCTTAAGTCAGGGGGAGTGCAGTAGGTGGTATAGCACTTAGCAGTCCCATTAGTCAAACAAATCAGTAACAGCTTGCACTGTACATGCTTGAGCATTGTCCTGCAAAATGATGGCCAGGTCCTGCAGAAACTCTCATCACTTCTGTCTCTATGCTGTTCATATTTGGAGCACAACCTACGACCAGCTCAGAGACAGAAGTGTTGACAGTTTCTGCAGGACCTGAGCATGATTTTGCAGGACAATGCTCAAACACGTACAGTGCAAGCTGTTACTAAAATGGTTCAAATGGCTCTAAGCACTATGGGACTTGACATCTGAGGTCATCATTCCCCTAGACTTAGAACTACTTAAACCTAACTAACCTAAGGACATCACACACATCCATGCCCGAGGCAAGATTCGAACCTGCGACCGTAGCAGCAGCGCGGTTCCGGACTGAAGCGCCTAGAACCGCTTGGCCACCGCTGCCGGCCAAGCTGTCACTGATTTGCTTGACTGATAGGGCTGCTAAGTGCTACCCCGCCTACTCAACTCCCCTGACTTAATCCCTAGTGAGTTCAACTTGATTTCTAAACTGAATGGACTCGCATTCGGGAGGACGATGGTTCAAATCCGTCTCCGGCCATCCTGATTTAGGTTTTACGTGATTTCCCTGAATCGTTTAAGGCAAATGCCGTGATGGACCCTTCGAAAGGGCACGGCCGGTTTCCTTCCCAGTCCTTCCCTAATCCGAGTTTGTTTCCGTCTCTAATGGCCTCGTTGTCGACGGGACGTTAAACACTAATCTCCTCTTCCTCCTCTAAACTAAAGGAAGCACTTCACGGCATTCGCCTCAGAACTACTACAAATTCGTCGGGCAATAGACCGCGCCGCTCGAACTGTCAACACAACTGGCACTGCTAAGAGTATCCTACGAGTTCGACATCGCTGGCAACGGGTTATAAACAATGTTGGTGACTAGTTTGAAGGTCAGTAAAACTTTGAAACACTAATCTCTTTTGTACAAGATGTAAATAAATAGTTGCCACTTTTTTTGGGTTCAACCATTCCTTTCTTTGCCATGTGTTAGCATAAAGATACCATTTCACGTCACTAGTGACGATACAGGACAGGAATGGTCTATATTGATCACGAGGCAATTGATAACAAGCAAGCAGTGATTAACGTATGCTTATTGAATACGGTAACCATGCACCCGATATTTCAAGCTTCCCCATTGCATGCAAACGTCACACGAGGGAGCAATGATCACAGTTCATAACATCTCCCAGTTCTCAAGAACACTGACGTGGATCATAGTGGATTAATGAGTTCAAACGATCTTCATCAAAACTCGAAGGTATTCCTGAACGTGAAGACTCACTAATGTCAAAATGATCCTCTTTAAGACGAGAAAACTTATTTCTTCCCGTGCTGTTTAATGGCAAATTCCCATACACGGCGCAAATGTTTCTGGCTGCCTTCGATGCTGTCACTCCTCTATTGGGCTCAAACAGAAGAATATGTCGGATACGTTCCGATTTCTCCACTTTGTACTCCATATTTCTAGCGTCCACATCTCCACGCACTATCTCCAAATAACAAAGTGACGGTATGTAAACTCCAAAACAGTGAACTACAAATAAAACAGTGAGAATCAGTAAATAAACCCATACGAACCGGAATACCAACATCAAAAACAAACATGCTACGAACTTATGCACTAACTCAATATATCTGCATTTCTGGTCTGCCTCAGAACAAGGTAACGTTATCAATTCGAGCAACGGAATGTGCCATTAGTTGCAACAAGTGAGTATGCACTATTTTGGTTTGTTAGACTCAAAGGCATTTCACGGTTGAATAGCTTCCTTGTTGATTGCAAGCAATTCTAAATATCTAAAAAATTTCCCTCCTCTTTAGTTTTATGTTCCTTTTTCTGCGTCAGATGCGACAGTTTAAAATATGCAGGACTTGCATTCAAAAGGAGCTAATACTTAGAACTGATATGACCGCCATGAAAAAAGGGTTGGGAGGGTGCAGGAAACATAGTGTTTAACGTCACATCGAGGATGAGTTTGTTAGAACCGGAACACAAACTCGGATGCGAAAGGAACCATGTTGGCGTTTGTCTTAAATGAGCTAGGAAAAACGACAGAAAACAATATATCAGATCGCGTGATGAGGTTCGAACCAGAGTCCTCCCAAAGAATCTAGTTCAGCCACCTCGCACATTATACAGATATCCCGGTTTGTCTAAATGACTCAAAGTATGTGTCGGGATAGTTCTGTGAAAATAGCTAAGTTTTACTACGAAAGAAGAATCTGACTAAAATGAAGACTATGTTGATGGGACTCGATCTCGTCCGGAACGCGAGGGAACAGTTAATTTGGTAATGGAAGGAAGTGTGTGTGTGTGTGTGTGTGTGTGTGTGTGTGTGTGTGTGTGTGTGTAAGATCTGACGGTAAACATTTTTAAGGGGAGGCAAAGATTTGGCGGCAATAACCAGTTTCAGTTTTATAACAGTTGTGGTGAACGGAAGGGCAGGCCGATGTGAGTGTGCCATATTACTTTTAAAAACATTGTCCTTATTACAATTTCAGCAGTCAACAAACATATCTCTTTAAAATAACATCAAAGTCGCCACTAACAATTCCTTTATTACAATTTTCAAATCCAGAAATGACCAGTAAATGTTAATTACAATGATTTCTCACACAACTGTAGTAAGACAGAATTTTAAAACTGCAACTGGTATAACTTTATGATTTGGTTACCAAAGTTAGAAATACAACATAAACAACTTTACAGAATGCATCCTATTAACCATGAAATATACACATCAAAAAGTTTTGCATCACCCCAGTTCCCAGAACTCCTGAAGATAGACGGTGACTGTGGATATTGTATCACAGACACAGTCCCTTTGACTGTTCAGACATGTCAGTATACCCGCCCAAAGATGTGAACAACTTTGCATGAGCAGCGCCAACTAGACGGAGGGGGTCCGACAGCCGATCAGTTCCAGTCATTCCACCAGGAAGGAGGTACACGGCTCGTGTTGCCCGTAGTTCAGCCATGCCTAGACGGTCAATACCACGGTTCGATCGCGTCCGTTTTGTCACTTCGTGCCAGGAAGGGCTCTCAACAAGGAAAGTGTCCAGGCGTCTCGGAGTGAATCAAAGAGATGTTGTTCGGACATGGAGGAGATACAGAGACATAGGATGTCCTTGAAAAAATTGATCCAAATCGGTGGCCCACATGTCAGACTCTTCCCTTGTAAGACTCCATCGGCCTGTAGTTACTTACAGTAACCAGCTACAGTGGCCGCACAAAAATATCAACCAAGCCATTCATAACAGCACCCGACAAACTCGGACACCAGTATGCGGACTTTTTTTAAGAATTGGCGCCAAATAGTACACAAATAACATTAATGTTTGATGGTAACTGTTATGTGCAACTTCGTATGCAATTGTAATGAGAGGTAGGCTACATAGTGGTGTGGCAACTGTCGTCTCAGGAAATCTGGACAGGAGCAAAAATGATTAACGAACAAGTTAACACAATAAACAGGAGATTTACTTGGCCTATATTTCTCCAATCATACAAAGACCCGTACAAGTAATGCAGCAACAAGTAGAGGCTACTACAGTAGCAACAAGGATGATGCCCTCTGGACTAAAGCACGAACGAAGCCGTCAGAGCCGTGACTAGGCGGTGTTTGTGTAGTGTCACATATTGAAGTGGCTCCGAGTGCGAGTGGCCGCATGTGTTCTGGCGTAACCACAAGCGCCGGAACGAAGATGCAGTACGCAGACCAGAGAAGGCGGTGAGGTAACGTCGGCCATTGGTGCGCGGAACTGGACCGCACCGCGTCAAGAGCGACACCTGGAAGAAGTAAATATAAGCTAGCCTCGGCTGCACAGATCGACACTGGATCGCAGACGTTAGCTATTAGTGACGTGTGACAACTTTCCTGAACAGTTCACATATCGAGGACTCTAAATTACATTGCGTGTCGCCTCTCGTTTGCGACTACAATTTGAAAATCTCAAAAGTTGAGTATTGTCAGTTGCTTTCTAGAAATAAAACTATTAATGTTTTATATCTGAATTGTTGTATAGCATTTCGATAACGCTGCATCCCGTAGGCATCCCGTAGGCACCCTAGGGTGTTAGCGACAAGTGGGCTAGACCCTACAGTATGGCTGCCGCCTGACGTCCCATATCGCGGCGTCAGAGAGCGTTCTTACAAGGGAACCTCCCCATCGCACCCCCCCCCCCCCCCCCTCAGATTTGGTTATAAGTTGGCACAGTGGATAGGCCTTGAAAAACCGAACACAGATCAATCGAGAAAAAAGGAAGAAGTTGTGTGGAACTATGAAAAAAAATAAGCAAAATATACATACTGAGTAGTCCATGCGCAAGATAGGCAACTTCAACGACAGTATCAGCTCAGGAGCGCCGTGGTCCCGTGGTTAGCGTGAGCAGCTGTGGAGCGAGAGGTCCTTGGTTCAAGTCTTCCCTCGAGAGAAAAGTTTAATTATTTATTTTCAGACGATTATTATCTGGCAAACTCTAATGTTTTCATCACTTTTTGGGAGTGATTATCACACACACAAAGAAACCTAAATCAGGCAAAGTAGAAGAATCTTTTTACCCAGTCGCCAAGTGTGCAAACTAGGTGGGTCGACAAAATATTCCTGTCATGTGATGCACACGCCGCCACCAGTGTCGTATAGAATATATAAGACGTGTTTTCCTGTGGGGGAATCGGTTGACCTATGACCTTGCGATCAAATGTTTTCGGTTCCCATTGGAGAGGCACGTCCTTTCGTCTACTAATCGCACGGTTTTGCGGTGCGGTCGCAAAACACAGACACTAAACTTATTACAGTGAACAGAAACGTCAATGAACGAACGGACAGATCATAACTTTGCGAAAATAAAGAAAATAAACTTTTCACTCGAGGAAAGACTTGAACCAAGAACCTCTCGCTCCGCAGCTGCTGACGCTTACCACAGGACCACGGTGCTCCTGAACTTACACTATCCTTGATGTTGCCTATCATGCACATGGACTACTCAGTTTGTATATTTTGCATATTTTTTTCATAGTTCCACACAACTTCTTCCTCTTTTCTCGATTGATCTGTGTTCAGTGTTTCAAGGCCTATCCACTGTGCCAACTTATAACTAAATCTGAGGGGGGTGCGATGGGGAGGTTCCCTTGTTAGTCCAGAACCGTTGAAGGCTTGGCTCAGCAGGTATGCACCATTGGGTCCGCCGAATCCCGCAGGACCGTTATCAGTGTCTGACGGAAACACACAGTTCCGTTTCCAGATTTCTGACGCCTGTGGGGTGGTAACTGATACGTGATACCACAGATAAAGCCATTTTCACCGATACAGTCCAAGTGGATGACGCGACAGCGCTACAGCGAGAGGCCTCCTGCAGGGAGAGCGAGCCGAGTAGTTCATGCTTGCAGGCTGAAGGCTGTATCTAGAAGACTACTCCATCGTTGTGTCCAGTAAGAAGCAGCTGCAACTAGGCTGCACCGCATAAAGCACAGCTCACAACACGGCACTGCGGCGAGCGCGGGAGAGGCACGCACGGGAATTCATGTCTCCGCAACATGCAACGACCTAAGGTCGGCACAAAACGGTTGGCGTTTCTAATAGTTTAGCAGAGATGACGAAATTTAGGCAAGCTGCACTAAAGTGGAGAGGTGCACCAAACCAGTCTTTGTACCAAACAGTAGTTCGCTCAGTCTACATCTACATCTACATTTATACTCCGCAAGCCACCCAACGTGTGTGGCGGAGGGCACTTTACGTGCCACTGTCATTACCTCCCTTTCCTGTTCCAGTCGCGTATGGTTCGCGGGAAGAACGACTGTCTGAAAGCCTCCATGCGCGCTCTAATCTCTCTAATTTTACATTCGTGATCTCCTCGGGAGGTATAAGTCGGGGGAAGCAATATATTCGATACCTCATCCAGAAACGCACCCTCTCGAAACCTGGCGAGCAATCTACACCGCGATGCAGAGCGCCTCTCTTGCAGAGTCTGCCACTTGAGTTTATTAAACATCTCCGTAACGCTATCACGGTTACCAAATAACCCTGTGACGAAACGCGCCGCTCTTCTTTGGATCTTCTCTATCTCCTCCGTCAAACCGATCTGGTACGGATCCCACACTGATGAGCAATACTCAAGTATAGGTCGAACGAGTGTTTTGTAAGCCACCTCCTTTGTTGATGGACTACGTTTTCTAAGCACTCTCCCAATGAATCTCAACCTGGTACCCGCCTTACCAACAATTAATTTTATATGATCATTCCACTTCAAATCGTTCCGCACGCATACTCCCAGATATTTTACAGAAGTAACTGCTACCAGTGTTTGTTCCGCTATCATATAATCATACAATAGAGGATCCTTCTTTCTATGTATTCGCAATACATTACATTTGTCTATGTTAAGGGTCAGTTGCCACTCCCTGCACCAAGTGCCTATCCGCTGCAGATCTTCCTGCATTTCGCTACAATTTTCTAATGCTGCAACTTCTCTGTATACCACAGCATCATCCGCGAAAAGCCGCATGGAACTTCCGACACTATCTACTAGGTCATTTATATATATTGTGAAAAGCAATGGTCCCATAACACTCCCCTGTGGCACGCCAGAGGTTACTTTAACGTCTGTAGACGTCTCTCCATTGATAACAACATGCTGTGTTCTGTTTGCTAAAAGCTCTTCAATCCAGCCACACAGCTGGTCTGATATTCTGTAGGCTCTTACTTTGTTTATCAGGCGACAGTGCGGAACTGTATCGAACGCCTTCCGGAAGTCAAGAAAAATAGCATCTACCTGGGAGCCTGTATCTAATATTTTCTGGGTCTCATGAACAAATAAAGCGAGTTGTGTCTCACACGATCGCTGTTTCCGGAATCCATGTTGATTCCTACATAGTAGATTCTGCGTTTCCAAAAACGACATGATACTCGAGCAAAAAACATGTTCTAAAATTCTACAACAGATCGACGTCAGAGATATGGGTCTATAGTTTTGCGCATCTGCTCGACGATCCTTCTTGAAGACTGGGACTACCTGTGCTCTTTTCCAATCATTTGGAACCCTCCGTTCCTCTAGAGACTTGCGGTACACGGCTGTTAGAAGGGGGGCAAGTTCTTTCGCGTACACTGTGTAGAATCGAATTGGTATCCCGTCAGGTCCAGTGGACTTTCCTCTATTGAGTGATTCCAGTTGCTTTCCTATTCCTTGGACACTTATTTCGATGTCAGCCATTTTTTCGTTTGTGCGAGGATTTAGAGAAGGAACTGCAGTGCGGTCTTCCTCTGTGAAACAGCTTTGGAAAAAGGTGTTTAGTATTTCAGCTTTACGCGTGTCATCCTCTGTTTCAGTGCCATCATCATCCCGGAGTGTCTGGATAGTAAAACTGGTAGTAAAACTATTATTGTTTTTTTTCACTGACTTTCGAAACAGTTCTTGTAATTTGCGCAGGGTGACTAGAAAGGTTGCACACGATTAAAAATAGTCGATAGTTGAGTCGAATTTTGGACTAGGAACCTAAAGCCTCGACCGATTTGTGTATGATATTTGAGAAATGGCGTGCACAGGGTATAAAAGGGCAGTGCACTGCGGAGCTGTCTATTGTCTAAGATTTCCGACGTGGTTATGGCCGCATGAAGGAATTAACAGACTTTGACTGCGGAATGGTAGCTGGAGCTGGACGTATGGGAAATACCATTTTAGAAATCGTTGGGAATTCAATATTCCGAAATCCACAGTGTCAAGGATTTTCTCTCACCACAGCAACGCAGTGGCTGATGGCCTCCATTCAACGACCGAGAGCAACGGCGTTTGCGTAGAGTTGCCAGCGCTAACAGACAAGCAACACTGCGTGAAATCAACGCAGAAATCAATGTGGGACGTACGGCGAAGCTGCGAAATTTGACGTTAGTGCACTACGGCAGCAGACGATGGACGCGAATGCCTTTGGTAACAGCACGACATCGCGTGCAGCGCCTCGTCTGGGGTTGTGACCATATCGGTTTGACTCTAGACGACTGGAAAACAACGGCCTCAACAGATGAATTCCGATTTCAGGTGGTAAGAGCTGATGGTAAAGCACGGATGTGGTGCAGGGTCCACAATACCGTGGACCCAAGTTGCCAATAAGGCACTGTGCAAGTTGGTGGTGGTTCCGTAATAGTTTGGGCTATGTTTACATGGTATGTTCTGGGTCATCTCATTGAACATTGACTGGAAATGGTTAGGTTCGACTACTTGGAGACTATTTCCAGCCATTCGTGGACTTCATGTTCCCAAAAAACGGTGCATCATGTCACTGGGCCACAACTGTTCGCCATTGGTTCGAAGAACATTCTGGACAATTCAAGCGAATGATTTGGCCAGCCAGATCGCTCGACGTGAATCCTATCGAACATTTATGGGACATAATTGAGAAGCCAGTTTGTGCATAATTGCTTTCGCTATTATGGACAGCTATAGAGGCAGTATGGCTCAATATTCCTGGAGGGGACTTCCAACGATTTTTTAAGACCATGCCACGTCGAGATGCTGCACTGAGGTGGGCAAAAGGAGGTCCGACACCATGTAGGTGGTATCCCATGACTTTATCACCTCAGTGTGTGACTATTTCATCTGTATTAACTGCAATTAGTAATTCTCTTCTTTATCTAATACATTGTAATCTGAGAGAAGGGTTATCTAAAACCTTTGGAGAAACCAGAAAACATTTATAAAAGGAATACGAGCGGGAAGCAGTGGTGAGAAGGGAGTGGGTCAGGTTTGTTGCTTGTCCCTGATGTTTTCAATCTGTAAACTGAAGAATCAGTAACCGAAACCGAGGAGATATTTAGGAAAGGACTTTACGTTCAGGTAGTTTTGCCGATGACAATGGAGTTCTAACTAAAACGACAGCTGCCTTGAAAGACCAGTTAAGCGGAATTGATGGTGTCTTGGAAAGAGGTTATAAGATGAACATCAACAAAAGCAGATGAAAGGTAATGGAATATAATCAATTTAATTTAGTCTACGCTCAGTGGATTAGATTACGAAACGAGATACTTAAAGTAGTAGGTGAGTTTTGTTATTTGGGCACCAGTGTAACTCACGATTACCAAATTAGAGAAGATATGAAATGCACAGTGGAAATAACAAGAAATACGTTTCAAAAAGAAAAATGTGTTAATGTCCAATATAAATTTGAGTGTTAAGAAGTACTTTCTGAAGGTATTTGTCAGGAGTGAAGTCTTGTACGGAAGTGAAACATGAAAGTTCGAGAAGAGAAGAACATGGTGCTACAGAAGAATGCTGAAGATTATATGGGTACTGAACCTAACGGGAGAAAAAATAAATTTATGACAATACTTGAATAAAGGAAAGTATCAAAAAATAAGTTGATTTGGTAATAGAGGGAAGTGTAGGGGTTAACAATTCTAGACGGAGAGCAAGAACAGTATGCTGGTTCAAATGGATGTAGGTCACTTGGTTTTAAGTGACCACAATGAGAGTTTGATTACAAGTTGACGTATTACTTTCGTGGCAGGACTCTAGATTTTCCTAACATTGATCCAGCTCGCAAAACCTGCAGATACACTATGTGATCAAAAGTATCTGGACACCCCCAGAAGTATACGGTTTTCATATTAGGTGCATTGTGCTGCCACCTACTGCCAGGTACTCCATATCAGCGACCTCAGTAGTCATTAGGCATCGTGAGAGAGCAGAATGGGGCGCTCCGCGGATCTCACGGACGTCGAACGTGGTCAGGTGATTGGGTGTCACTTATGTCATGCGTCTGTAATCGAGATTTCCACACTCCTCAACATCCTTGGGTCCACTGTTTCCCATGTGATAGTGAGGTGGATACGTCAAGGGTCACGTGCAACACAAACGCGTACAGGCCGACCTCGTCTGTTGACTGACAGAGAACGCCGACAGTTGAAGAGGGCCCGGCCTGTGAGTCCGAGCGGTTCTAGGCGCTTCAGTCTGGAACCGCGCGACCGCTACGGTCGCAGGTTCGAATCCTGCCTCGGGCATGGATGTGTATGATGTCCTTAGGTTAGCTAGGTTTAAGTAGTTCTAAGTTCTAGGGGACTGATGACCTCAGATGTTAAGTTCCATAGTGCTCAGAGCCATTTGAACCAATTTGAAGAGGGTCGTAATGTGTAATAGGCAGACATATATCCAGACCATCACACAGGAATTACAAACTGCATCAGGATCCACTGCAAGTACTATGACAGGTGAGAGGTGAGAAAAATTGGATTTCATGGTCGAGCGGCTGCTAGTAAGCCACACTTCACGCCGGTAAATTACAAACGGCGCCTCGCTTGATGTAAGGAACGTAAACATTGGATGATTGAACAGTGGAAAAACGTTGTGTGGAGTGACGAATCACGGTACTCGTTGTGGCGATCCGATGGCAGGGTGTGGGTATGGCGAATGCTCGGTGAACGTCATCTGCCAGCGATTGTAGTGCCAACAGTAAAATTCGGAGGCGGTCGTGTTTTTCGTGGAGAGTGCTTGCACCCGTTGTTGTTTTGCGTGGCACTATCACGGCACAGGCCTACAATGATGTTTTAAGCACATTCTTGCTTCCTAATGTTGAAGTTCAATTCGGGGATGGCGATTGCATTTTACAACACAATCGAGGACCTGTTCATAATGTACGGCCTGTGGCGGAGTAACCTAGACGACAATAACATCCTTGAAATAGACTGGCCTCACAGAGTCCTGACCTGAATCCTATAGAACACCTCTGGGATATTTTGGAACCTCGACTTCGTGCCAGTACTCACCGACCGAAATCGATATTCCTCAGTGCAGCACTCCGTGAAGAATGTGCTACCATTCCCCAAGAAACCTTCCAGCACCTGATAGAACTCATGCCTGCGAAAGGCTAAGGGTGGGCCAACACCACATTGAACTCCAGCATTACCGATGGAGGGCGCCACGAACTTATAGGTCCTTTAAGCGAGGTATCAGGATTCTTTTGATCTCATAGTGTGGGATTACATCTACTATATAGACATAAGCTGCTTAGGAGAGTAGACACACTGAAGCCATCCTCAGCAAGAGCCTACCAGCAATTACTCCAGTGCGTTCCTAAGCACCCTATGTCAACAAGGCATCCTTACACAAATTGGTCACAAGTTTGGAGAAAGGTCCAAGAAAAGATTTTACCCTCGAGTATAGTGGTATGCAAAACTTAAGGGCGAGATTTATTTTATATGATGTGACACTGCTAAGTTGATGGAACTTGGACAATACATAGAAAGAACAGCAACAGTACAGTGCAGAAGGTAAATCAAAGATTTACGCAATGGAAGAGCGGAGATGACACTTTTAACTTGGATACATGATGGTCATTGGGACATTATGGAAGGGCAACATGGTTTTTAACAGAGTGTATGACCGCCGTGGACGGCAATACACGCTCTGCAGCATGCTGGCCAAATGGTTGGTAAGGAGTTCTTATGCTAGAGCGGTTGACAGCTGCAGGGTGGTCGATGGAGCATGTGGACGTGTTGCATTCCGTCTCCCAATCGCATTCCACAGAGGATATTCGGCAAATGGACTGGCCTGCCCGTCCCCCGACTTAAATCCCATCTAACACGTGTGGATGCATTGGGGATACGTACTGCGACGCGTCGAAATGTACCTTCGACCGCCCAGCAGTTGTCAATAGCGCTGGAAGAGGAGTGGAACACACTACTGCGAGAACGCCTTACCAATCGTCTGGCCGGCATGGGAGCATGTTGCAGAGCATTCAGTGGCGTCCGTGGTGATCACACACCTCTGTAAAGAGCCCTGTCCCGGCGTCTGTAATGCCCAGGGGAACATCATGAATAGTGGTAACTGCAGTGTAAATACTATCCTTGAATAAAAGTGTCATTTACGTTCGTCTCATTGCGTATTTCTTCCAGTTACCTCCTGTATTATATTGTAGCAATTCTTTATAAGCATGGTCCAAGTTCCGTCGAGGTCTGTCACTTGGCAGGCTGCATCATGCCAAAGTTATTCTCGATCCAACGAAGAGCGGCGTGTTCCGTCACGGAATCGTTTAGCTGGCGAGAGAGCGTTACGGAGATGCTTAACAAACTCCACTGGCAGGCGTTACTAGAGAGGCGTTGTGCATCACGGAGAGATTTACAACTGAAATTTCGGGACAGCACTTTTCAGGAGGAGTTGGACAACATATTACTTCCCCCCCCCCCCCCCCTTCCATCTCGCATATTGAGATTCGAGAAATTAGAGCCAATACAGAGGCTTACTTACAATCATTCTTCCCACGCACTATTCGCCAGTGGAACAGGGTTATAGGGATCAAATGGGGCACCCAACGTACCCTCCATCACACACCATTAGGTGGCTTGCGGAGTATGATGTAGATATAGATGTCCTTAAGTTCTGCAAACCAGTGTATTTGAGCTACGTGGCTAGATGTCAGCACCGAAAACTATCAGACTCTTGCTACGAAGTACAAAATCAGACTGACCCCTGAGCCTTATGCGAAGTATGTAGTGCTGAAGCGAACAACGGAGACATATGTTTATGCCATGAAACGATCAATGTTTGGAACTGGGTGAAAAAACACGAGAACCGCCATAAATATGATAAACTCAAGGGCACCGATAACAATAATTTTTCATTTGGCACTGCAACGTTGGAGCCTTAAGTCTCATCTAGGAACCAGACATGAACCATCATTGGACAACTGCCTGCGTATGACTCTTGAGAGAACTTAACAAAGGAAAATGAAGATGAACAGTACTCATAAACCAGTTACAGAATCACCTGACGGAAAACGAAAGTTACCAAAATCATTTTTAGTTACAAAGAAAATAGACTTAATGCAGACTGTTTTGACACCACATTCGAAAATGTTACAGGAATAAGTCACTGTTTGATACTGTTTGATATAACTCTCTCTCTCTCTCTCTCTCTCCATGTTTTTCTTGTTTTTTTTTTCATCCTGTTCTTCTTCTCGTTATTATTACTGTTTTAAATATAAGAGAACAAAAATAATATATCTTCCATCTCGCAAATAATATTAAATATATGTAGTTTAATCAACAAAATTAGGACAGATCACTATCCACAAAAAATTTGACAAAACCATTCATAAAATCGCCACAAATATCGCTTGTTAATTTTCTTGTAATACACGTGAAATACTTAAGTTAGAAGAAAAATGACACATTGTAGCAACTGCTGGAATTCTGCAAGAAAAACTAAAATAATATACGCTACCAAAGAAAAAGAAAAAAAAATGAACCATATTCCTGCTAATATAAACTGTTCACTGCTATAGTCAATTCCTTGTTTAATGTTAATTACTTAAAGGATGTACTAACGAAGATTAAGCTGTGCATCGGCATTTGCAAAAACCTTGTAATTCTTGTATTTCAGTTAAAAATGATGACTCTAGAGTCGATACTGGTTGACGTAAAAATTTTATATCAACCTGTAAATGCTCGACATGTAGCCATGTTTACACATTGAATCTGTTCAAAAATGGTTCAAATGGCTCTGAGCACTATGGGACTTAACGTCTAAGGTCATCAGTCCCCTAGAACTTAGAACTACTTAGACCTAACTAACCTAAGGACATCACACACATCCATGCCCGAGGCAGGATTCGAACCTGCGCCCGTAGCGGTCACGCGGTTCCAGACTGTAGCGCCTAGAACCGCTCGGCCACCCCGGCCGGCTCATGAATCTGTAATGTGAATGTAAAATTATTCGTTCCACACCATTACGATTAATCGTACAAATGATCAACCGAATACGAAACTAACCAAATGCCAATATGTCGTTTATGAATAAAGAAATCTGATCTTAAAAGGCTGTAAAAACTGTTAATATGTGCCTGTATTGCGTGTGGGGTGCGGCGTGAACAGAACGGTGACGTCACAGTAAAGGACGAAACGTGTTGGTCAGTGTCTCCGAGGTTTCTAGTCTCGGACAATGTAAGTCAAGTGAATGCAGTAACCTGGTGAATGAGTTCAGTGCGTCATGTTGTGCAGTCAGAGTGCGCGGAGCCCTTCTGGAGCCTTCGCCGTCTCTACACTGCCGCTGAAGCATCCCTGGAACGCCTCGCGCCGTGTCTAGTTGTTAATGGCATGAGCTGGGCCGTACATCTGCCGGCTGCGACATTCACTCCGCGGGACCGGTCCAGGGTTCGCATCCCGGCGCGGCCTGTGCCCGCATGCCGGCCCGCATACTAGCTGCGCAGACAGGCGGCGGCTGTCGGCGGTCACCGCTGACGCGACATCGCCAAGAGCCCGCTGCCTTCCCACGCCCCGTATCTCGTCTGCGGTTACGGGACAGACGGCGCTAGGTGCAAAGGGCGTGCCGAGCAAGGAATGCACCAGAGCGGCAGGAGATCGCGTTTACTGGAGCCTAGGTCGGTTGTGCAATACCTTACTATTAAAATAAATTAACCACAGAGGTGGATTCATGCTTTTTTAATTTATTTATTTTGTTTGTTTATTTATTTATTTATTTATTTTATTTTTTATTTATTTATTTATTTATTTTTTTTTTTTTTTTTTGCGGCAACAGTCTAGTAACTGGTTTGATGCGCCCCGCCACGAATTCCGCTCCTGTGCCAACCTCTTCATCTCAGAGTAGCACTTGCAGCCTACGTCATCATTTGCCGGAGTAATGAGTTTTGCTATTTGGGAAGCAAAATAACTCATGATGGTGAAAGCAGGAAGGATGTAAAATGCAGACTCGCAATGGAAAGAAAAGCGTTTCTGAAGAAGAGAAATTTGTTAATGTCGAGTATAGATTTAAGGGCCAGGAACTTGGTTCAAATGGCTCTGAGCACTATGGGACGTAACTTCTGAGGTCATCAGTCCCCTAGAACTTAGAACTACTTAAACCTAACTAACCTAAGGACATCACACACATCCATGCCCGAGGCATGATTCGAACCTGCGACCGTAGCGGTCGCGCGGTTCCAGACTGTAGCGCCTAGAACCGCTCGGTCACGCTGGCCCGCTAGGTCAGGAAGTCCTTTCCGAAAGTATTTGTATGGAGTGTAGCCATGTACGGATGTGATACAAGGACAATAAATAGTTTAGATAAGAAGAAAATAGAAGCTTTTGAAATGTGGTGCTACAGAAGAATGCTGAAGATTAGATGGGTAGATTACGTAACTAATGACGAGGCAGTGAATAGAATTGGGAAAAAGAGAAATTTGTGGTACAACCTGATCGAAAGAAGGGATCGATTGGTAGGAAACATTCTGAGACATCAAGGGATCACCAGTTTAGTACTGGAGGGGAGCGTGTGGGGCAAAAACCGTAGAGGGAGACGAAGAGATGAATACAGTAAGCAAATTCACAGGGATGTAGGTTGCAGTAGTTACTCGAGGATGAAGAGACCAGCACAGGATAGAGTAGCATGGAGATCTGCATCAAACCAATCTTCACACTGAAGACAACAAGAATACTCCACTCCCGGTCTTACTCTACAGTTCTTACCCTCTATAACCCTCTCTAGTACCACGGAGGTCATTCCCTGATGTCTTAAGAGATGTCCTATCATCCTGTCCCTTCTCCTTGTCAGTGTTTTCCACATATTCCTTTGCTCTCCGATTCTCCGCAGAACCTCCTCATTCCTTGCTTCATCAGTCTATCTAATTTTCACATTGGTCTGTAGCTCCACATCTGAAATGCTTCGATTCTCTTCTGTTCCGGTTTTCTCACAGTCCATGTTTCACTATCATACACTGCTGTTCTCCAGATATACATTCTCAGAAATTTCTTCCTCAAATTAAGGCCTTTTTTTGATAATACACTCCTGGAAATGGAAAAAAGAACACATTGACACCGGTGTGTCAGACACACCGTACTTGCTCCGCACACTGCGAGAGGGCTGTACAAGCAATGATCACACGCACGGCACAGCGGACACACCAGGAACCGCGGTGTTGGCCGTCGAATGACGCTAGCTGCGCAGCATTTGTGCACCGCCGCCGTCAGTGTCAGCCAGTTTGCCGTGGCATACGGAGCTCCATCGCAGTCTTTAACACTGGTAGCATGCCGCGACAGCGTGAACGTGAACCGTATGTGCAGTTGACGGACTTTGAGCGAGGGCGTATAGTGGGCATGCGGGAGGCCGGGTGGACGTACCGCCGAATTGCTCAACACGTGGGGCGTGAGGTCTCCACAGTACATCGATGTTGTCGCCAGTGGTCGGCGGAAGGTGCACGTGCCCGTCGACCTGGGACCGGACCGCAGCGACGCACGGATGCACGCCAAGACCGTAAGATCCTACGCAGTGCCGTAGGGGACCGCACCGCCACTTCCCAGCAAATTAGGGACACTGTTGCTCCTGGGGTATCGGCGAGGACCATTCGCAACCGTCTCCATGAAGCTGGGCTACGGTCCCGCACACCGTTAGGCCGTCTTCCGCTCACGCCCCAACATCGTGCAGCCCGCCTCCAGTGGTGTCGCGACAGGCGTGAATGGAGGGACGAATGGAGACGTGTCGTCTTCAGCGATGAGAGTCGCTTCTGCCTTGGTGCCAATGATGGTCGTATGCGTGTTTGGCGCCGTGCAGGTGAGCGCCACAATCAGGACTGCATACGACCGAGGCACACAGGGCCAACACCCGGCATCATGGTGTGGGGAGCGATCGACTACACTGGCCGTACACCACTGGTGATTGTCGAGGGGACACTGAATAGTGCACGGTACATCCAAACCGTCATCGAACCCATCGTTCTACCATTCCTAGACCGGCAAGGGAACTTGCTGTTCCAACAGGACAATGCACGTCCGCATGTATCCCGTGCCACCCAACGTGCTCTAGAAGGTGTAAGTCAACTACCCTGGCCAGCAAGATCTCCGGATCTGTCCCCCATTGAGCATGTTTGGGACTGGATGAAGCGTCGTCTCACGCGGTCTGCACGTCCAGCACGAACGCTGGTCCAACTGAGGCGCCAGGTGGAAATGGCATGGCAAGCCGTTCCACAGGACTACATCCAGCATCTCTACGATCGTCTCCATGGGAGAATAGCAGCCTGCATTGCTGCGAAAGGTGGATATACACTGTACTAGTGCCGACATTGTGCATGCTCTGTTGCCTGTGTCTATGTGCCTGTGGTTCTGTCAGTGTGATCATGTGATGTATCTGACCCCAGGAATGTGTCAATAAAGTTTCCCCTTCCTGGGACAATGAATTCACGGTGTTCGTATTTCAATTTCCAGGAGTGTAGAATGCCCTCTTAGCCGGTGCTAGTCTGCTTTTGAAGTCCTTCTTGCTTCGTCCGTCATTGGTTATTTTGCCGCCTATGTGGCAGAATTCCTTCATTTACTTCGTGACCATCAATCCTGATGTTGAGTTTCTCACTGTTCTCATTTCTGCTACTTCACATTACTTTCGTCTTTGTTCGATTTCTTCTCAATTGATTGTACTCAACAGATTGTTCAGTCCATTCAGCAGATCATGTAATTCATCTTCACTTTCACTCAGGATAGCAATGTCATTACCGAATCGCATCATTGATATCCTTTCACCTTGAATTTTGATCGCACTCCTGAACCTCTAATTCCACCATTGCTTCCTCGATGTACAAATTGAACAACAGAGGCGAAAGAGTACATCCCTGTCTCATAACCTTTTTAATCCGAGCACTTCTTTCTTGGTTGTCCACTCTTATTATTCACTCTTGAGTCTTGTACGTATTGTATGTTACCCGTCTCTCCCTGTAGCTTAACCCTATTTTTCTCAGAATTTCGAACATCTTTTACGTTGTCGAACATTTTTTCCGGGTCGGCAAAACCTATGACATGCGCCTTCAATTTTCTTTCGTCTTGCTTCCATTATCAACCGCAAAGTCAGATTTTTCTGTCTGGCGCCTTAACCTGTCCTGAAGACAAACTGATCGCCATCTAACACATCCTCAATTTTTTTTTTCATTCTTCTGTATATTTTTCTTCGCAGTAACTTGGATGCATGAGTTGTTAAGCTGATTGTGAGATGATTCTCGCACTTGTCAGCTCTTGCAGTCTTCGGAATTGTGTGGATGATATTTTCCCGAAAATCGGATGGTTTATCACCAGACTCATGCATTCTACATACCAAAGTGAACTTCCAGCAATAATTTTAGAAATTCCGATGGAATGTTATCTATCCCTTCTGCCTTATTCGCTGTTGAGTCTCCCACAGCTCTTTTAAATTCTGATTCTAATACTGAATCCCCTACCTCTTCTCCTGTTTCTTCTGCTATCACATCAGACAAATTTCCCCCCTCATAGAGGCCTTCAATGTACTACTTCCACTTATCCGCGCTCTCCTCCGCACTTAACAGTTGAATTCCCGTTGCACTCTTAATGTCACCATCCTTGCTTTTAATTTCACCGAAGGTTGTTTTGACTTTCGTATCTGCTGAGTCAGTCCTACCGTTGTCCGTCAGTTGTTGAGAACAGAAAACTCTTTGAATTTTTCGACAAAGGACAAAGTTGGTGAAGAAGTCACTCTGCCTAAGGGGCCTTTACTGGCACCAACCTTATCCAAATTGTACACAAAGGACTAATTCTCAGTAAAATAAAGGAATTCATCTACGCACATAATACTACTCTTGTTGGATAGCGAAAAAAATTATTGTATCCAATTGATGACTAGATTCGAGCGTAAGCTCATTATGAAATCATCTAATAAGCTATGAAATGTCATCCATTAGGACTACCACGCGACTGTTCATTCTAGTTAAACACATCTTTTAGAGCAGTGCAGTGCTGGACTTAGGTGGCTGTTGTTCAGCCCTGCACTGATTTACAAGACGTGTTTAACTAGAATGAACAGTCACCTGGCTGTCGTAATGTATGTTACTGCGTAGCTTATTGGTATGTACGAACTGTCAGAGTTATCTTTGTACTGTAGCACTGTTTTGTAGTGTGTTAAGTACTTTTTTTTTTAATGAACACACCGCCATTTTATAAAAGACATCATATTTTCGCCGGTGACTGTAACACTTTCTTTATTTCAGGATTGCAATTTCGGCCTTAGGTATGAAAAGTTTACACCGCCACTTGATTGTATTGTTGTTTATTTAATTACTACCTAGGTTTCGGCCTTTCATGCCATTTTCAAGTGATTGAGTTTATGTCATTAACATATACTGCACGACATCAAGCTCAAAAGTGCCATAAATTAAGAAAATATGGCCAATTTTGAGCTTGATTTCCTGCAATACATGTTAATGACATAAACTCAATCACTTGAAAATGGCATAAAAGTCTGAAACCTAGATCGTAATTGAATAAACAACTACACAATCAATTTGCGGTGTGAAACTTCCTGGCAGATTAAAACTGCGTGCCCGACCGAGACTCGAACTCGGGACCTTTGCCTTTCGCGGGCAAGTGCTCTACCAACTGAGCTACCGAAGCACGACTCACGGCGCGTACTCACAGCTTTACTCCTTTCTTTCAGGAGTGCTAGTTCTGCAAGTTTCGCAGGAGAGCTTCTGTAAAGTTTGGAAGGTAGGAGACGAGATACTGGCAGAAGTAAAGCTGTGAGTAGCGTGCGTGAGTCGTGCTTCGGTAGCTCAGTTGGTAGAGCATTTGCCCGCGAAAGGCAAAGGTCCCGAGTTCGAGTCTCGGTCGGGCACGCAGTTTTAATCTGCCAGGAAGTTTCATATCAGCGCACACTCCGCTGCAGAGTGAAAATCTCATTCTGGAATTTGCGGTGTATTCATTTAAAAATCATTGTATAACCGTTGCTCAGCAATATCAAAAACTTTTTACTTGCTTGCTATTTGGTTTCTGTTTTTAGGACGATTTGATAACGAGCTTAGGCTCGAAACTAGTCATACTGCAACTTCGGCAGTTATTTGCAATTTCTGTGCGGTTGGTCCCGGCGGAGGTTCGAGTCCTCCCTCGGGCATAGGTGTGTGTGTTTGTCCTTAGGAAAATTTAGGTTAAGTAGTGTGTAAGATTAGGGACTGATGACCTTAGCAGTTAAGTCCCATAAGATTTCACACTCATTTGAACATTTGCAATTTATTGCATAATTTGGTAATCTCAGTGTTTATGATATCATGTCTCCTATACTACTTGTCCTTCAGTGATACAATTTGCAGGTATCTTCAGTAGTACATGCGGATAGTGTGTGTAAAATGTGTTGAGGCGAAATGACTAACGAAAATTTTGTAAACTAGAAACTTTTTCTTTCGTTTTTTTGTGTGTGTATGTATATGTGTGTGTGTGAGGTGGGAGGAGGAATTTGCACACTATGAGTTGTGCTTCCTGAAAACGTACACACACTTTTATTTTAACGCTTGACTCACTGTGTGAAACCTGTAACGTAAGATTATACCTCTTAATGAGTTGACTGTGACTGCATTTTGAATTTTTAAAATCGAATTTTTGTTGCTCCAGGAAGCTGTTGGATATACAACTCGGCCTGGATGGCCGTTTTGTGCTTTCAGTAATTTTACAGCTTCACTCAGTAGCAAGCCAGTAGCGACGGTGAAAGGGCAGCTCCATCGAATAACGATTGTGGGCTAGATCGGTTAGATAAGCAGATCGAGACAGTCGGGGTCGTGTACACCGTACAGTCAGCCGTCGTCTTCTGTGGAGGGGCCCGTGGCGGAACGGCACGGCTGACAGCTTGGAACGCCAACCGAGGCAGAACCGTCTCTTCGCTGGTGGACTGAAAGACCGAGCAGGCAGGTGGGAAGTCTGAGCACAGCGAACTCAGAAGGGTAGGAAAACAACCTTGCCTGTGCGAACACTGTCGGCGGAGGTATCACAATCCAGCGCAACTGCGACCAAATATCAGCTAGCAGCCACTTCACTGAGGTGGAAAGAGTCAATGGATAGCGATATACACATATACAGGTGGCAGTAGTACCATGTACACAAGGTATAAAATGGCAGTGACTTGGTAAAGCTGTCATTTGTATTCAGCTGATTCATGTGGAAAGGTTTCCGACGTGATTATGGACGCATGACGGGAATTAAGAGACGTTCAGTGTGGATTGGTAGAGGGAGCTAGAACCATGGGATACTCCATTTCGTAAACTGCTAGCGAATTCAAAAAATATTCCGAGATCCACAGTGTCAAGAGAATGTGCCGAGAATACCAAATTGCAGGCATTACCTCTCACCGTGGACAACACAGTGGCCGATGTACACTTGTCAGTGCTAATAAAGCAACACTGCGAGAAATAAAATCAGAAACGCACTACGAACGCAGCCGTTAGCACAGTGCAGCAAAGCTTGGCGTTAATGATGATCGACTCGACTGCTTTAGCTGCCAGCACGACATTGCCTGTAGCGCCTCTCTCATGCTTGTGACCGTATTGGTTCTACCCTAGGCTACTAAATAATCGTGGCCTGGTTAGTTGTAGGAGCTGATGGTAGGGTTCGAGTCTGGCGCTGACCACACGAAGATATCGACCCAAGCTTCAACAAGGCTGTGAGCAAGCTGCTGGTGGCTCCATAATGGTGTGGGCTATGTTTCCATGGAATGGACTGGATCCTCTGGCGGAACTGATTATGCTCAACTACATGGATCCATTTGAAGCCATTCATGGACTTTTGGTTCCCAAACAATGATGGAATTTTTGTGAATGACAATGCACCATGTCAACGGGCCACAGTTGTTCGCTATTGGTTTGAAGAACATTCTGGACAATTCGAGCGAATGATTCGGTCACCCTGATCGCCCGAAATGAGTCCCATCGAATATCGAGAGGTGAGTTTGTGCACAAAATCATGCTCCAACAACAGTTTTGCAGTTAGACTTATTGAGTCCATGCCTCGTCGAGTAGCTGCACTGCGACAGGCAAAAGGAGGTCCGACACGATATTAGGAGGCATCCCATTACTTTTGTCATCTCACTGTGTGTAACCTTAGTGGACAGATATCCACTTAAAAGAGAACACCGATTGGTTTGGAGCGCTGTAGACAATGTAAAACTTGTACCAAGCGGCCACATGGTAAACCTACGCAGTGAAGTGACGTTATGTGCGAATCTGTTGTATAGAAACGACACAGAAAGATAGGTCGACGTGGGACCGTGACAGAGAAGAGTCGTATCAGATTTAGACGTGCCCGTGACGACACTGCGAATGAACTTTCGCCATTTGTTGGGGTATCAACGCGGACTGACCACTGTACCTACAGGGAATGGTATACCACTCGCTGGAGTTAGTAGCGTTTCTCCATGAGATTAATAAACACAGCTACACATAACAGAGACTTTATTTATCAGTAATGTATTCTCCCTCAGTACTAACAAAACTCTGCCAACACTGGATTAACTTTTTGATTCGGCGACTGCAGACATCACATAGTTCTGAAGCGAACTCGTCGAGCCATGTTTGGAGCGCATTTTGAACCGGAAAGGAACTTCTTTGAAGGTTGTTCGATAGAGAGCGGAAAAGATGAAAATCTGAGGGCGCAAGATCAGGTGAATAAGGTGGATCCGGAATGACTTTCCGTCCCAAAGTCCTGTATAGCAGAGCGCGGGGGCGCTTGTGGTGGAGTAGCATCCCTCCACGCACTCTTCCTGCTCGTTTTTCTTGTATCTCGTTTACAAGACGACTCAGTTGTTAATAATAAATGTCAGTAGTGATGGTTATACCTCTGGGAAGCAATTCGCAGTGCACTATACTGCAGCCGTTCCAACAGATGCGTAAAATTATCTTTTATGGATGCCTGCAGGTCTTTGTAGGTGACGTTGCTGCTTTGTTCGGACTTAACCGTTCCTTTGTTTTCCGTGTGTTAGCACAAAGACACCATTTCTCGTTACCAGTAAAGATATAGGACAGGAATGGTCGGTGTTGTTCACAGGCCAATTGATGACAAGCAAGCAGAGATGCACATAATATGGCTACCCACGTGTTTTTGATTTTGGCTTAGAGGACGCGGTACTCATACAGCCGATTTTTGAACCTTACCTATTGCATGCAACTGTCGCACAATGGTGGAATGATCGCAGTTCATCCCGTTTGCCAGTTCTCGAGTACATCGAAGTGGATCATAGTGGATTAATGCTTTCAAACGATCTTCATCAAACCCCGAAGATCTTCCTGAAAATGGAGAGTCACTAATGTCAGAACGATGCTCTTAAAACGAGGAAACCATTTTCTTGCCGTGCTCTGTCCAGTGGCATTATCCCCATACACGGTGCAAATGTTTCCGGCTGCCTCCGCTGCTGTCACCCCTCATAGTGAAGAAAATGCAAATGCTCCGATATCTCGACTTGGCATTCCATTCTCTAGAGTCCACAGCTCCCCTCACTACCTACAAATGACATAATGACAATTTTTAACTCAGATAACACGAGTGAACTACAAACAAAACAACGAGAATCGATAAGTAAACCAATAGCAACCGGAACACGAACTTGCAAAACAGGAATGTTACAAACTTAAACACCAACCTAATAAAACGGCGTAAGAACAGCGGTCTTTAAACAATCCTAATCTGCAGGGACTAGATATGAGTGTTACGCCTTGTCAATGACAAAAAGATTCAAACTTCACAGGAATTGCCGAATTCAGTGAACTCAGATCCATCTCCACCTTTCGACGGAACATAGCGGAGGGAACTGCACGCAGTGGGGTAGTATGTCTCACAAAAGAGGCTCTTTATAGATGCGCATCTTCAATGGGCCAGACGACACAAAAACTGAACAGTAGCTGGGTGGAGGCGTGTAGTGTGATTGAACTAGTTGCGAATTGTCACTTTCCCAAATGACGAGAGGCATCGAGCACATAGGTGGTGGAACGAGTCGTCAAGCCGTAGGGCGTGTGTAGGATTTAGGTCAGTTTGCAGGGGGTTGTGTGATGTCGTGAGTGTGTTTAGGGTATTACCACATTAAGTTACCGTGAACATCAACCAGAACATTTATCTCAGCTTCGCTGCGCAGGTGTTGTTCGTGTTCTTGATGATGAGTATGCTGTGTATGTTCCCACACTCTGTCATAATAATAGCCATCTGCATACGGCTGCACAGATACAATTCCAGAAAAAGGACAGGGTTCAGTGGCACCACGGTATAATATTGCAACACCCTGCAAAAGTTGGTGCGCAGATTATGAATTTTTTTTAGAAGTTTTATTTCTATGCGCATTCAAGCAGTAAACCACTGGATGGCACTGTTGACATTACGACATTGCGCTTTGGGCAGATAAGAGTTTGCGACATCAGACAACGGTCGAGCGCATGGAAAGCTAACATGAAGTGACCAAGAATAAGGTGATATTTTGTGCCTCGGGCCCTTGCATGTTCTCGAGAAACTCACACGTTGCAAATTTAACTGGACCTTGAAACCCGTGCTAGGGACAGAACGGACTAGGAATAACTGACAGGACAAGCACGATGAAGAAAACTTACTCGTCCCCCCTCCAGTAGGACAACGTCAGAAGCGTCGAGGTTTTTTTTTTTTTTTTTTTTTTTTTTTTTTTTTTTTTTTTTTTTTTTTTTTTTGAGTACGTGCAGATGTAGATTCCAGTATCGGGGGTAGACAGCCGCGTGGTGGCAATATGGGTGAGGATAGCAACAAGCAATCTGTATTTTTGTAGCTGGTTTGATGCCGCCCGCCAGGAATCCCTGTCAAGTGCCAACCTCTCCATCTCAGAGTAGCAGTCGCAAATTATGACCACAGTTATTTGCTGGGTGTACTTCAGTCTCTGTCTTCCTCTACAGTTTTTACCCTCTGCAACTCTCTCTAGTACCATGGAAGTTATTCCTCGATGTCTTAACAGTTGTCCTATCATCCTGTCCCATCTTCTTGTCAGTGTTTTCCATATATTCCTTTCCTCGCCGATTCTGCTGAGAACACTGCGCACCTAAGCAGTCCATCTAATTTGCCTCCAGGATGGTTTCGTCTGAAAGATACTACCAACGTAATAATTCTGCACAGGAGCACCATACAGATTATATCTAAGCAGTGGAAACACGCCAAGAGTCCAGAAGTGACACGACATCTGAAGTGCTTCGATTCTCTTCTGTTCCGGATTTCCCACAGTCGATGTTTCACTACCATACAATGCTGTGCTCCAAACGTACATTCTCAGACATTTCATCCTCAAACTAAGGTCTACGTTTGATTATAGCAGACTTCTCTTGGCCAGGAACGCCCTTCTTGCCAGGCTAGTCTGTTTTTTATGTGCTCCTTGCTCCGTCCTCATGAGTTATTTTGCTGCCTAGATAGCAGAATTCTATAACTTCATCTACTTCGTGATCACCAATCCTGAAGTTAAGTTTCTCGCTGTTCTCGTTTCTGCTGCTTCTCATTACTTTCGTCTTTCTTCGATTTACTCTCAATCCATATTCTGTATTCATTGTACCGTTTATTTAATTCACCAGGTCCCGTAATTCTTCTTCATTTCCACTAATGATAACAATGTCATCAGCGAATCTTATCATTCATATCATTTCAGCTTGAATTTTAATTCCATTATTGAACCTTTCTTTTGTATCCTACACCGCTTATTCGCTGTGTAGATTGAACTGTACGAGCGAAAGTATACAACCTTATACCCTTTTTAATCTGAGCACTTCATTTTTGGTCTTAACTTCGCATCCCAAAGCATTCAGTCGCGCCGCCATTCTATCGGTGTCTTGAACTGGAGAGAATGACAGGCATTTGAGTTTCAGAGAAACCGCGACCCGCTCTTTGTGATGGAAATCGGTTGGCAACCTGCCCGCTGATTAACTCGTCGAGTTCTGGCACGGGGTGCGCCGTTGCTGCGGCGTGGCGGCTGAGTGACTACGGGTGGAAGTTTCGCCGATGCAGGGAGCTGGGGTCTAGATAGCCTCTGCCCGCTGAGCGACTTCGACCGATGGACTGCAGGCTGTCTACGATCCGGATGGACGAGGCTGCCCTCGTGGACTCTTAGACGCCTATAACTCTTCGTCCACTCTCCTGTCCTACCCTTGGGGGGTGACTGGGATGACAGAAGTGACCAGGGTGTCAGAGGTGATGGTACTGACTGCAGATTGCCGTTCGGCATCAGGATGCCTTGCACCAGCTACGCACACAAGCGCACGATATATGGACAACGAGCACGTGCGGGGGTGCTCAGCTCCGGAGGCCCTGGACGGTCTGCGCTCTTCACAACCGGCAGCTACCGTGACAACAGGCCACCAGGACAGCAGGGGGCAGAGGGCGTGATCGGGGTGTCAGCGCATTCCGCGACCGACTGCTTTTGGGCAGGCGCGCCGATGTGCTTTATAAGGTTGCTTGAATAAACATCTGTCAATGCTACCTCTGTTTCACAGCACGCCCTGGGGTGAATCTGATCACTCTCTCACCATTTTCCCCCAAGCCAGGTCGTTATAATAGGTACATATTAAGGCTCGTAGTGCCACTGATCGGCGATCAAATGGTGCTCTGGAAGCCTGTCTGTGTGTTTTTACCCACTAGGTGGCAAGTGTGCTGAGTTTAGAGGTGAAGTGTTGTGTCCTCGCCAATGAACACAGCTGGAACTGGCGGGCTAAGATTGTTTCGGACTGGCACCATAGGCGGCGCTTTCAAGTTCACCGCCAACAACAAGGGAGGCCTAATCAGCAACTTCCACGCCGCCGTCAATGAGATGGACTTCCGCGTTGTGAGTGGCCACAGGCAGCAATGTACGGTTGGCGTACTACAGTTCTAGTACAGTGTTCCAGGGTTGCTGTCCGTAACTACAGTTCGTAGGGAAGATCTGCCTGAGAGACTTAGTCTACAAATGGAGTTACCTATAGCCTTCGGATCGGGACAAGTTTACTACAGTGATTGAAAGTGTGGCGCCCAGAACAAACATAGAATTGTTGACATTGTATTCAGTAACGCGCGCCTTGAAGGCCACTGCTTAGTTGCATCCGCCCGCAAACATGTCGAACGAGTTGTTGTACAACTTGAGTATCGCAGTGCAATAAGTGTATATTTGCCTGTCACCAATTTGTTTGCACTTTCACAGTTCCTCTGTCCACGATGGAGCACCTAAACCCGTACGACATGCGCGAGTCGTTCTATCCGGACGACGCATACACATCAGAGCAGTGTTTGCAATATTCATTCTAAGGTGCAAGCATGCCCTGCCGACGAGTATGCACTCCTGTTCAACAAGTTCAGCCATTAGAACAAGGTCGCGTTGTGGGCCTACAGGGAGCTGCGTGGATATATCGATGGATTGCTTCAGATGTTGGGTACAATGTATCGATGCTGTTTTGCTGCTTTCAGCTGTGGTCTATGGAACATTCCCACATCCGCAGACCAGGTTCTGGATGTCCATGTGGCACAGACGCACATGAAGGTCAGCTACGTTGGGAGAGCAGCAGTGGCTGACTAAACATCGTCCAAGGTAGAAATCTGGACACATGTTGGACCGGATGTGTCACCAAGGATCATTGGGAAACCGTTTGTTTGCAGCGGGATGAAGATCACGTGTGCCTCTGGCCAGGCCACCACTGACAACATGACACTTCCGAGCAGGGCTTCTCCGGTGCCGTGAAAGGGCCGACTAGAGAGTGGAATGGTGCTCTGTTGTCTTCAGTGATGACAGTATTTCCTGTCTGTATGCGAGTAATGAACGTACACGTCTACGGCGCAGGTGTGATGACGGGCTTGCCCGCATTGTATTCGCCCATGACGCATAGGTCCCACCCCAAACTTCATTGTGTGGGGTCCATCAGTTATAACTCGCGATCACACTCGGCGTTTCTGCAGGGTAAAGTAACCAGCGCCCACTACATTTCACATGCAGTTATCCCTCTGCTACTGTCGTTCCTTCGACAGGAACGTGGTATGCTTTTTCAGTACGACATCACACGTCCACAGACGGTTAATGCGACTCAACGTGCTGTTCATGGTGGACAGCTGTCCTGGCCAACGAGAGCACCAGATCTTTCGCCAAATGAACACATGGTGAAGGGGAGCCTGCGAGAACCGTCGCCGAATTGTAACAAAATGAGCAAGGTGCTTTTTACGATCGCTCACAGACGAGAATATAGCCTTGCGTCGTCGCCAGAGGGGGTTCAATATGAACTGTTGCCACTGTCTGAACACCCTTTATTCTAATATGTGTGTTCCACTTGGTCTGAATTTGTTATCATGTACTCCTCTAAAGACGAACTATCTGTCACATCACTTGCCAATAAAATGGCCCTCTTCTTATGGCTGTTGCATTTTTTTCCGCCAGTGTATATTCAGGAATACAGAGAGTCAGGTCGCTGAGGAATAAAATAAATAGGAACTGCAAGGACGCTAAGAGGAAATGGCTGCATGAAAAATGTGAAGAACTCTAAAAAGAAATTATTGTCAGAAGGACTGGCTCAGCATGTAGGAAAGTCAAAACAGCCTTCGGTGAAATCAAAAGCAAGGGTGTTAACAATAAGAGTGCAACGAGAATTCCACTGTTAAATGAAGAGCAAAGAGCGGACAGGTGTAAAGGGTACACAGAAGGCCTCTATGAGGGGAAAGATTTGTCTGGTGTAATAGAAGATAAAACAGGGGTCGATTTAGAAGAGATAGGGGATCCAATATTAGAATCAGAATTAAAGAGACCTTTGGAGGTCTTAAGATCAATTAAGGCAGAAGGGATAGATAACATTCCAACAGAATTTGTAAAATCTATGGGGGAAGTTGCAACAGAACGACTATCCACGTTGGTGTGAATGTGGCGACATACCATCTGACTTTCGGGAAAGCATCATCCACACAATTCCTAAGACTCCACGAGCTGACAAGTGCGAGAATTATCGCACAATCAGCTTAACGGCTCATGCATCCACGTTGCCGATAAGAATAATATACAAAAGAATGGAAAAGAAAATTGAGGATGTGTTAGATGACGATCAGTTTGGCTTCAGGAAAGGTTAAGGCACCAGAGAGGCAATTCTGACATTGCGGTTGATAATAGAAGCGAGACTAAAGAAAAATCAAGACACTTTCATAGGACTTGTCGACCGGGAAAAAGCGTTCGACAATGTAAAACGTTGCAAGATGTTCCAAATTCTGAGACAAATAGGATTAATAGGGAGAGAAAGGTAATAAACGATATGTACAAGAGCCAATAGGGAATAATAAGAGTGGACAACCGAGAACGAAGAGCTCGGTTTAAAAAGGGTGTAAGACGGATGTAGTCATTCGCCCCTACTGTTCAGTCTATGCATCGAAGCAGCAAAGAGTGGAATTAAAATTCAAAGTGAAATGGTTCGCTCATGACATTGTTATCCTCAGTGAAAGTGGACAAGGTTTTACAGGATCTGCTGAATGGAATGAACAGTCTAATGGGTGCAGAAAATGGATTCAGAGTATATTGAAGAAAGACAATATATTGAGACATAGCAGAAATGAGAACAGCTAGAAACCTAACATCAGAACTAATTGTCACGAAGTAGATGAATTTAAGGAGTTCTACTAGCTAGGCAGCAAAGTAACCAATGACGGACGGAGCAAGGAGGACATCAAAAGCAGACTAGCACTGGCGGAAAGGGCATTCCAAGCCAAGAGAACTCTACTAGTATCAAACATAGGCCTTAATTTGAGGAAGAAAGTTCTGAGAATGTACGTTTGGAGCACAGCATTGTACGGTAGTAAAACACAGACTGTGGGAAAACCGGAACAGAAGAGAATCGAAGTATTTGCTACAGACGAATGTTGGAATTTAGATAGACTGATAAGGCAAGGAATGAGAAGGTTCTGCGGAGAATCGGAGATGAAAGGAATACGTGGAAAACACTGACAAGGAGAAGGGACAGGATGGTAGGACATCACGGAATAACTTCCATGGTACTAGAGGGAGCTGTAGAGCGCAGAAACTGTAGATGAAGACAGAGATTGGAATACATCCAGCAAATAATTCAGGACGTAGGTTGCAAGTGCTACTCTGAGATGAAGAGGTTGGCACAGGGGAGGTATTCGTGGCGAGCAGCATCAAACCAGTCAGAAGAATGATGACTAAAAAGAAAAAAAATGATTTGGCGACCATTCAGCGACGTTGTCTAAATTCGACAGAACTTCTAAGTCACCCAATGTTAATCCCACATAAAATGTCTGGGGCTATCTGGAACAGCGGGTGACAGGTAGCAATTTTGCAGCTCAGCATGGACGAGCGGCTTCAGCTGGACACGGCGTACCTGAAGCAACTCTTGGACTCTACTGCCATATTGAGGCAGTTATCAATCCTGGAGCCGATGTTACACGCTATTAGCGCGCCCGTGTCCTGTCGCGTCCGCCCTCATGGCTGTGAGCACTTGCCCGCGGAAGTCTTAAGATTCCAGTTTTGAGTCCCGGCACGGCACACGGTTGTAATCTGCCAGGAAGTTCCAAATCAGCGCACACTCCGCTACAAACTGAAAATTCATTCGGGATTTGTGGGCCCAGGAAATCAGAATCATTAGATTTGTGGAAGGTGAAGCCCCGTCACAATGAGATGGCTGACTGTCTGCGGCAACAGGTTCATAGGAAAGAAAGGACCAGATCTGTTGACTGCAAGTTTACCCGTCTTCAGTCCTACGGATTTTTATGTGTAGAGACACATAAAGTACTTAGTTTATCCGACTAGTGCCTATTACTGTATCATTGTAGTCTGTGAACGCTTGCAATCCCTTCAGCGGGTTTTTTTAGAGGCTGCGATATATTGTGGTCAATTGCTTAATGTATTTGTAAAAGTGAGAGGAGCATCTTTCGAACATTTTCCAAGAACAGGTAGCAATGGTAAATATTTTTATGAACAGTCAGCTGCAAAGAGAAAACATTCCATTGTGTGTTGCTCGGACGATAACGACGCAAAAATCAGACATTTCAGGGACTATGTTTATCGGAAGCGTTTTGCTAGTTTTATGTGGGGAAACTCGCTTGAAAATTTGTGCAAATATTCTTTTGTGTGATCTGTGAAGCTTAAAGATGTACAGTGCTCAATTATACCGAATCGGAGCCATTTCAGTTAATGCTGTATAAGCATTGCGAAGCAATAAAATTTCATTATCTGGCAGGCTACGTGCAAGCTTCCACTCCTTCCTTGCTATATTTCAGTGTTTATAAGTGTTCAGAAATATGAGGAAAAGTAATCTGAAATTATTTAGTCGAGGATGAAGAACATAGAGGAAAAAATGTAAAGCTAAGAGCTCTGGAAATGTACCTATTACAAAGCCCATGTTTCCGCTTCGACTTTAAACCGTTTGATTATTTTTCATTGCGATTTAATAGAAAATACACTTGCAATTATAGTCATTGTTTATTACGCGAATATTTCAACCTTAAAAAGCTTAAGTGTGCGATCACGCTCGCCACTAATTTCACAATACTATTTTCACTGTGGTTAATATCATTCTGTATGTTTTCACATGAAAATTTCTACAGCTTAAATGAAACATTGTATAGGAAAACTGCCATTTCTTACCATTCACAGGCTATTGTTCACCGTAAACGCTTGAGACACTTTTAAACTCGAATGCAACGTCCTTCAAAACCCCTTATTGTCATCTTACCCTCTCAGTTCTCTATTTAACCACGCTTTCTCTCGTTCCGCTTCCATTGCTTACCCATCTTCGAAATTAATTTCATTTTTAATATTCACTGAAGTCAATATAACCCTGTGCGCTTGAAATTCGCGACGTGTTCCACTGATTCGCTCGAATCACACCAGAACAAATTCTGCGCGCTCAAACCACAATACCCGCATCGTCAGCACAGTAACGATCAACGAATGCCTGCCTTCCTAGAAACTTGGCTCCTAGTATGTGGAAGAAATGATGTGTTGTACTGTATGGAACTGGGGACCTAGAAACGGCGGAGAGGCTTTGTCTCCGCCGTAGCAGTGGTTCACAACCCCACCACAGGCCACAGCAGTCCACCCATAACACCGCCGCCCCACACCGAACCCAGGGTTATTGTGCTGTTCGGCCCCCAGTGGACCCCCGGAAACGTCTCATAACAGACGAGTGTAACCTCCGCCCCCCCCCCCCCCCCAATGTTGGCGTGGTAGAGTAATTATGGTGTACGCGTACGTGGAGAAAGTGTTTGCGCAGCAATCGCCGACATAGTGTAACTGAGGCGGAATGAGGGGAACCAGCCCGCATTCACCGAGGCAGATGGAAAAACGCCTTAAAAACCATCCACATACTGGCTGGCACACCGGACCTCAACACTAATCTGCCGGGAAGATTCGGGCCAGGGACAGGCACGCCTTCCCGCCCGGAAAGCAGTGCGTTAGACCACACAGCTAACCCCGGCCGAGCACCGATACGGCTACGCACACGATAAAATTGTTACTCGTAGACCTACTATAGAACTACACTTACGCTTACATACTCCAGTTTGTAAGTTTGTTCTAAAACCACACCCACACTAATGGTAAATGAACACAGGTTCAGTTCTGGAGCAGAGGGAGGGGATGGTAACTGCTTGTTGCCGTCCATGGCGGTCATACACGCTGTTAAGAATCATGTTCCCCTTCCATAATGGCCGGCCGGTGTGGCCGAGCGGTTCTAGGCACTTCAGTCTGGAACGCGCGACCGCTACGGTCGCAGTTTCGAATCCTGCCTCAGGCGTGGATGTGTGTGATGTCCTTAGGTTAGTGAGGTTTAAGTAGTTCTAAGTTCTAGGGGACCTCAGATGTTAAGTCCCATAGTACTCAGAGCCATTTGAACCATTTGAACTGCTTGTTACTGTCTTCCCTCCCCACCCCATTCTCTTTCCGCCAGCAAATTTTACTTGCAGTTACCCACAATTTTAATGTACTGTCGATGCCTGCACTTTAATAATAATAAAAACAAAACATATAAAATGTTTTGGTACATCAATAATAATTATATCATTTACATCTGTAGCTGCTAAGTGTCTTTAGCGTAATATCTAAGAAATTGCATTCGTCCAAAAATTTGAGAAAAACACGTGTCATGCAATTAATTTAAGAAATATAATAGTAACACGCTCCCACAACTAAATGGTTCAAATGTCTCTAAGCACTATGGGACTTAACACTGGAGGTCATCAGTCCCCTACACTTAGAACTACTTAAACCTAACTAACCTAAGGACATCAAACACATCCATGCCCGAGGCAGGATTCGAACCTGCGACCGTAGCAGCAGCGCGGTTCCAGACTGGAGCGCCTAGAACCGCTCGACCACAGCAGCCGGCTCTTCCACAAGTCTTACAACGTTTGTGATCTGTTTAACTGTATTGTGGTGTGGTTCTGACACAATTCATTCATATACTTAAAGTTGCTTCAGCACTTCGTTGAAGTCCAGAGACAATAAAGAAGCCTGGCACAAATGTCGTCATTCACAACTATCATTTCACTTACGTAGCAGAAATAATGTTGCGCTTGCAAAACTATTATGGAGAGTACACGAAAAATTCAGCTCCTATTTTTCGAAACATACACCTCGGATCTTTTCTGGCAGTCGTCCTAAATATTTCACTAGATCATTGTCGTGAACACTGAACTATAATCTCGGTTACTCACTTACGTACTTCATCACATTGGGCAAGCAGTGTATATGCAATCAGAAACACATTTTATGAAACGTGAGGTGAAACCACCCAACACTACAATAAACTCCGTCCGAATATGGCTCGGAAGGCACATGGTTCCGACTGACCGCCGTGTCATCCTCAGACGTTAGGCGTTACTGTATGCGGGTATGGATGGGCATGTGGCCATCACACCGCTTTCCAGGCCGTTGTCAGCTCTGATGACTGCAGCCGCTACTTCTCATTCAAGTAGCTCCTTAATTAGCATATCACAAAGGCTGAGTGCACCCCGCTTGCCAAAAACGTGTGTCATACACGGATGGTCGCCCATCCAACTGCTAGCCAAGTCCGCGAGCGGTTAAATTCGGTGATTTGACGGGAACCAATGGTACCACTGTGGCAAGGCTGTTGGCCATAATTTTCAATACTGGTTCTATTCCCGGTCGGGTTGGAGATTTTCCCCGCTCGTGTACTGGGTATTGTGTTGTCCTCATCATCATTTCATCCTCATCACCGGCACGCGAGTCGCCCAATGTGGCGTCGACTGAAATAAGACTTGCACTCGGCGGCCGAATCTTCCCGGATGGGGCCTCCCGGCCAACGATGCCACACGACGACCATTTTATTTCCATACTCGGATCTATTTCTAGTGTAACGGGCTGCACTGGATACTACTGATAATTAAGTCTTAAACGAGACGTTTTTGTTTTATTCACTATTTCATTTCATGCACTGTGCGTTTCAGTGGCTGTGCCATGACCATAAGATGGTAAACTGCATAAATTACAATCTCGTTGTGGTTAGTGAAGTAGACAAATGACCTTCAGTCGCAGTGAGGAACAGATTGTGTGTGTGTGTGCTCTAGGGATGAAAAACTTCTTTAGTATTTATCCAGAATGTAAAAAATAGAAAACAATTGTCTTCACTGTAAATAAGATTGACTTCGTGGAACATGAAGTATACAGGGTGATTAGTCGATAATGTAACAGTCTTTCAGGGATGATCGAGAAGGGAAATGTGTCAGTTAGAGGTGACGCACCCTTGTCCGGACACGACTGTGTCGAAAGTTAGAAGCGAAAATCGTTCTGATACTTCTGACAGTGGAATAGACGTACCAGTACCGTTGTTGCTGACAGTGTAGTCTATGCAACTTTCAGAGGTGGTAGTGTGAGCCAAAACAAGAAAAAAATCTCTAGTGAACATCGGCTCTAAAATGGATACCTTGAGAGCTACGAGCGCAGGTTGAACATCGATAATGTGAAACACGTCTCTTTTATTGAAGTGCTCACGGCTCTTAAGGTGCGCCTTTTACACTCCAATGTTACCGGACAGCTTTTTCTTGTTTGCTCCATACAAATCTTCCAAAAATACGGAAACCAAAACGTTCGCAGTAGAAGAGAGGTGTTTCACGGATCGAAGATGAACAAGCGCTCATATCGCTTGAGGTATGCGTTTCAGAGCTATGTTTAATAGACATTTTATTTCTTGTTTTGGTCCATACTACCACCTCCGAAAGTTTCCTACCCTACTGCTTTAGTAACAACAGTACTGATGCATATTTTCCATAGTCAGAGGTATGAGAAGGATTTTCGATTATAATTTCCGACTCTGTTGTTTCTGGGCGAGGGTTCGTTGCCTCAAGTTGATTCAATTACACGTTGTCTTCTTTCTTTTTCGTCAACTTTTGCCCGCAGTTGCAGGTATACAAATTGCGCAGTCATAATAAGACTCTCATTTCAGTTGCAAAAGATGGTATTTAACATACGCAATTTGAAACAGATTTATCCTTATCCATCACCTCTGAAAGTTTGTGACATCATCACCCTCTATAAATGAACATTTAGAGACTTTTGGCCAAGCTGGAAGCAAGATTGCACTAAACGACGGAAAGCGAGAAGAGTTGGGTTGTTTGCGGGAAGAGACCAAACAGCGGCGTCACCTGTCTCATCGGATTAGGGAAGGAAGTCGGCCGTGCCATTCAAAGGAACCATCCCGGCATTTACCTGGAGCTATTTAGGGAAATCATGGAATACCTAAATTAGGATGTCCGGAAGCGGAATTGAACCGTCGTTCTCCTGAATGCGAGTTCAGTGTGCTAACCGCTGTGCCATCTCGCTCGGTAAGCGGGAAGACGTAAGGGATGTGCGCAGGTGTAAAAGCTTTCTTCATTTTCAGAAAACTGCATATATTCTATCAATCATAAGTGTACAAGTGAGGTTTCCACATCCAGGAAAACATGGACAGCGAAAAATCTAGAAAAAAAAAACCCGAAGAGAACTCTTTGTGGTGCTACAGACGAATATTAAAAGAAATTATGTACAAGCAAGATAGGAAACGATATTCGATCAGACGAAAGGTAGAAGCCTGCCGACGATCGTTATCATACGAAGGGATAAGTTGAATGAATCAATTAGAGCTGACAAACGAAATTTAAAGAAAGTAATTTTTACGAAATGGCGTGAGTTTACAATAAACAGACCTGTATTTTTTGCCTGATTCAATCTTTCTGATCTCAGACAAAACGAAATTTATTACTGGAGCCTATATAGCATCATAGCTATTGTGGTATCAATAACTGGTATGTCCTTGACAGGTGCAACACACTGCAAGGCCAACCTCTAGCTTCCGGACAGGCGCAACCTAGTTACAGTTAGACACCATAGGGGGCGCACTGCCGGGGAAGGGAAGTCGCAACACCAACAAGGAGTTGAGCTACATGAATGGAAGTTTGTATGCGTGTTTCTACACCTGAAGGAAGTTGTGTATTCCGATTGCGCGCCAGTCGCATCAGGTTTGATTTAAATACACGCAGTAACAGACGTGAGCGTCAATTACCTTTGAGATTACACGTGATGAGTTTACCTTAGTCAAAAATGCCTTTAAGGCGACAAAGACGCAATTGTCAACGCCTCACTGAATTTGAACGAGGTCGTGCAATAAGGCTGCGAGAAGCTGGACGTTTCTTCCGCGTTACTGCAAAAAGACTTGGCAGGAATGTAGGCATTGCACAAGATTGCTGGCAACGAGAATGTAAGGTCGCAGGAGGATCAGGCTCCGAACGGCCACGTGGCACTACTGAGAGGGAAGACCATCGTGGTCGGCATATGGCTCTGGCACATCGTACTGCATCTCCAGCAGAAGTATGAGCAGCTGTTGGCACCACAGTGAACAACGAACTGTTATAAATCGGTTACTTCAAGGTCAGCTCCGAACTAGACGACCCGCAACGGGCATTGCACTGACCCCAAACCAGCGCCATTTGGTGTGAGGCGAGAGGTCGTTGGAGGGCAGGGTGGAGGTCTGTTGTGTTTTCTGATGGAAGATGGTTTTGTCTCTGTGCCAGTAATGGTCGTGTGCTGGTTAGAAGGCCAGTTGATGGCCTGCAACCAACTTGTCTGCGTGCTAGGCACACGGGACCTACACCTGGAGCTGTGGTAGGCGGTGCGATTTCGTATGACAGCAGGAGCACTCTGGTGGTTTTCGCACACAACCTGACTGCAAATTTGTTCGTGAATCTGTTGATTCGATCTGTTGTGCTGCCATTCGTGAACAGGAGGTCTTTTCCAACAGGATAACGTTCACCCGCACACCGCTGTTGTAACCCAACATGCTTTACAGAATGCCGACAAGTTGCCTTGGCCTGCTCGATCACCAGATCTGTCTCTAATCGAGTACATATGGGAAGTCATCGGATGATAAGTCCAGCGTCATCCACAAAAAACATTTAACAGTCCCTGCATTGACCGACCAAATCCAACAAGCATGGAACTGCATCGCACAAACTGACATCCGGCACCTGTACAACATAATTCATGCACATCTGCATGCTTGTACTGAAGCTTCTAGCGGTTACACTGGTTGCTAATGTACCAACATTTTAAAAAAATGGCTCGCAGCACTATGGGACTTAACATCTGAATCTGAGGCCATCGGTCCCCTAGACTGACAAGGGAACCTCCCCATCGCACCCCCCTCAGATTTAGTTATAAGTTGGCACAGTGGATAGGCCTTGAAAAACTGAACACAGATCAATCGAGAAAACAGGAAGAAGTTGTGTAGAGCTATGAAAAAAATTAATAAAATGTACAAACTGAGTAGTCCATGCGCAACGTATGCAACATCTAGGAAAGTGTAGGCGCAGGAGCGTCGTGGTCTCGTGGTTAGCGTGAGTAGCTGCGGAACGAAAGGTCCTTGGTTCAAGTCTTTTCTAGACTCAAAATTATACTTTCTTTATTTTCGCAAAGTTATGATCTGTCCGTTCGTTCATTGACGTCTCTGTTCAATGTAATAAGTTTAGTGTCTGTGTTTTGCGACCGCACCGCAAAACCGTGCGATTAGTAGACGAAAGGACGTGCCTCTCCAATGGAAACCGAAAACATTTGATCGCAAGGTCATAGGTCAACCGATTCCTCCACAGGAAAACACGTCTGATATATTCTATACGACACTGGTGACGGCGTGTGCGTCACATGACAGGAATATGTTGTCGGCCCACCTAACTTGTACACTTAACGAATGGGTAAAAAGATTCTTCTACCTTGCCCGATTTAGGTTTTCTTGTGGATATGATAATCACTCCCAAAAAAGTGGTGAAAACATAAGAGTTTGTCACATAAACTGAAAATAAAAAATTAAACTTTTCCCCCGAGGGAAGATTTGAACCTAGGACCTCTCGTTCTGTAGCTGCTCTCGCTAACCAAGGGACCACGGCACTCATTGACACCCATTGTCCTTCATGTTGCCTATCTTCAAATGGACTACTCAGTTCGTATATTTTACTAATTTTTTTCATAGTTCCACACAACTTCTTCCTGTTTTCTCAATTGATCTGTGTTCAGTTTTTCAAGGCCTATCCACTGTGCCAACTTATAACTAAATCTGAGGGGGGTGCGATGGGGAGGTTCCCTTGTGAGAACTACCTAAACCTAACTATGGACATCACACACATCCATGCCCGAGGCAGGATTCGAACCTGCGACCGTAGCAGCAGCGCGGTTCCGGACTGAAGCGCCTAGAACCGCTCGGCCACAAAGGCCGGCACCAACATTTCAAATTTGCAATGGTTTATCTCGCGCTTACATTAACCTGTGATCTTGCAATGTTAATCCCTTAAACAAGTTACCTAAATAAATGTACTTCCGAAATTTCATTGCTCTACATTAGTTATATTTTGGCGTTGCGGTTTTTTTTACATTCGTCTAGTTCCCAAGTGAGCGTCAATCCGCCAAACGTAGGTATAAGCACACGCACGGTACCGCTTCGTCACTATTCGTACGGTATCAACAGTACTCCGGAACAGCATCCGGACTGTGTCTATAATCGTCGTCAACAAGAGCGAAACTAGACATTCCACAAGTGATCATAGTTATCGTTCGCTGCATTCAGGGAAAGACCAGTTTTCATAGATCTGTATAAGTGAAGCTTTAAGCATCTGTTCATACAAGAATTAGGTAATCTGTACTTTCTCTGAATAAATTACTATAAATAGCTGCTAATTTTGGTTGCTTTCAGTTTTGAAGTAGTTTACCTAAACCTGTTTGGCCCTACGAAGAGTTTGTATAGGTGCGGCTTGTTAGCGAGCCAACTCAGTAACATCAACTGCCGGGCGGAGTGGTCGCCGGCACGGTAGCTCAGCGTGTCCGGTCAGAGGGTTTAGCTACCCTCTGTAATAAAAAAATCTGAGTGAACGGATCAACGAACAACCTGAACGACTGTCATCGGACGTCCGCGACGAACGAATTCAACGAACAATATAGAACAAAATGAGATAAAAAAAAAGAGAGAGTGGCCGAGCGGTTCTAGGCGCTATAGTCTGGAACCGCACGACCGCTACGGTCACAGGTTCGAATCCTGCCTCGGGCAAGGATGTGTGTGATGTCCTTAGGTTAGTTAGGTTTAAGTAGTTCTAAGTTCTAGGGAACTGATGACCTCAGAAGTTAAGTCCCATAGCGCTCAGAGCCATTTTTTGAACAGCAACTACTTTCGGGGGGTAGGGCCGCGTCTCCTTCCACATTTATGTTGGACAGCAAGAGTATCTGGGTGTACACAACATTAATCAAAACAATATATATCAAAGGTCATTATGCGTCAATGTCGTCAACAGGGTAGAACACATTTACCCGTTTGAATAAAGTTATTACACTGTCTGGTTCCACATTGTCGCCGTTATGTGGAGTGAACTCTGGAAAATCTATTGGACACAAAAAAGCTGTAGGGGACAAAATAACAACTAAATGGATTGGAATATGTAGGAAGAACCCGATAGCTTGCGTTTCATCACTTTTCTGTGTCGAAATTCCAAATGGTTCAAATGGCTCTGAGCACTATGGGACTTAACTTCTGAGGTCATCAGTCCCCTACTCTTAGATCTACTTAAACCCAACTAATCTAAGGACATCACAAACATCCGTGCCCGAGGTAGGATTCGAACCTGCGACCGTAGCGGTCGTCCGATTCCAGACTGTAGCGCCTAGAACCGCTTGGCGACTCCGGCCGGCCCGAAAATTCCACCTGCGCACTTCGTCGACTAACTGGATACATAGGAAACGTCCTAGTACCCCGTCTGTAGTAGCTTTCAGGAGGAACTATGCGTGGGAAGCGTAGCAAGTGGAGATGTGGAGCGGAGTTGTGCTAGCCCGTATGAGCGGTTGCGCAGGCGTAGCGTCTTGTGCAGTACTTACCGAGGCGCACCTCTTGAAGCGAGCGGGCGCATGCGCGTCGCCCATGTCTGCCGGTGTGCACGTGACGTGACGTAACGCAACTGTGACGCTGTCGGCGGCAGGCTGCCTCGCTGATACGCACTGGCGGACTGACGCGCCCGACCTCGGACGGGCCCACGCAGAACACGCTACCCACTCTTTGTGTGTGTGTGTGTGTGTGTGTGTGTGTGTGTGTGTGTGTGAGGCACGCCCCACTCCACCCCAGTGGAAGCACAGCACGCGCACGCTTGCAGCTGCAGCTGCAGCACGCGACACGCTGCCTCTCCCGCCTACCCCCTCCCCCTTCACTCTCTCCACCGCCCCCTTCCCACCTTTGCCAATGCTGCCACTGCACTGGGAGTGATGCCCGTGGGAAAACTGCGCGATCGCGCTTTCCGCTCCAAGTGGCGTTGAGGTTCTTATGACGATTTACCGATACAGCAGTTCTGCAACAACAGCTGCAGAGAGAACACCGCAGTGCATAGCAGAGGGTAGCTAGGAATAATTTGCGATGTAGACGGAAATACTGCTTCAGACTCGTCCGATATACCAGTTACTTCACGTTTACGTGAAGCATATTCCAACAAGCGTTTATTAAATCCTTTTTAAAGTTACTTGAAAACAGTCTGGTTAAAATGAGTTAAATTAAAGAAAAGCACAAGATAAAAAATTATGTCCATGCACAGGTTACTACAGTGCTGTTGTAATTTATTGTTTCATCATCATCATCACCACCACCCTGTACAGTTTCCAGCCACTGGCTGGGTCGCTGGGTCTGCTTGCAGCACAAGCCAATTCCCTTCGCCCACCTGTCGTAACGGGCTTACTTGGCTTATGTTATTATATGGTACGTCAACTATTGCTTATCGTTCAAATGGTTCAAATGGCTCTAAGCACTATGGGACTTAACATCTGAGGTCATCAGTCCCCTAGACTTAGAACTACTTAAACTTACGGACACACACATCCATGTCCGAGGCAGGATTCGAACCTGCGACCGTAGCAGCAGCGGTGTTCCGGACTGAAGTGCCTAGAAACGCTCGGCCACAGCTGCTGATCGTCATGTAAAACATTACTGAAGTGTGTACTTTTTTTTTGCATTTTGTGTGTTAATGTTAGGGGTTAGTGTCTCTCACTGAGCTAGCTTTACTTGCTATAATTGAGAACGTTATTATTTGTAACTTGGTTTTTGTTATTCTTAGATGTAAACAGAGTGCTATTCGCAGTAAAGAAGCAGATCTTGATGAAATATTTAGAAAAGATGGATCACAGCATTTAAATACGAGTCCCGTAGTACGCTCCGAGCATTTTGTAGAGAAGGACTTCAAAAATAAGAACTTACAAAACCAGGGGTAAGTATTGTTTGTAAAGCAATAAAACAAACTATACTTTAACGCCTGCTCAATGATTTGTTACGTTATTGCTAACTCCTCGCTTCAGTATTTGGCCTGACTCTGTTCCTTCAATTTTACGCTATGGGAAGGAAAGTAATTTCAGACCAAGTCCAAAGAAAAGAAAGAGAGAAGAGGAAGTGGAGCAAGAACAATCGGTCGCTGACACTCACGCTGAAGCAGACGATAGTTTCAGCTCCAAGTTGCAAAAAATTGCGAAAAATGTTTGCCATTTATGGTAAACTGCAGAGTTTTTCAGAAAACAGATTCGAGGCGGAAAGGAGTGTTTCGCGCATTGATATCCGATTTGCGTATTTTAAAACGCAAAGTAGTAAACTATGAAAAACTGGAAACCTAAGGGAAGAAGGTATACCGAACAGGACCTGAGATTTGTTTCGCCCCTTCATTTCTGGTCCCCAAAATCGCACAGGTCCATGTAATGATGAGTCACCGTGCTGTTGTAGAGGGTATTCGCAAAAATTGTTTCCTCTTATCGGCCAACAAATACTATGCGGTGCTGATTAAAGCGTATGTAAATGCAACTCTTTTGTATTCTAGTCATCAAAAAAGAATGTCAGACTGCAGAAAATTGTGCAAATGTGATCAAGTAACTTTCGTAAGACGTAATGTTTAGATAGTGATATACTAGGGAGCTGTAGAGGGCAAAAACTGTAGAGGAAGACAGAGATTGGAATACGTCAAGCAAATAGTTGAGGACGTAGGTTGCAAGTGCTACTCTGAGATGAAGAAGTTAGCACAGGAAAGGAATTCGTGGCGGGCCGCATCAAACCAGTCAGTAGACTGATGGCAAAAAAAAAAAAAAAAAGTTTATCACATCCAGTTCCCTGACAAAACTGTTTTTTCCACAGCTAAAATATTCCATTTATGCCAAAATTCCCAAACTCTCATTAAATATCGTGTTACCCCCCATTACTCTACGTATGAGAGCCAAATTCAAGGCATCTCATACTCATATTTCTTTGAAGGTGTTAAATGTTGTAGTCCGACTCAGGAAGGATGGCGGTTTGTGCAGATAAGCCATGGAAAGAGACTACATTGTTGCCAGTTCCAAGCGACTGTTGCGGTACGCACATACACGTGCTCTGCGCTTGCAGGAAGTGTCTATGCTGAAAATTACGTCTCCCGCATGCTTATGTAGAATTTGTCGCTTACCACCATCAAGCGGTGACAACTCGCAACAAATGGAGCAAAAATAGCCTAAATAACTCTCTATGACGATGTTAAATGCTCGCATTCAAATGGTTCAAATGCCTCTGAGCACTATGGGACTTAACATCTATGGTCATCAGTCCCCTAGAACTTAGAACTACTTAAACCTAACTAACCTAAGGACAGCACACAACACCCAGTCATCACGAGGCAGAGAAAATCCCTGACCCCGCCGGGATGCTCGCATTGGCTACATCATTCACAGCAGCATCATCACAGCAACACTACTGAAAGTTCATTGGCTGTCAGTGAATGCGTGACGTAGATGCGCAGAACAAGGCTAAACTCGACCCAAGTCGTTCGTGACTCCAAGTATAGAAGACGACAAAAATAATGTCACTTTTCGAAACGCTAGATGTCATAGCTGTGCTCCGTCTCATACCGAAATAATGCATGCAAAAGTTTCCGTTATTACATTTATACGCCTTATTTGGTGAGACTTACAGATTTTTGTCTAATTAATAATTACAAATACAGGTAAAGGAAACATTACGTCGCTCAGTAATTACGTAAACAGTTTTACTCCTCTCGGGAAAGGTTTGCTTGCTATCTTTATGAGTAGGTAGGTTTACGCAAGATTAAGCCCTCAAAAACTCAGCCTTCGCCGTCAACTGCCAGAATGGTGTAAACCGAATTTAAAGAAGCTCCTATCCTCAAACGAGGGGAAAAAAAGTACCTCTCGACTCGGAGAGCTGTCTTGCGGTGTCAAATGGAATAAGCTTATTACAGCAAGGACTCCTGATTGATGGTGTATGGAACTGCGCGAGCACTGTGCGCAGTGATATCAGGCCCGTTGGGAGAAGCAGCCAGCTGGCGTACGCAGAAAGCACATCGGTCCCCTCCCATTCACACAAAACTTCCCCCCGTCCCCCTGCCCCACCCCTCCCTAAGCCAGCGCGGGCTCGCGTGGCGGGCGCGTGCACGGCTTCGCTCCCCTCCCCTCCCTCGTTCGACGCCAGGTGCGGGCGATAGAATTTCCCACCGAAAGCTGCTGGCCCCTACAGCGGCCGGCTGACGTTCTGTTTGGCTGTCGGCCGTTTGTTTGGCGGTGCATCTCGGCGCGGCCGACCTCAAAATAAGCTTCCTGGCATCTTCACCGCTTAACAGGTTGTTCTGTGGAGATTCGCCACGTCAGCAGTAATTTAGATTTTAGACTTATGGCATCACGCGTGTAAGGTACGCGATAATAGAAATAAAATATTAAACATGATACTGTAACACATTGCTTGGATTTGACTTTACATATTTTCTTTTACAGCCGTCATATTTCTCTCAGCATTGCCCTCAATAGGTCGTGTATAGTATCACAGCGATTAATACGTGCATAAGTTCAACGAAAAGGTACCTTCTTCAAGCACAGTGATTCAAAGCACTGTAACTGCTTTAGTGAATTGATTTAATTGGTTTCACTGTTTCCCTGGGTGGGAAACTACCAGCTTGTTGCGTTGCGTAATATATAACCGTGTGATCTCCATATTTTTATCGAGGGAGGAAGAGTAGTTACTGCAGAAGTCTGCCATGTCACTGATCTTCCTACGGAATATAGCTGCACAGAAATTCTGGCGTGCATTTCCAGATATTGCGACAATGTTATTGAGGAAGCAGTTGAAATTAAATTAGCAAATAACATTTTGGGAGGAGAAGGAGGTTTTGCTTATATTCTGCTTGAAATCCATATTTCAGATATAAACGGCCAACTGTATATGAACTTTTATTTACAGGAGAATGACCGGTTATCTTGATATCAGTTCACATCTTCAGGTATACATCTACGAGATAGGAAACATACAATCGACATTCTCATAAAAAAAACGGATAACTGTCCTAATAATCTAAGCTCCATGGCAGCGAATATGAAATACTCATACGTCAGTAAAACATTAAGCCAATGATACGGGAAAGAGGGCGACTCAACCTTCTCAAAATAAAATACTGCATGAGAAGTTCCGCCTTATGAAAGACAGCTTTTTTTCTGTTTTTTTTTTTTTTTTAAATCACCCATACATGTTTCAGCACTTTTGTGCTATCATCAGTGGGTTTAATTTTTATTTTTAACTTACATGATGCTATTGTCTATTTATTTTGGTAGCTATTCTGCTACATAATTTGTCATAGTTTTGAAGTTGTGGAGCGTTCTCCTGTGTTGTTGGCGGCGAAGTAAATAGGCTTACTTCGTGACCCTCCGCGACACGCTCGAGTACGTTGACCATCAGTGTGGAGCTGCACGACGGGGAGGTTAGACGCCTGCTGTCCGGTAGGAAGTGCGTTTTCTTAACCACCGAGCTTTCAACGTTATTATCTAGGACTTTTTACCTCCTTTGTTTTCTTATTTTGCGTTTTTCATTGTAGGATAACGCGCTTTTAACATGTCAGTTTGTAACCTCCCCCTCACTTATCGACCTTAATAACAGTGAAAAATTAAACCGCGTGTACCTAATGGAAATTTGGGAAAAGCAATCGTCACCGAAGTTAAACTGTCGGTAAAGAGGGAGGAAAAGGTTACATCTAAATGAAAGGAAAAATGGTAATGAAACAGGTGGAAATTAATTTTGAAAAGGGGTAAACTTAATAAAGAAAGTAAATGTGCGGCCGTTACGTTTACAATTAACTAGCGGTAATTAGATATTTGAGATTTGGGGGAAATTATGGTCGCCAGTCCTAAGGACAATTACTATAGTAACTGAAATAGAAAGGTTATTACACATATAATTAGCACTAGAAGCGTGGCAACTGAAGGTTGACAGGTGCAGTGTGAAAACTGAAAGTTTGTCAGAAGCAATAAATTTCGCTACACTCTGACTTAATTTAGCAAAAGAATTAATAAAACAGGAAAATCAAAAGTTAATTTAGTGACTGAAGCTAATAGTGAGCTTTCTTTCTGAAGCACATCGAAATTCAGTAAATACGGTTAGTCTTGGACTACCTCAACAATCATTTCAAAAGCTACTTGAATCTACGCAATTTAGAAATAAGGGATTTAACTTTGAACTTGAATTAAATGATTCTGAACAATTAACAGTAGTAAAATTTAGTACGTACCAAGCTGAGCTGCAGTCACAGGTAAGCTAAAATACGGTAACAAAACTCGCACTCTTAATTTGTGCTTGTGTAATCTGAATATTGTAGCCAGCTATGAATACTTTAACTGAACTTTGAAATTAAAGTAGTGAAATGGAATGATTGTACTTTAATGCTGGCGTCTGAATTTGAACGACACTCGGGTTCATTCCGGAAAAGAAAGGGACCCTGCTTGGTAATGCAATTGGGACAATGAGCAACAATGGTTCATGCTAAGTAGCTGTGATTTTGTGATGCAACAATTTTAAAAGTTTGAAAAGCTGAGGTCTGCCATACAATTCTAAAACTTTACGTGCTTCCAGTCTTCCTTGTTGGTCGATTGAAGGTTTGAAGCCGTCGATCGAGGAGGTGGCGACAGTCACTCATTGTCGGCCGTCGCTGTTGCAGAAGCTGGATGTTGGCGCGCCTTCTTCTCGACACGGTCACCAGACGAAACAGGCTCTTGATGTGCGCCAGCTAATGCTTCCCGTCCGCGACACCATGTCAAAAACTATCATCCCAAGTCAAGCGCAATTACATGCTGCCAAACCCCGAAAGCGCGGCAACTCGCGGGAGCTTCACACAACACACCTGCTCCACTCGCTACTCCAGCCAGAGTTAACACTACCAAAGATCCTAAACACTCTGGTTCTCCACACGACCTATCGACGTATTCGTTCGATAGCATAGTTTTCCCTAGGCAAGACCTAGCGTAAAAATACAAATAATATTTACAAAACAACCAATTATACATCGACATAAATGTATAAATATATATATACAAACAGTAAAACAATTACAATATATAAAGAGATAGAAATGTCATATCTTGAGGTAACAAAACAAGGAAAAAAATTATAGTACAATAGATGGAAATAGGAGGATATGCATTTCCGGCGTTACAAGTTTTTCAACTGGTAAACTTGATACATGATGCCCTACTTGTTGCGGGTGCCAGTACTTTATTTAGAGAAGGTTGAGATACCCTCCTTCCTGTATCATGGGCTTAATGTTTTATACTGATGTCTGTGAGTGTTTTATATTGGTTATCACAGAGCTTGGATTATTAGGATAGATATCCGGTTCTTTAATCAAAACGACGATTGAATGTTTCCTATCTTGTGAACCTGAAGCCGGTTTTTCTCTTGCAAATAAAAGTTTGTATACAATTGAAAGCGGTTTATTTCTGAAAGATGGAGAACTTCAGCTGAGGTTGCCCTCGACAAACTATTTGTCTTCCTGAAATCCGTCTCTCTCTCTGGTCAGACAACACAAGGGGCAGAGTTATTGCTACTTGGCCGCCAGTTGCTAATTAATATTCACTATCAATATCTTCAGACGTTGGTCATCATTGGTTATTTGGTGGCGCTAGCTGTTTACAGTTGTGCGTATGTTGTCTTTCTGCATATGCTCTGCATAACGAGGTTTTGAATATCCTTACAGGGAGTAGTCTCTCGTTGCACATGTGCCTTGGGACAGACTCATATACAGACTTCTGGTAACACGACCTTGGCTTGCTGCCAGCCCATCGTCTCGGTTTCTTATTGGGCAGCTCTTTAACATTTGTTTTGATTTTGCTCAAAACAGAAGCTGGTTGCATCACATTGTGTTTCAGATTACGGTTCCTGTGTGTGTTACGCTCTTTGAATTGTATATTATAAAAATATTTTGCTCGTATTTTCCTTGAGTTCTGCTCGCATCCGCTATATTGGGTGGAGTAAACGATCCTATATTAGTTTTTGTTTCATATGAAAGAGAGACTGGTTTATTTAACATGGAAAATCGCAAAACAGCCATACGATTTTATAAGTTATTTTATTTTATTTTGACAACCAGTTTAACCTATTCAACATACCCTCTTCAGGCCCCATATGCACCTCATGTATAGACATTAAAACGTATCGATACTGGCATACTGCCGCCATCAGTGTCTGAATACCGTGATTCGTATTATGCAGATACTAATGGCCCCAGTATGCCAATATCGATATGTTTGAATGTCTATACACGAGGTGCGTATGGGACCTGAAGACGACGTATTGAAATGCCGAAACTAGTTGTCAAAATAAAATAATTTCTCAAATCGCACGGCTGTATATATATATATATATATATATATATATATATATATATATGTGTGTGTGTGTGTGTGTGTGTGTGTGTGTAGTTATGCGTACATGTGTGGAACTGATACATTTAAACGCATTGCAAACTCTATTATACTTTATTTATGTTCGCATCCATTTCCTGTACTTTCTCGCTTTTAATGTAGAACACCACGTTATCAATTTTTGACAGAACTGAATAACAGTGTGTCGTATCTTTCTATTTTTTTTCTCGCAATATGAATGTTTTCTTTTCCTCATTAGTAATAAGAAATTGGTACATCGCCACAGAAGACGGCAAAGATAGGATTTTAAAATAATCTTTGCAACAAAAGAGAAATGTTAAGGCAATATTTATTTGTTAACAACTTTTGTTTCAAATCTCGCTTGAGGGTATTTATGTTTTAGATCGCACGCAAGAAGGACGTGTAATTTTTACTCCCGTGTCAACAATGAGTTTTGTAAATGCTATGCGTGATACAAATGCAAGAGGAAAAAATATATATTGCGTGTTATAACAGAAGTAAGACTTTTTTTTTATTTCTGCATATGACTTAAACCAGCAATTGTAAGAAGTGGCAGTAATTTCTCCCATCTGGCAAAACGTCTGCTAATCATCAAGATTTAGTGGATGGACGGACTGTATGATTGGCAATCACAGAACATTAGAGGTAACATCAGCGTAACTTAATAGTGACTTCTATTAAATATACATATATATGTGTAATAACCAGAATAATTGACTTTTTGTTAAGCACCAAGTTCCTGCACAATACGATTTGTGTGACTTCGGTGCGTTACATTGTAATTTTTTTTACGTTGCGAGGAAGACTGTTCATGGCACCAAATTTACTTTAAACAGGATGGTTCAAATGGCTCTGAGCACTATGGGACTCAACTGCTGAGGTCATTAGTCCCCTAGAACTTAGAACTAGTTAAACCTAACTAACCTAAGGACACCACAAACATCCATGCCCGAGGCAGGATTCGAACCTGCGACCGTAGCGGTCTTGCGGTTCCAGACTGCAGCGCCTTTAACCGCACGGCCACTTCGGCCGGCTGCTTTAAACAGGAATTCGTGCTTTAATTCCAGTACTGCAAGTATTAATTACCTCTCATTGCGTAAATTTCGTGCCGATTCATACACTTCGTGTTAGCTGTTGGTCTACCTCCAAGCACGGTCATTCCAAAATCAACCAACAAGAGCTAACACGTCAGCTTTATTACATCTTGTCTTGGGATGAGCGTGTAACTGTGCTTTGATTGCTGTTGCTTCTTGCCACTGAGTGCCAGGAGTTTCACAAAGGTTTTCTGGGTATGGATATGGTTTGTAATCTTTGTGACAAGAGCATTCTTTCTTGCTAATGTGAAAAATGCAAAAGTAGCCACGAAAAAGTGTCCACACGTTATTAGCATCTACTAAAAATAATACAACTTAGCAGAAATCAATGTACAATCACCCTCTCCGATGTCCATTAAATGCGAGAAAGTACGAAAAGTGACTCGAACAAAAATAACGCAGAATACGAGCAATTTACTTACAGTACATTTAAATCGAGCAGTTCACACACGGATTCGTAAGCAGTAACAGATATGAGTCCACAGAATACCATGTGACGAAACCAGATTCTGTTTTATATGAAACAAAAGCAAATATGGAGTCATTCACCCCAGCCAGTATTATAGATGCAAGCAAAACTTAATAAGAGTCCGAGCAACATACTTACAATGCAATTCAAAGCGTTCAGCACATACAAGAACGTCGTATTCAGAAACACAATGGGACGAAATCAGCAACTGTCTCATCCCATGTCAGATGATTTTTAGGATTTGCCGTTGCTCAAACGCAATTACTTCCATTTGAAAATGTCCACACGGTCGGAATTGCAATATCAGATTTTAAAAATATATAATTTTACAGTCAAAAGGTGACCATGATGCCATATACAAAATTTTACACGACTGTGAACACCAGCTATGAGAAGTTAATCTTTAGTTTATGAATGAGATTTGTCGAATACAATGGGAGTCCAATAAGTAATGCAACACATTTTTTTCAATACACCGTATTATTTCCCACTCTTTCGCCTACAAAACCCTGTTTTGCAATATAATCTCCGTTCGATGTGACGGCCTTACACCGCCTTACTGAGATTGCTTGATGGAATGGTAACACTCTACTGGTCGACCTAAGCCATTGTCTTGCTGCATCAACAGACTCCCCATCATTCACCCCGCGAAGTGCATCCTTCATTGGGACAAAGAGATGAAAGTCGGAAGGCGCGAGATGCGGGCTGTAGGGTGGATGAAGGAAGAATAATCCAATAGAGTCCTGTGAGTTTCTCTCGGATGTGCAGACGTATGAGAGGACTTGCATTCTCGTGGAAGTTCGTGTCAATTTTTGTGGCGACGAACACGTTGAAGTCCAACGTTGCAGGAGTCACAACTGTGTGTGTCGGACAGGTTTGCGCGACCATGTTACGGTGATGACAGACGCATCGCCCGACGACTCACCGTGCTTTTGATCACTGCCAGTTCTCCGTAAACAGTCTGGAAGCGCCTATGAATATATGTGATTCTGTGGTTTTCCGCCAAAAGAAACTCAACGACAGCTCTTTGCTTGGAACACTCATCCGTTTCAGTTGTCATTTTGAAGGCTACGTACAGCGTCGCCAACAACTGGAACTTCATGAAATGTTAGGGCTGAAGTGGGAATATTCCACGATGTCCTACAACAGATTCCGCATTCTTTTAACTCAAATTTACCGAGAGAAAAAAAGATGTGTTCCATTACTTATTGCTCACCCCTCGCATATTACTTTGCAAGACAACAAAAACATTTCCAGGTACAAAATATACCATCAGACGATCTGGCCCAACCATAAAATATAGTATCACCTGATACTCGTATTTTACAAAGCAAGAATGTGGATTTTCGCACCCTGTCCTCCCGTGTTCGAAGTTCACTGCAGGCCACCAGAAGCGATACTGTTGTTCTTTGTTTCCGTAATGTAACGTGGGCCTGTACTTCTTAACTTCTTATAATTTTGTGTTCTGTAGTGTGCACCTGCCTCACCCGGCTGCATTTCCGCAAGTGATATTGCAATTTCGACCGTGTGGCCATTATCAAGTGGAAATAATTGCGTTTTAGAACCGTCGAAACCTAAAAGTTATTTGACGTGACATGACATAGAAAGTGGTTTCATCCCATTGTGTCCTTGATTACGAAATTCTTGTACGTACTGCACTCTTTGAATTGCGTTATAAATATGTTGCTCCAACTCTGTTTAATCTTGGCTTGCACTCGTAATATTGACTGGACTAAATGATGCCATATTTGCTTTTTTATGTAAAACAGAATCTGGTTTCGCCTCAGTATTCTGTTACTGCTTACGAATCCGTGTGCGAACTGCTCAATTTAAATGTACTGTAAGTAAATTGCTCCTATTCTACTTTATCTTTGATCTGGTTAGGTTAGTGTTAGTGTTGTTTAACGTCCCGTCGACAACGAGGTCATTAGAGACGGAGCTCAAGCTCGGGTTAGGGAAGGATAGGGAAGGAAATCGGCCGTGCCCTTTCAAAGGAACCATCCCGGCATTTGCCTGAAACGATTTAGGGAAATCACGGAAAACCTAAATCAGGATGGCTGGAGACGGGATTGAACCGTCGTCCTCCCGAATGCATCTTTGATCTGGATGTCGAACGTACTCAGCTCGATTACAGTTGAAATTAGTCTGCTTAGCGGTGTGATTAACTTCAAAGCGTGTTTCTGTTAAGTAGATTTATTTTGTACACACGTTGTTAGTGACGTCTCATTGTAGGCAAAACTTCGTGTGTTGTGTGCTGCAGTTAACGACTAAATTTTACGACCAGAAGTTGTATTTGTCAGACGCTGTTTTCGTGCTAACTGCACGTAAATTTGCGAAGTCGTTCCACTGTATTTAGGCTTCTGAACATCTCTAGTTTCATATTGTGGACACTGTTAAGCCTTTACCTTGTGAAATCTTTGCCTTGTGAAATCCTTCAAACATCCTGTTCTGGCAAATATTTTCATTTTTTGATTGTGCTCGACTTTCAGAACTGAACGTAGAAGCAGGAAACAAAGGAATGGTTATCCAGAGACAGACTGTCAGTAGTGGACCACCAACGGCTAAGAAACATCATTAGCCGCTATAGGGAAAGCAACAGATCAGCAATTACTTTCGGAGGTAATGATTAGATGTTGTTACGGACGCGTTAAAGCTGGTGTCGGAAGTTAACTGCCTTCTGTAGACGACGGGGACTTGGTATACGGTGCTCATAATTAACTGTCGAACTGGTCCTGGGGTTTAGAGGATCTTGTTTGGCAAATACCGGTGTTGCTGCAGCAGATCGGTGCTGCTGATACACGCCGAGTGCTTGCGAAAGTGCTACGGCACCTGTAATTACAAGGCGATCGTGGGTATGAGAGGTGGTCGGTGTGTAGCGGGGGGGCGTTGGGAGGCGACTCAGGGTCGAAGTTAGGCGCGCGGTGCAGTAATTTATGTTTCTGCTGACAGCTTCTGTATGCAGTTGCACTTCTTGCGTCGTTGCAAGGTACTGACATTAGGTTCTTTTTCCGGTTATCAGTCTTCTGACTGGTTTCATGCTGCCCGTCACGATTTCATATCCCGTACCAATCGCTTAATTTCAGAGTGCCACTTACCCTCAACGTCTTTGATTATTTGTTGCACCTCAATCTTCCCCTCCATTTTCCCCCTCTACTGTTCTCAGTAACACCATACAAGCTATCGCCTCATGTCTTAACATATGTCCTGTCATTCTGTCGCTTCTTATACTCGACGTATTCCTATCCTCACCGATTCTAAGGGGATCATCCTCATTTTTTATCTTATCAGTGCGTGTTTTTCAGCATCCTTCTGTATTGTAACATTTCAGACGCTTCAATTCATTTCTTTTCCGGTTTTATCGCGGTACATGGTTCAGTTCCAAAGAATGCTCTGGACCAGAGGGTACGTCTCGAAATTTCTCTCTCAAATTAAGATCTATGTTTGATACTAGAAGACTTCTTTTCGCAAGAAATGCTCTCTTTGCTTGTAGTAGTCTGATTCTCATGCCTATTTGCTTCGTTTTTCGTGTGTTATAATTAGTACAGTTGTTCAGTTTGCTTCTTTCTTTTTATGTTCTGTGATCTACCGGTTTCGGTATATCGATTGCATGTCATACATGTTTGGGAAGCGAAGATGACATCCGTGCTCCAGGGGTTGGCCTGAAGTGGTATTTGGTACCGAAACCGATAGCAGAAAAAATAATTTAAAAAAATTGGCTAGGTGAGAGTAAGGTTCGCGCACTGAGAGTTCCGTGGAAACTTAATTGTGTATTTAGATAGTTAATCCATTCAGGCAGTCAAGAATGTTTACTACTTTTGCCTGTTATCAACATTGATACTGGCAAGATATCGGTCCCATGTATTCTAAGACTTTGGAGAATGTTGTAATTTCAACTTTGAAGTTTGGTGTGATATAATTGTAAAATAACAATTTAGGATTTTTCCATTTGCTTGTACTGTGAAACTTTGCAAAACTGCATGATTCTAGGTCACCGGGAAGTACACTATAGGTTTTGATGAGTGAGTTTGCGTTATGACACGTAAAGGACAGTATCTTTTGACTGAATTAACTTGTTGTTGTTGTTGTTGTGGTGTTCAGTCCTGATACTGGTTTGATGCAGCTCTCCATGGTAATCTATCCTGTGCAAGCTTCTTCATCTCCCAGTACCTACTGTAGCCTACATCCATCTGAATCTGCTTAATGTATTCATCTCTTCGTCTCCCTCTACGATTTTTACCCTCCACGCTGCCCTACAATACTAAATTGGTGATCCCTCGATGTCTCACAACATGCCCTACCAACCGATCCCTTCTTCTAGTCAAGTTGTGCCACAAGCTCGTCTTCTCCCCAATTCTAATCAATATGTGATCTACCCATCTAGTCTTCAGCATTCTTCTGTAGCACCACATTTCGAAGGCTTCTATTCTCTTCTTGTCTAAAGTATTTATCGTCCACGTTTCACTTCCATACATGGCTACACTCCATACAAATACTTTCCGAAACGACTTCCTGACATTTAAATCTATACTCGATGTTAACACATTTTTCTTCTTGAGAAACGCTTTCCTTGCCATTGCCAGTCTACATTTTATATCTTCTCTACTTCGACCATCATCAGTTAGTTTGCTCCCCAAATAGCAAAACTCCTTTACTACTTTAAGTGTCTCATTTCCTAATCTAATTCCCTCAGCATCGCCTGACTTAATTCGACCACATTCCATTATCCTCGTTTTGCTTTTGTTGACGTTCATCTTATACCCTCCCTTCAAGACACTGTCCATTCCGTTCAACTGCTCTTCCAAGTCCTTTGCTTTCTCTGACAGAATTACAATGTCGTCGGCAAACCTCAAAGTTTTTATTTCTTCTCCATGGATTTTAATACCTACTCCGAACTTTTCTTTTGTTTCCTTTATTGCTTGCTCAATATACAGATTGAATAACATCGGGGAGAGGCTAAACCCTGTCTTACTCCCTTCCCAACCATTGCTTTCCTTTCATACCCCTCGACTCTTATAACTGCCATCTGCTTTCTGTAAAAATTGTAAATAGCCTTTCGCTCCCCGCATTTTGCCTATGCCACCTTCAGAATTTGAAAGAGAGTATTCCAATCAACATTGTCAAAAGCTTTCTCTAAGTCAACAAATGCTAGAAACGTAGGTTTGCCTTTCCTTAATCTAGCTTCTAAGATAAGTCGTAGGGTCAGTATTGCCTCACGTGTTCCAATACTTCTACCGAATCCAAACTGATCTTCCCCGAGGTCGGCTATTACCAGTTTTTCCATTCGTCTGTAAAGAATTCGCTTTAGAATTTTGCAGCTGTGACTTATTAAATTGATAGTTCGGTAATTTTCACATCTGTCAACATCTGCTTTCTTTGGGATTGGAATTATTATATTCTTCTTGAAGTCTGAGGGTATTTCGCCTGTCTCATACATCTTGCTCACCAGATGGTAGAGTTTTGTCAGGACTGGCTTTCCCAAGGCTGTCAGTAGTTCTAATGGAATGTTGTCTACTCCCGGGGCCTTGTTTCGACTCAGGTCTTTCAGTGCTCTGTCAAACTCTTCACGCAGTATCATATCTCCCATTTCATCTTCATCTACATCCTCTTCCATTTCCATAATATTGTTCTCAAGTACATCGCCCTTGTATAGACCCTCTATATACTCCTTCCACCTTTCTGCCTTTCCTCCTTTGCTTAGAACTGGGTTTCCATCAAAGCTTTTGATATTCATGTAAGTGGTTCTCCTTTCTCCAAGGGTCTCTTTAATTTTCCTGTAGGCAGTATCTATCTTACCCCTCGTGAGATAAGCCTCAACATCCTCATATTTGTCCTCTAGCCATCCCTGCTTAGCCATCTTGCACTTCCTGTCGATCTCATTTTTGAGACGTTTGTATTCCTTTTTGCCTGCTTCATTTACTGCATTTTTATATTTTCTCCTTTCATCAATTAAATTCAATATTTCTTCTGTTCCCCAAGGATTTCTATTAGCCCTCGTCTTTTTACCTACTTGATCCTCTGCTGCCTTCACTATTTCATTCCTCAAAGCTACCAATTCTTCTTCTACTGTATTATTTCCCCCCATTCCTGTCAATTGTTCCCTTATGCTCTCCCTGAAGCTCTGTACAACCTCTGGTTCTTTCAGTTTATCCAGGTCCCATCTCGTTAAATTCCTACCTTTTTGCAGTTTCTTCAGTTTTAATCTACAGTTCATAACAAAGAAATTGTGGTCAGAGCCCACATCTGCCATTGGAAATGTCTTACAATTTAAAACTTGGTTCCTAAATCTCTGTCTTACCATTATATAATCTATCTGATACCTACTAGTATCTCCAGGGTTCTTCCATGTATACAACCTTCTTTCATGATTCTTAAACCGTGTTAGCTATGATTAAGTTATGCTCTGCACAGAAATCTACAAGGCGGCTTCCTCTTTCATTTCTTAGCCCCAATCCATATTCACCTGCTATGCTTCCTTCTCTCCCTTTTCCTACTACCGAATCCCAGTCACCCATGACTATTAAATTTTCGTCTCCCTTCACTATCTGAATAATTTCTTTTATCTCCTCATACATTTCATCAATTTCTTCGTCATCTGCGGAGCTAGTTGGCATTCGTTAAAAATGACGACCATTCCACTTGGGACCTGTGGAATGGTACATTAGCTTATTTGTTTCAGTTGTAAATATTTGTCATGTATTGTTGTTTTTCTGACATGTTCCACATCCTGGAGGACCTCCTCACTACGGATCAATTGGAATGAAAGTAAATCTAATCTGATCTAATAAACTTGTACTACTGTAGTATGCGTGGGCTTTGTATCTATCTTGGCCACAATAATGTGTTCACTATGCTGTTTGTAGTAGCTTACTCGTAGTCCTATTTTTTTTATTCATTATTAAAACTAATCCTGCATTACCCCTATTTGATTTTGTATTTATAACCCTGTATTCACCTGACCAAAAGTCTTGTTCCTCCTGCCACCGAACTTCACTAATTCCCAGTATATCTAACTTTAACCTATCCATTTCCCTTCTTAAATTTTCTAACCTACCTGCCCGATTAAGGGATCTGACATTCCACACTCCGATCCGTAAAACGCCAGTTTTCTTTCTCCTGATAACAATGTCCTCTTGAGTAGTCCCCGCCCGGAGATCCGAATGGGGGACTATTTTACCTCCGGAATATTTTACCCAAGAGGACGCCATCATCATTTAATCATACAGTAAAGCTGCATGCCCTCGGGAAAAATTACGGCTGTAGTTTCCCCTTGCTTTCAGCCGTTCACAGTACCAGCACAGCAAGGCCGTTTTGGTTATTGTTACAAGGCCAGATCAGTCAATCATCCAGACTGTTGCCCTTGCAACTACTGAAAAGGCTGCTGCCCCTCTTCAGGAACCACACGTTTGTCTGGCCTCTCAACCGATACCCCTCCGTTGTGGTTGCACCTAGGGTACGGCTATCTGTATCGTTGAGGCACACAAGCCTCCCCACCTACGGCAAGGTCCATGGTTCATAATATTTTTACACGGCCAAGGAAACATAGACCTTAGTATGTGACAAAGTTGAAAATGTAATGACAAATTACTCCAGAGAAAAAGGGGCTTTACAGACAAACAAACAGACAGACGGATAAAAACATTACAAAAAATATATTTTCCTGTTATATAATTATAAAATAAGAATTTCGGATTTGTTACGTTACTTGTACTGCAAAAGATCACTTCGTGCCAAAGTTCATGATTCTAGGTCTACGGGAAGTACTCTATAGGTTTTCATTACTATCAAAATATGTAATACATATGGCCGCACCTTTTAACTGAACTAACGTATAAGGGGACGTCCCCAACGGTGGGATCTATTGTCTGAACCCATCTATACGATGATGTAAGTTAGGTTCCCAGATATTACATCCTGCAACCATTCACACTGGTGCGCCCTCGTTTGCGAGGAATCGACGAAAAATAAATCCAGAATTTCGTGTAATTCTCTACAGTTTTAAAGAAACGATTATGTAAAAACTACGTGAGTAGGGTAATGGTAATAGTACTAGCCTTATAGGGAAAAGATTGTAGCATCGAATATATTTAAACTTTTATCGAAATGACTTTGATAATTAGTTTCATTCATTGAATTGGTTTAAATGTAATTTTTTATTTCCATTCCTGTGTCTCGTCATTTTAATCAGTGTATTGCTCTCATTTTCAGTTCCATCATTCGTTTTACAATTGGAATTTTTGAGCAAATGATTTTAATGGTAGACATGTATTAAAGTTGATTTAATTTCTTCCGTTTCATCATCCTACATTTTCGTCCATGTTATTGCATTCGTTATTTCTATTCTCCATTTTGCTTGTATTTCGCTTTAGTTACAACCCTTTCATTCGCTTAAATCTTCATTTGTGTTATTTTGTCCATAGTGCAATTACAATTTATGTTGTAAATGTTGGTATGAACAATACTATCCAAGAAAATGTTCAGTTTGTAACAAAAATTACGGTTTAGACACAAATACACATATAAGTAGATTATGTCATCTTTTGTTTTCTAATCGATACATCAGAATTTTTCATTGTGTAAATATTATGGCAGATAAAAAAATAATTAAATAAATAACGTCACATGCACAAAGATTCCGACTCGAAAACGAATCATGCAAATAAAACATGAGAGCAACTGGAAAAGTTTATACAGTGATTAAAATGACGTGACAAAGGAATAGAAATGAAATAAATTTATATTTAAACAAATTAGTTGAATAAAAATGAACAAATTCATTTCGATAAAGATTTAAAAATAAAATAACTCAGAGCACCTAACGAGACGTGAACTCACAATCTCTTCAATATGAGTCAGGTACCATTAACACTGTGCCACGCAACCAGTTTTTGATGGCATACTTTCACAAACGAGGGGTCACCACGGTGAATGATTGCAGGATGTAATATCTGGGAACTTAACCTACATCATCGTATAGATGAGTTCAGAAAGTCGATCCCACAGTTGGAGACCTCCCCCTCGTAGACACTTAAAATTTTTACATCGCCGACCGATCACAGTTTTTAATATGTGACATAAATTTTAACTTGATACGTCTGCTTTATCTTGACGAAAAGGCTCCCTAACAGTCAGACGGACGGACAGACAGACAGGCAGAAGGACAACAAAACGATCCTATAGGCGTCCAGTTTTAACAGACTGCGACACGGAACCCTAAATACTCTATTAAAGACTAAAACAAATAATTTTTTCTGATTATGTTGATCGCTGTTCCAACCGGCAGTATATCGGGAAATTAATGTTTTATATTCTGTAGCAAAATCCACACTAATTTTATAAATATACAAGTGTGTTTGTCAGCTTTCCACGACTAAATCAAATGGCTCTGAGCACTGTGGGACTTAACATCTGAGGTAATCAGTCCCCTAGACTTAGAACTACTTAAACCTAGCTAACCTAAGGACATCACACACATCCATGCCCGAGGCAGGATTCGAACCTGCGACCGTAGCGGTCGCGCCCACGACTAAATCGCTGAACGGATTCGGATAAAATAGGAGATACACTACGTGATCAAAAGTATCCGGATAACTGGCTGAAAATGACTTACAAGTTCGTGGCGCCCTCCAACGGTAGTGGTCGAATTCAGTATGGTGTTGGCCCATCCTTAGCCTTGATGACAGCTTCCACTCTCTCAGGCATTCGTTCAATCAGTGCTGGAAGGTTTCTTGGGGAATGGCAGCACTTTCTTCATGGAGTGCTGCACTGAGGAGAGGTATCGATGTTGGTGAGGCCCGGCACGAAGTCGGCGTTCCAAAACATTCCAAAGATGTCCTACAGGATTCAGGTGAGGACTCTGTGCAGGCCAGTCCATTACAGGGATGTTACTGTTGTGTAACAGCTCTGCCACAGACCGTGCAATATGAACATGTGTTCGGTCGTGTTGAAAGATGCAATCCCCATTCATGAATTGCTCTTCAACAGTGGGAATCAATAAGATGCTTAAAAAATCAATGTAGGCCTGTGCTGTGATAGTGCCACGCAAAACAACAAGCGGTGCAAGCCCCCTCCCTGAAAAACACGACCACACCATAACACCATCGCCAAGGAATTTTACTGTTGGCACTACATACGCTGGCAGATGACGTTCACCGCCCAGTCGCCATACCCACAACCTGCCATCAGATTGCCACTACCGTGATTCGTCACTCCACACAACGTTTTTCCACTGTTCAGTGGTCCATTGTTCACGCTCTTTCTACCAAGCAATGCGTCGTTTGGCATTTACCGGCGTTATGTGCGTCTTATGAGCAGCCGCTCGACCATGAAATCCAAGTTTTCTGGCCTCCCGCCTAACTGTCATAGTACTTGCAGTGGATCCTGATGCAGTTTGAAATTCCTGTGTCACGGTCTGGATAGATGTATGCCTATTACACATTACGACCCTCTTCAACTGTCGGCGGTCTCTGTCAATCGACAGACGAGGCCGGCCTGTACGCTTTTGTACTGTACTTCACGTTTCCACTTCACTTCACGCTAAGGAAGAACATGGGCTACTGTAGAAAGTGTGTAATACAAGTCATTTATTGATTTGAACTATATAAAGCGAATAAAGGCAGAAATATTTACTGTCTGGGAAAGCAGCTGACCTTTGACTTTTGGAGTTTATGAACGAGTCGCATGTGTTCAGATCCGGAGAATATGGCGGCCAATCGAGGCTCATGCCAGTGACCTCTGGCCACCCCAGAGACAGAATGCATTCCCAAACTGCTCCTCCAGGACAGACACTCTCCTGCAACAACGGGGTCGAGCTCCGTCTTGCATCAACTGCACCTTTGGTTAATGGGGATGAAATCATCTTCCAAAAACCTTCACGTACCGTTGGGTAGTCACCGTTCCATCAAGGAATATCTCAACAGTTATTCCGTGACTGGGCATTGCACACCTCACAATCACCGGTTGAGGGTGAAGAGACTTCTCGATTGCGAAATGCGGATTCTCAGTTCCCCAAATGTGCCAATTTTGCTTATTGACGAACCCATCCAAACGAAACTGTGGTTTGTCGTTAAACCACACCATATTAATTGCTATCGTGCACAACGGCCAACCGTGCAGTTTGAACGTCCTAACGCAAGCCGTTCAGAAGTTATGACGATTTTATTTCATATAATTCAGTAATTGCCACCCTGTATGTTCTGCGTAATACGATTCAACGTTATGAATACAATGCTTATGCAGTCCTCGACGTGTGTAATCCATACTTCCATGCTAATATTATAAATGTGAAAGTAGCTTTGTTTGTTCCGCGATTAAGCCGCTAAACTTCAGAAAATGAGTAGTTGAACTTATTTATTGATTTTAAGAATATTTCACAAATTAGGGATAATATTTATTATTTGAAAAATGTATTTACTCTTTGACTTTTGAACTTTAGCGTTTTTATGAGAATGCTATTATAAATTGATAAGCTCTACGCAATACGACCGATCACAATGAATACGATGCTATTCGGTGCTCAAGGTGTTTTAAGTCACACTGCCATATCAATATTATTAAATGCAAAAGTAACTCTCTCTGTTATGTTTTCACGTCTAAATCACCGAACGGATTTCGATGTAATTTGCAACAGAGCTAGTTTGATCTCTGGGGAGGAATGTAGGCTACTTTAGGAAGTTAAGGAGAGAGAGAGAGAGAGAGAGAGAGAGAGAGAGAGAGAGAGAGAGAGACGAAGAATTGATCACAAAGAGAGTGAAATAGGAAATGGAATAACTTTTTTTTACATCACTGCCGCGTCATCGTGCGTTAGCTGAGTTCTGCGAAGAAGGGGGGGGGGGGGCGATGAGCTATTCTTACCAGAACAGGCAGACACGCGAGTTCAGTTGACGTTATTGCACGTACAGTAGCTTACTGACTCACCATCAGTCATTGTCTGCCTCGTAGCTGAGTGGTAAGCGGGGTGAATTGCCAAGTGGAAGATCCCGGCTTCGATTGCCGGCCTGGTCGGAGTTTGTGTCCACTTGGGGACTGTGTGTTGTGTTGTCATTAGTATAGTCATAACTGACGTTCTGTCAGCTTTGAGCTGGCTGAATGGGCACCTCCAGAAAGCCAGTAAATTGAAGGAAAAAAAAAACATTCATAATAACAAAACTAATGATACGCAAGCATAGCCTCGAGTAACAGCTGGCGAAGCTATAAAGAGAGGGGATACGTTGTATCTCATCTGCGTTGTCTGGAGGTTTTCTTTGACATATGAAAGAGGCATATATATTAGCTCTTCTTTGTTTGGCTTCATCCGCTTGTAATGCAGTGGATGGGAGGTTCCGTCGAAGTTGTGATCGTTAGAGACTGAGCTTATACGCAGTTGGTCCATAGGCTATTGGGCCACAGCCTATTCAGAGGAAACGTCTCTACATTCGTATTATTTAGGGAAACTCCAAAGTCCTAAATCAGGAGAGTGAAACTAGTACAGCGTCTTAACTTTTACTTCACCTCGCTTGGTTTAATTCCGAGAACTGCGTTTGGGTTTCTGTTATTAGTGATGTATCTGACATTTATGTTTCTCGCCTGGTTGACTGCACATTGTTATTTACAACAATGCTTACAGATATATGTTGACCTATCGATAATGTCAGTTACGATTTCAGTGAGCGTAGGAACGTCGAGTTTGGTCCATGGATCAAAGAAAACTTGTAGCCTGGTAAGGTGAATCACATTTCTTGTGACACCAGATCAATGGTCATGTCCGAAAAGGTCGTCACCCCACCGGACAGCTCTTCGAAATGTAGAACGCATTATGGACGCAGGCTGGCGGTGGGCCGTATCGTGATTTGGGTGACATTCACCTCGGCACCTGCGTAACTAATTGATATCACCATTATAGAGATACAACGTGAACATTATTGTTGGCCACATACACCCCTTGTTGTTGATGTCTTCCATGACGACCATAACATATTCCAGTACCATAACTTTCCGTATCAGAAGAGCAGAATCGTGCTACAGTGTCTTGAGAGGCTTGATACCGAACTCAAGTTCGTGTATCGGAGAGCAAATTCGCATGATTTGAACCCTATGGAAAACTATTGGGCACCAACTACGCGCACACAAGCCACCAGCGAGGTATTTCGTTACATGACTGTTATTTTCCAAAACTGTCCCGTAACCAGTATAAAATGAGAATATAAAATCCATTAGATCGGAATACTTATATCAACACCGAGGAGTAAATGTATTTTAGTACCAGTGATTTATGGTAGTTATTTATGTTAATTTACGTTTTTATTTGGATTTGCATGATGTATATCGGCATGAAGCCACTTTCAAGCACTCTGGTATCTGCTACCAGCCCTCAGACGAGCAGTGAGGCTCCATACGCAGACAGAGGAACCACCCCTGGATGAATTCTCGGAAGGGCAAGCCAGACGGACTGCAGGTCAATGCCACTCGCTTGACCAGACTTTTCTTTTGAGTTGCCACAACTGGACGTCAGACATTCCACATGCAACATAGATATGATCTTCCGTGACGTAAGCCCTCCAGCAGCGCCTGTTTCACTCGACGGTAGAAGGAGTTGAAATGCTGTTCTTAGCAAGGTCCGTGAAGTGAAGAACGCCGTATTTCCTGTGTTTCTTTGGGACATACGGGAATACCACAGATAACTGATGCAGCGCTAATTCGCAATTTGAGACCTCTTTGTAAGCATGGGACACCGCCGAGTGTAAGGTCCAATAAAATGAAATATTAACCGAATATACGAATTGTCAGGATTGGTTGATCTGAATAAACTGGAAGTTAGAGAAGTTCGACTGTGCCGCTGATCTGTTCACCACTAAATGGTTGGAATCGCATTACTGGTTGACCACCTGAAGAAAAACCAAAGCCGCGCGGGATTAGCCGAGCGGTCTTGGGCGCTGCAGTCATGCACTGTGCGGCTGGTCCCGGCGGAGGTTCGAGTCCTCCCTCGGGCATGGGTGTGTGTGTTTGTCCTTAGGATAATTTAGGTTAAATAGTGTGTAAGCTTAGGGACTGATGATCTTAGCAGTTAAGTCCCATAAGACTTCACACACACTTGAACATTTTTGAAAAACCAAGGAAAAGGACTGGAACCTTTTAAAATCTTTTCACTGGTCGGCGTTCGGTATATCCATCTAACATTCCGCGTGGTGTCTGTTGTTCTATATCGTGTCTCCCTATCACTTTCGTGCAACGACGCTCTGAGCGTGTTTTTTAGGGAATTGACTAGTTTGAACCTGGGACCTGTTGCTGGTAAGGAGACGCCAGACCACACATGACATGTAGAGTTCAGAAGACTTCAGTGAGACTAGCGATGATATAACCAAATACTTAATGATTTCAGCGTCAGCTCCACTGCACTCCCTGTAAAAGAATCTTAATACTAACTAAATTTAGTGGAAGGGGTTCAAGGCTTTCCTATTTTTAGTTAGCTGGTAAAATAACATCGAAAAAGCAGTTAAGTTTACCATTGCAAATTTTATTCTACTCACAAAACATTGTTTATAAATTGCACTATTGATAAAAGGAAGCCGGCCGGTGTGGCCGTGCGGTTCTAGGCGCTTCAGTTTGGAACCGCGTGACTGCTACGGTCGCAGGTTCGAATCCTGCCTCGGGCATGGATGTGTGTGATGTCCTTAGGTTAGTTAGGTTTAAGTAGTTCTAAGTTCTAGGGGACTGATAACCTAAGATTTTAAGTCCCATAGTGCTCAGAGCCATTTGAACCATTTTTGATAAAAGGAAATGTTTTAATACAGGTTGATAAAAACCAACTGCGTTCAACAAAAATGTGAACGAATATTCCCTGAATGGGTTTCCAAGTTCTTCAATGGATCGAAGGATGACCTATGCCATATCATATCTATAATCTAGGTTTAAATTAAGTTTCACAAAAGAGAAAGCTATCAAAATGGTTTACAGTGACTCTCAATTACCTTTAATTACTTATCTAACTTGTCGTAAATTACAGTGGCTGATGTGGCTTCTCAATAATTATATAACAGAAAAATCATCGCATTTCAGATTTTAACTTACGTAGCAAATGTGAATACCATGAGCTTTAATTGACGATCGACACTAGTATTACATAAAAAGGGGATGTAACAGATGAGACTTCTGCAGTTCTGAGTGAAGCCTTATGCGCTCAAAAATGCGGCATCGCGTGCGTTCATTACCTTGTCGGTGTTCGTCAGGGGGCGCCGGGCAGCACAGCTCCGCTCACCTCGCCGTCTCGGAAGCAACTCTTGTCCTAACTTCTCCTTACTACAATTTACCGAAGTTCGTTTCAAAAAAATTATCTGGCTGTGTTTTCATCTGACCAATCAGGGTCTCAATGTTAACCTTAAGCTCCGCCTACAAAAATTCTGTCTATCCAATGAGAAACGTTATACTTTTCGTAGTGGGGCAATGTTTTTAAAGTTTACAACGTAACAGAGACGCGAAAAAGTCTCACGCTAAAACTTGCAGCTGGTGTGGCCCTTTTAGCGCTATCGTAAGATCTACACTGTTCTTCTGGAGGGCTCTAGCTTTTAACATGGGCTGGGGGGTGGTCCTAGCGGTTAACTGGCGACGTGGGTGTCCGTCCCTTATCGTAGGGCCTTCCAGCTTAACACGGTTCTGCTCTCGGCTTCTGTTCTCTTTTCTCCCCTCGGAACTGCGTCTGTCTCACGGTGGGAAGATATGACATGCATTTAGGCATTCTTGTGTAAGTCTGTGGTATTCCATTTGCTCACTCATTACTCGTATTATTTTGGTTAATTTAATGTCACGATTTATTCGGAGCTATGTGACATACTACTGGATTTGCTTATCATGTCAGGGTTTTCGTGGAAGGTGTTGGATTTGCATGACACCTTACATCCATAGTCCAGCCAACGCGAAAAGAGTGATGATGATGATGATGAGGTCCCATACTCAGAGGTGCGTAGGGGACGATGCGGGAGACCCGTACCGCCTACGAGGCAAGGTCCTAGCGGAGGTGGTTTGCCATTGCCTTCCTCCGACCGTAATGGGGATGAATGATGATGATGACGCAGAAATATGAGTTTTCCTTTTGAGACTGTGTAAATTCATGCGATTTTCGGCATTCTACCCTACAATTCCGTCATCTCTGAGAGCCTTCAAATGTTCAAATGTGTGTGAAATCTTATGGGGCTTAACTGCTAAGGTCATCAGTCCCTAAACTTACACACTGCTTAACCTAAATTATCCCAAGGACAAACACACACACCCATGCCCGAGGGAGGACTCGAACCTCCGCCGGGACCATCTGAGAGCCTTCACCGTCAGACTTCTCCTCCACTGGCCCACGATGCAGCCAGGACCCATTTCCGAGCAGACGAGCTGAGGGGCTTAGAAAGGTTTTGGGCTGTCTCTGATTTAGCTGCAGGTTCGGGCCGTTGGTGTGTGGCCAATGACTGATTCTGCAGCCGCTTCAGCCTCGACCTACAGATCGGTATAGCGACATAGCTCTACGAGAGCAAGATCATCCATACGGATATTTAAGTTATTTTCATAGAGTTTCAATAACCTCAGGCTTCAGTCTGAAAACATGCTTTTAGATTCGACGGACCAATTGCCTTCCAACTCCAGCCAAAGACGCTACGTTCTCTAGTACTGTTCTGTCTTTCATACTAGCGAAATGACATTCACAGTATGACTTAGCGAATGCAATTGTTTTTGTAAGCGATTATTAGAGACTTACCGCAGGCTCTTCAGTCAGATGTGCGAAGGTTTTACTTTAGAGCAACCATTGCCTCTGAGAATAAACGGAATTCATTGTGATTCTTGTTTCATTTAGTAGTCATTGAATTCCTAATTCATTATTTTGGACGTCGTCTAATTAATTCTTGTCAGATAACAGAGCCAGTTAGCATACATTCAGATTAGACAACCCGATGTCCTCCTGAAATATTCACGTGAGAGACGTGACCTGTGCGTGGACCTGCCGTGCCCCATAACTAGGAAAACCTAACAAGATCCTGTCAAAACACACCAAGTAGAATCGCCGCTGTGTTCCATTAGAAAAGCGGACCAACGGTATTAACGCTTTCATTCCAGATGTCACTTCAGTAATTACTTTCGTTAATATTAGAATAACAATAGTCAGACGAAGCACTTCCTGCATCATCGCCTCCCGTCAAAAGTGTGCGCCAAGTGATGTGTTTCGTGTTGACCGCTTCAATCCAGTCGGGTACGAGGGCTCATACGGGACTACTCGGAGTACAGCGGTCGATCTGAACTGCACACTGTATTGAACGACCTTCAGTAATCGCGTCAGTGTAGAAAAGGTCCGAGTAGAGAACGTGCAACCGGCTGCTGTGGCCGAGCGGTTCTAGGCGCTTCAGTACGGAACCACGCTGCTGCTACGGTCATAGGTTCGAATCCTGCCTCGGGCATGGATGTGTGTGTGTCCGTAGGTTAGTTAGGTTTAAGTAGTCCTAAGTCTAGGGGACTGATGACCTCGGATGTTAAGTCCAATAGTGCTTAAAGCCATTTGAACCATTTGAAGAGAACGTGAAATTTACTGTGAATGTGATTTCTGCAATGTATTAATGCTCCCGTATAATTCGTGTTGCAAACACGAGCTGTGACTTTATAGGCGTACGTAGTACAGCGTTTTGTTAGCAATTCGTGGCTTTTTCCACTACGTGATTCATGTAGTGATTTAATAAAAGCCTCTGGCATCCGTGACTTAAATTTGACTAGTTATTTCGAAACTTTGAGAGCCTCAGCCATCTTACTAGTAAATTTCACGGTCTCACCTCAAGAACAACAAACTACAACTGCGCTGGGACGAGAACATCTTTAGAAGACTCCATGTGGGTGAATAATTATAGAATGTCAGTGTCGTGCCTTAATGTGGTAGAGTACAAATTGGTCCCTGGCGCGTCCTGTATTTTCAGTACGTATGGGAACAGTTACATGTTGTGGTAACACAGAGGAGGGACTGCAAGAGTGCATGAATGAATGAATGTGCAGAGTACGTGTTGCAATGGACACTCACTGCATTCTTCACCTTCTGTTTCTAAAAGTGTTTAGTTTATTATGCAAACGTCGTCTTGCTTCTTCCATTTTATCGCCGTACACTCGGTACTCTGCAATGAGAGCGCCTCTAGGGCTGGGGGGGAGGGGGGGGGGAGCTCTGAGCACTATGGGTGGGACTTAACTTCTGAGGTCATCAGTCCCCTAGAACTTAGGACTACTTAAACCTAACTAAGGACATCACACACATCCATGCCCGAGGCAGGATTCGAACCTGCGACCGTAGCGGTCGCGCAGTTCCAGACTGTAGCGCCTAGAACCGCTCGGCCACCAGGGCCGGCGCACCTCTAGGAAAGGTGAAGAATGGAGATGAGACGAGGCTGGTTGAGTGTTCTGCAACATCAAGAAGCTGCCTCGCATGATATAAACAGCTTCGCAATATAAATATACAGGGTGTCTCTCCTAAGAGTCGCCAGGAGGATTTTCTCTGGTGTTTTGGCAGATATTCAACGTTTCGTTTCTGCAATGTGTAGCTGGTGTCACCCTACATAGATGCTGATCATCATGTCTTTTAGGTGACGTCCAGCGTCGACCGAAGGAGAATGTCGGTTTGATTTATTTTTAAAGCAGGCTTTTACGAGTTAATTAAATAGAGCGCTCCCGAAATTGTATAGCGCAACATTCGTTTTATCGATACGTAGTAATAAGGACATTATTAACAGGAAGAGTAACCAGTACTCCACCAGCGACGGAGCTGTGCTTCTGCGTGGTGCTAGCAGTCAGCGTTGGCCACGGCGGTGCTTTCGCTGCTGCAGTACTGGTTTTTCTTTCTGTTTTAATGTCCCTCTGAATATATAGCGATAAAACGAATATTAGAGTGTGCTAATCTGGGAACACTCTGTAGAATGGGCGCGTAAAATTCTGCTTTAAAAATCATTTTGCTTGTGACAGCAAACAAACCGACACTTCCCGACGACACTGGACGTCGCATGAAAGGCATGGTGAGCACTATTTGGGCTGACTCCAGCTGCACAGAACGAAATTGAAAATATCTGCTCAAACACCAGAGAAAATGCGCCTGACGACTCTTAGGAGAGGCACCCGGCTTAATAACGGGAGGCAGATAGGGCTTACTAAGAGTTCCACGTTTGCTGGCTGAAGCAACAGAGTAATTATCCAGAAAGCATTTCGCGCGCACTCAACAGTTTTTGCGACTCCAGTGGGTAGGAAGCATTCTGATCTCCTCGTTACTGGAAAATGGATCGAGGAGCAGCCCGGAGTGGAAGACGTAATGAAAATTAAATGGAACTGAACGAGCTCGTGTAGCAATGCAGCGTAGATGGAACAAGGAAACTTTTTGCTAGATTCAGATAACAATAAGAAAATACTCCACAAGCTGTCTTGCGGTCTGTGACGAAGGGTACATATTGCACCAGAATCATCCTCATTCTCTCCGCCCCTCTCTCCCCCTTGCTGAACTAATGGAATGGAAGATTGTTGGTGCCCATAGTACGCAGTCGAATTTCTCCCCTGGTTATTACACGAGATACAAGCAGGAGAAACTAGTAAGTTTCACGGGTTTTGTTGGAGCATGGGTCAGCATGTTTTTCTCCATTGTCGTCATCCTCCCAAAAAACATTATTTGATCATTTTTTGACGCTCTCACACTGACTAAATAAACCAGTGGCCTCGCATTTAATTTTTGAACGTTTGCTACACAGTCAAAAAAAATCCTATCACCAAAAGATAATTAATGTAGGATAATGAAATTTCGGGAATACATTTATCTAGGATACATATTAAAGTGATTAAAGGTGCAAGATCACAGGTTAATGTCAGCGCGAGATAAGCCTTTGCAAATGAGAAATGCTGGTAAATTAACAACCAATGTAACGGCGAGAATGTTGGATGCAAGCATGCAAACGTGCATGCAATGCGTTTTACAGGTGCCGGATGTCAGTTTGTGGGATGGAGTACCATTCCTGTAGCACTTGCTCGGTCAATACAGGGTCGGTTAACTATATTTGTAGACGTGTATGGAGTTGACGTTCGATGATGTCCTATATGGGCTCGATTGTAAACAGATGTGGTGATCGAACAGGCCAAGGCACCATATCGACACTCTGTGGAGCATGTTGGGTTGCAACAGCTGTTACTGGGCGAACGTTATCCTATTGGAAAAGCCGGCCGAAGTGGCCGAGCGGTTCTAGGCGCTTCAGCCTGGAACCGCGCGACCGCTACGGTCGCAGGTTCGACTCCTGCCTCGGGCATGGATGTGTGTGATGTCTTTAGGTTAGTTGGGTTTAAGTAGTTCTAAATTCTAGGGGACTGTGAGGTAACCTCAGATGTTAAGTCCCATAGTGCTCAGAGCCATTTGAACCATTTGAACCTATTGGAAAAACACTCCCTGGAATGCTGTTCATGAACAGCACAAGACGTCGAAACTCCAGACTGACATACGAATACACAAGTTGCCACCCCATAAGGCAGTACCGGCTCTTGAGAAAACCAGTTTGACGACTACTGCTCTAGCAACATGAAAGTTATTCCCTGATGTCTCAAACACATACACTATCATGCTTCTTCTTGTCAATGTTTTCGGTTTGGTCGTTTCTTTCGCGGTTCTGCGGGCAACCTTCTCATTTCTTAACTTATCAGTCCATCTACTTTACAACATACTTCTGTAGCACCAGGACTCAAACGCTTCGATTCTCTTTTTTCCGGTTACCTCACAGTCCATTGTACAATGCTGTGCTCGAAACGTACATTCTTAGAAATTTCTTCCCCCAGTTAAGGCCTGTATTTGACACTAGCAGAGTTCTTCTGGCAACGAATACCCTCTTTAACTGTGCTTGTCTGCTTTTTGTTTCCTCCTTGCTTCGTCCATAACGTATTATTTTGCTTCCAAGGTAGCAGAATCCCGTAACTTCGTCTACCATGTGTTCAACAATTCTAATGTTAAGTTTCTGGCTATTCTTATTTCTGCTACATGTCACTATCTTTATCTTTTTCCGAATTTACTCTCAATTTGTTTCTTCCATTGAACAGATCCTGCAATTCTTCGTCACTTTTACTGAGGACAGCAATGTCATCAGTTTATCTGGAAGTGGTGTCTTTTCACCTTGAATTTCAATACCACTGTTGAACCTTTCTTTTATCTCTATCTTTGCTTCTCGATGTGTCGATTGAACAGTAGGGGCCAAAGACTACACCCCTATTTTACTTCTCTTTTAATCCGAGCGCTTCCTTCTGTAACGTTCCCTGGCAAACTCACACTATTACTAAACTAAAATTTAATTCTACCATATACGCCGCTATAAAGCAATTTGTAAATACTGTAATTATTTAACAAAAAATATTATTGAATTTTGTGTAAAGGACATTCATTATTATTGTAATATTTTCTGAAGTAATATTCTTTCTGTATTTTGGATGGTAATATTTCTATATTCATAATATAATTGCGAAATGTGTCAATATCTGCGATAACAAAAATGTAAAATTCAGCCACAGACGAAAATAATGTTATATGATTACAAAGAGATGTTAATAGTCAGCAGTAGTATAAAAGCACCACGTACTGAGTATTCTTTGGTCGTCTCCCTGTAGAGCTGAATATTTGTTGTGGTTTAAATATATTATAATTTATCAAAAGTGTGTATTATTAATGTAAATTAGCTTGCCCATGTCATCTATAATATTTCTTTAAAGAATTTTCAGCATTTTTAGCGGTGTTGCTGGGCTGTGCCGCGACCGAACGACTTGCAGCGGCGGTACATTTAAAAAATTGTTCCGCTAAGAAAAATTAACCAAACCCGTAAATCGAGAACAGATAAAAATTAGCAGTGAATTAAGAAAATGTTCTTTTTTTACAGCGATCCTGAAACTTACGGATTTTAAATTAGTTCACATTTGTGCATTCATAGGCGGATAGTTAATGTTGAATTTTAACAATTTTGGTTCTTTCAAATAACTTAAATGTATAGGGATGTGTGTTTTATCAGTGATAATTAAACGTCGGCTTGGCATTATTTAACCGCTTTCTGCTAATAGAGACAGTCTTGTGTTCCATAGCTAACGCCGGGAAAGAATTCAGTAAATAATATAAAAAAAAAACCCACTGCATTTAGAAAATGTGTGCTAAGGCCGAATTATGTAAAGCATTTAATTCTCAACTAAATATTCTTAATCAGTTAATATGAGTTCACGTAATTTTAAATGTACTTAGTTCCGTGTAAATGAATTTTTTATTACCACACGTAAATGAGAGGTTCTACAACAAAGTTCGTTCGTACGTACAGAAAGAAAGAAAGGCAAATTAACTAAAAGCAAAAAATTTAAAAAAGGTAACTGATTATTTACTTTTATTCTTTAATGAAATTCCATTTAAATTGGCAAATTTCATTAAACTTCTTGGTCTTCCAATCTTTTCGTTGCCTTTTGATTTTTGTACGTATTGTACATTAACTGTTTTTCCTATGCCTTTCTCCTATTTTTCTTAGCATTTCGAACATCAACTGTGTAAAATCTGCCTAGTAACTATACACTGATAAAAATAATAAAATCATGTCGAATGGCACTGTTGTAAGCCATTTGACAACATAACGGAAATCGCCTGAAGCAACCAAATTCTCCATTTTTATTTGAAATTTGATCCGTACAAGCTACAGTTCGTGCAAATATTGAAGGAGGAAAGTTTCAATTAGAATTCTGTCAGGAAACTGTGATAGACATAAACATGGATAGATTTATGAGGCCCATTTTCATCTCACAGGCTACGTGAAAAAGCAGAACTACCGTTACTGGTCAGACAACAACCCGAATGCAGTTAATGAACGCCTTTACGCATCAGCAAGGCGACACTGAAATGTGCAATTCCGTCACGCACGGTCACACCTTTCTTTTACGAAACTGAAGAGCAGGTCTCGGTGACTGTCACTTCAGGTCGGTATATTGAGATGTTGCAATCTTTTGTTGCACCTGCGTTGAACAACATGCCACGACTTCACGAAACTTGGTTTCATCCGGATGGTGAGACATTGCTCATTGCAATGTAATCAATGACAACTGTGCGAGAAATGTGCTGTAAGTGTGTCATCTCAGGATTTGGCGACATTACCTGGCCCCCTAGATCAGCACATCCGTCCGTTTGCGATTTTTTTCTTTTCTTGTGCGGCTTGTAACACTATTATCGATATTGCTTATAACGGTCTTACCTAATTTCTTTGTCTTTTTTTAACCTAATGTGACCTCTGTATAACCACACTTTTTGATGTAACATCCAAGTAAGCGTTTTATTTATTATTTATGATAATTTATGTACTTTTAATTAATGTATGAATGTAATTACGAAAGTAATGATCTGTAAAAAAATGTAAAAATGAAAACTTTAATTTTAATACTCATTCATGCGTGGGGAAAGTGGACCAGTAATCATGCAAAACTTGGGAGTATGTCTCTCTGCAGCGGAACTAGCCAGGCGGGAATAGAAAAAGTGGGTCAGGTGGTCGAACTCCAAAAGCTCCTGTGTGGCATGAATCAGTCGATGGCTAAAAGGCGAAGGGTGTGCATCTTGTGAAGTGAAACAGCCGAGAAGAACTGCAATATTATATAATATAGTGACAGCCGAGAAGAACTGCAATATTATATAATATAGTGGAAGTAATTCGGCTTATTATTCATGGCACACTTTAGTTAGCTCTGTACAGTGAATATCCGACGCTAATAAGAGAAATTTCAGAGCCCGTTACACAGTAAGAGCCATGGATACTTCTGCTGTCTTTTTTGAATAACACGCGAGATCGATATTGTCACCACCTTCACCTCCAGTTATCAGTTGAGTAGTGTATAAGTGCATGGACTAGTTATGTGGTTCCTTTTTCAGTAATAAGTTTGTGTTCTGTACACTTTGCATTGAGTCAACGTATTTTATCCTTAGTCATTTACCTAGGTGGGATCCTATACCGAGTGCTACGATGAATCCGAGTATTCTATTTTACTGAACTGAAAATCAATTATCTTCCTTAACAAAATAAAAGTTAATAAACAATGCGGAGTAGCAAAGTACGTAATTATTTACTGAGAGTAAGTTCTGAAATACAGCACGTAGTTTTTCATAAATGGACAGTTAAAGTTTCGTAAAAGTACAATCACTAAGAGAAGATTTTGAGTATTCAGTTCAAAGACTTCCCTTATTAGAATAATAGTGTTTACAATTTCATGTGGTACGTAGTTAAAAGTGTTTCCCACATTGTGTTGTGACTAAAGTTTTCAGCCTCGACCTGAGTCTATCGATAGTTAGTTTCTGGGTTTCGATGCTGATAGTTTAGCCAGATTTAAATGTTGTATACAGTCACATCTGAATAACAGCAGTCAAGAGTAAGCAACTGGCTAGAAATATTCAAACTACACTAGATCCAGGTATCGAATGTTTTATGTGAGCTAAATAATACAAGGAAGTGAATATTCCTTGAGAATGCATTTAATAATCAGTATAAAAGATGCAAGTACTTCATAGCTATTTCAATAGTAGTAATTTCCTACAATTAAACTGACAAAAAAAACCTGTCTAAGTCAGTAGTGCTCCAACATTAGTAACCATTTAACTATGATTATCATTATCTTCCTACTGTACTGTACCGATAGTAAATGTTATTGACAGCCAGTTTTTGCCTAAAAGTATTAATACTCCTTGTTTGTAGTTGAAGTCAAATCAATGGTACATTTCTTGTTAAATTGTGCTACTGTCTTGTATCTTATTTGCAAAACAAAAGTTCACTATCAAGTGAAGTCAGTCCCAATATTTAACTTTTTTCTGGACCATGCTGTTACTGTGTACAACATTGTCTAATTAGGATGGCGACCATTTCCTCTTACGTAATTACAGTTTCCTTGCTTACTAATAGAACCTTCGTTCGATTTCCGTTTGTTTTACTATTGTTTCCTGTTAATAGCAATCTTTCCAGGATCGAAAAGAGTCCGATATCTTTCTCTTGCACACATTCATGATCACAAAATTAAAATGCTTTCACAGGAGTATAGTTATCGGTATGTTGGTCTGCACGGCTCAACCAAGAACACTGGATGCACTGAAACAAAGAATTCAGAGGAAATTCGTGGTATCCGAGCTAAGATGTTGCATCACCCAATGAGCACATTGGAGGAATGAACACATACAGCAGGACGCCATCTACGAGATGTAATTTTTGAACATTGGGTTAGTTAGTTATATGTTCCATGGATCATTGGAACGATTCTTTTACCGAAATTATGTGAAACGAGTAATTTCACGGATTACATTTACATGATTGGTGTTAGCATTAATGTACTGGCTTTTTTAGGTCAACTCATGCAGTTAAAAGCAGTTTTTTTCCTGGGCACCAGTTTTTAATTATAAATTCGTCCATGGAATAGAAGTAGTTGTCCAGAAGAAATGGTAGTAGGTTAGATTTAAAAGTTACTTTGCTGCCTTTCAGACATTTAATGTTATTTGGGCAAATAATCAGAAAGCTTTGTTGCTGCATATTGTTTCCTCTCTGGGCCACCGACAGCTTTAATAAAGGGTAATAGAGGTTATTTTTTTTCCTCTAGTGTTGTAAGAGCGAACAACACTACTCTTCTCAAATCGTAATGGATTATTTATGACGAATTTCATTAGTCAATATTTTTACTGAGACGGTGCAGCTAAAATTCCTAGCCCCTTGAAGAAGTACCTACATGACGTCCGTGGGTAGACGCCATACGTTATTTGCAGTGCTCGCTTTTGTGCAATCAATGAAGAATCACCCAGAAAATTATTCTGTAAGACATTAATGAATGGCAATGCACTAAATATGCCAGGTGGAAAACAATCCAAACTTTAAACTGCTAACCGCCATGACTTCCATCGTACATACTGGAGGAAAGACATTTGTACACTGGTGTGACTACATCTTCATACGTAAATTAAGCGATTTTCTTGAGTTGAAGTTAAGATGAGTAAGAAGTAGATTGTTAGATTACTCAGACCTTAAAGCCATTAATACCGGCACTCCTGAACACTGCTAAAATGAATTATAATCCTGTCTCTTGATGGACAAAGAAAATGAATGTGCACTATAGGAAGACCCTAAACTCCAGACCAGTCCCGATCCTTAACAAATGTATCCAATAGGTTGTAAGTTATACTAATAATTTTCCACTTCTTCTGTTTCATATTGTAAATAAAAATCCGGGAAGCCACTTGAATTCCTGGCACCACAGTGGAAAGGACAGATGCACGGCATGATGAACGCCGTAGACAGCTAACACAGAAAGTGAAAGCATCACGAAGTGTAGTGCTACGTTATTAAACTGTAATTGAACCACAATGAGTCAACGGATGCTCGAACATTGTCCACTCTAGTTTAGTGAAAATAAGCACTCACTGTACTCATGTATTAGTTGTTAAGCTCAAGAGAAAGTAATTTCTGAATTCTATCCCCTGAAGTGTGAAATGAACGTTCACTTATTGTTATAAGCAAATATGGACCAAACTTAAATATGCACATAAATGTTAATCTTGGTATTATGGAATGAAGTGACTAATGAACAAAGAATGAAAAACTTTATTTTGAAAAATGATAAATATCTGATATATGTTTATAAATGTAATTTCAATTTATGTACATAGTACGCCAGTAACATTATGTAAATGTCACACCAAAAATCACGAATATCTCATGAGGACATGAGGATCGAGGTAATCCTTCGGCATTCCCTCTCTCCTCATGGGAGGCAATGTGATATTCGCTATTTTTGACTTCATTAAAACAGCAAATACGAGTAGTTAATACTTTCAGCCAGAAGGCAAATACTTGTTTGTAAATAATGATTAATGTATAATGAGGAGTCGCATGGCGACTGTGGAATTTTCTAAATAATGTAATTCGTCGTCTTTGGGCGGCAAACAGAAAAATACAGATAGATATGCGATCCTTCACTATTTTGTTCGCTGGAGAACAAATAAAGCCTTGAGCGCTAAAAAAGACTTGTACTGTTTTTCTCAAGTAAGATGGACGCAGATTTGTGGCAGTCTGATCTAATTTTTTACTAAATGTATAAAAACGTGTTATGTCTAAGTTTGAGTGAAGTGTAAAGAACTGTTATAACTTACCGTGACGACGCACGAGCGACTCAAAGAAGACAATGGCCATATAAAAGAGCGCTCAATGGACATGATACGGACATAAAAATCTACCGTCATTGTAGTACTAAGCTTAAGGTACGATATATGTTTTACTTTATAATAAATATTTGTTCTGGGAATACTGAATCATTTAGCAATGCTCATTCCTATCATCTCCTCAGTATTATTTTCATTTTAATTATGCATTTTGCTAAGATTACAGACACGGAGATCAGCAGTCCAATGTGCGTGTTACATTGATAAAAAGAAAACTGTTTTATCGTCTTCTTGCATCAGCTTTAATATTGAATTTCGCTTTTGTGTGATGTTACAGTTGTTTTTGCGCCCTTAAGAACTTTCTAGTCCCTTAGGAAATTGTTTTGTCATAACAATAACTTCACAACCGGGTATGATCGTATCTACGATCATGAAGTAATTAGAAAGACGATAATGCGATTTCTTAATCCATGGCACGCTAGTTGTGACTGCCTCATGCCACGCGAAACTGCAAGAAAAAACTAATCACATCTCATAATGCAATATTTTATGACAATGGTCAATCCATGATTCTTACGCCAATTGTGATTGATAAAACAGTAAGCTAAATCTCAATTTCCAACTTTCCATTGAATAACAACATCACTTTTATTTTGTAACATCACACTCTCTGGGCCACCGACAGCTTTAATAAAGGGTAATAGAGGTTATTTTTTTCCTCTAGTGTTGTAAGAGCGAACAACACTACTCTTCTCAAATCGTAATGGATTATTTATGACGAATTTCATTAGTCAATATTTTTACTGTGACGGTATAGCTAAAATTCCTAGCCCCTTGAAGAAGTACCTACATGACGTCCGTGGGTAGACGCCATACGTTATTTGCAGTGCTCGCTTTTGTGCAATCAATGAAGAATTACCCAGAAAATTATTCTGTAAGACATTAATGAATGGCAATGCGCTAAATATGCCAGGTGGTTAATTCCGTTGTTTCCAAGATCAGCAATTATACCAAGAGCTAAAGTAGCTGACTCAGTTGTTTGAGAAGCTCAATACAGTAATATGCGTCTTCCAGTTCAAGTCTTCATCGGTACGTACACCCGAACATTGGGAACATTTTACCCCGTTTACTGACTCCTGCTCATGTGGTACATCATTTGTTGCTATGACTTTTTGCTGAATAGAATACAGAACGTTTTCTCAAAATTTGGGGGTAGTCAATTTTCTGAGAACCACTCAATAAATATTGGCAATACATCATTAACCATCCCTTCTGTCACTTTCTTTATCATGGGGATTCTGCAAAAACTACCAGTAACCTTGTATGCCGGGCAACCACAGCTAAAAAACCTGTACATAATGTGAAGGTCAATAAAACAATTTAAAATCAGAGATGGTGAAATAGTCTATATTAAACTGACTGAAATTCCAAATCCGCAATAGCTATCTCATATAAAACTAATACTTCATGAGCCACGACTTCCAAGGTGTAAGTGAGCGTAAAAACATTTCACTCCTCGGTAAAACCATTTATGATCAGTAATACACCAGCAAAACACTGTCAAGAGACGAACTCAGGCAGCACATGACAATCCACGTATGATAGGATGAAACCATCGTAAAAATCAACAGGGGAAACAAACAACTAAAAGACACACAATCCTTGAGACTCGTCAACATACTAAAAATATTGGCAGGCGTCAAAAAGAACTGCACGGTACAGAGTTAGCCAGCCTTTTTAAATATAAAATTACTTTAGCTGTATTCCATTCTTCAGGTACAGAACAGTTCTTCACACATTTAATAAAATGGAGGAAGCAAATTTCTAAAATGGTTCCTCCAATCAGCATTAATGTCATCTAGGCAAATATCTTTTCTGTTTTTTGTTACATCTGAGCCTGCGTTTAACTATTTTAAGTCTATTTGATCTACACAGTTATCAGTTTTTATAGAATAAATTTCTTCTCTGTCTTCACCATACTATAAATTTCTGAAATGGTGTATCCATTGGTTTACTGTTATTATATTAATGTCTGCAGTGTCTTTCTCCGTTTTATTCATATGCTTCATAAGTTTAAACGCTATATTCTGTTTGGCTAGCGCTGTAACGTGCAGTTCTGTTTGACGCTTGTCAATATATTTTAATAGATTGACGACTCCCAAGGATTGTGTCTTTTAGTTCATTGTTTCCCCTGCCGATTTTTACGATGGTTTCATCCTATGATGTGTGGACTGTCATGTGGTGTCCGGTTCGTCTTTTGACAGTATTCTGGAGATGTATTACTGATCATGTATGGTTCGGATCGGACGCCCATCTGTCGTCATTTTGCGCACTTGCACTTTGGAAGTCGTGGCATATGAAGCATTAGTTCTGTACGGCCCGAAGATATACGTTCAGGGTATGAAATCCGTCGTCATACAGTGATAACACAATAAACACCTATTGCGCATTTGCATTTCTACTCAGTTTGACATAGACTATTTTACCATCTCTGATTTTAAATTGTTTGATTGTCCTTGTATCCTCCACCCCCCCCCCCCTCCTTCTTAATTCCAGCTGTTGTTCACAATAAGCAACGTCTTTTAAGAAAAATTTGAGAGGAGCGAAGACTACAATAAACCTTCTAGTTCACTTAGCTTTTCGTTTACAGTTGGCTCCAGTTCTTCTCGTCTAGGGATCTGATTCTTGAAGCTGAAATTCTCACATTTTAGGTCCTCATGGTAGAAGTGATCTAAATAAATTTGAAGATTGTTGTTGCAGAGTTTTTGTTGTTACATTGAATATTTTTGACATTTTAATGTAGTACACAGTCTTTTGAATTTTCACATTAACAGAGCCGAAATTACATTGTTCGCCCAAAATACAAAAGTCGTCCAATTACATCAGAGGCATGCTTACTACTACTTCACCCTGCGGTAATAACTATATTCCAAAGGGTTTAAAATTTTTCTTGACAAATGAATTTACATTCATTTCAGTTATTTATTATTTGGTAAATGAATCCAGAAATAAACACAGTAAACAGTACCATATTGCGTAATTAATAATAGAAATTTTAAGTCTGGCAAATAATTGGTAATTTCAAATGTTTCTAAAAAAAATAATTTTAACTGTACTTTCAGGGCTAGTACTTATCGATTGTAACATCGAAAATAAAGCAAGTACTTTCGATAAACTTTAGCTTGAAATATAACATATTGTGTATAAAATTATATGAAAGTTTTCAGAAAAGCATCTCAGATAATACTTTCACGTTCATATGAAAAAAATGTGCAACTAAGTGGAAAAACCGTCACCACAACGTAATGATAAAAATGATGCATCTTTATGCAGGTACAGATATATTTTCGACAAATGCTGCCTTGCTACTTACAATTGTTCCACTTGTATCTGTTTAGTCACCAGCAAATATTTTTGTTTGTTTGTGCAGTGATCTCCAGCAATATAAACATGTACATGAATGTATAAACACCTGAGAGTGGGCAGAAGCCCGAAACCGGTCGTGTGATGAATAAAAAATCTTTTCTTGTGACTGGTAGCGGAAATTTTTCTAGACCCTATAAAGGGACAGTCACAGAGTTCAACAGCATCCACTAAAGATAAAATTCACGTTGCAGTTTCTGTTGGTAGCGCCGTGCGCCGATTACGTCAGCATTTCCTTCACACGTCTCGGCCCACCGCAAACGCCAGTCTTGTTACTTAAATTTTGGTTCATCAGTTTCAACAAACTGTTCTTGAAGAACGCCGATGTGAAGAAATAGCACAGTAGTTGCTTTAAAATTGTTTTTTAACGCAACTGGTGTGCTATTTCTTCACGTCGGGAAGCTTGTTATTCCACTCACACTGACAACCCCCAGTCCAATCATACTATTTCTTTATGCCACCTATACTTGATTGACACAGTTAAGAGAAAGGATGGATGTAATGAAAACTCAAAAAGCAGTAAGACTGCTTCACATAGTGAAAGTAAGATTATGTCCTACTACAATTTCAATCGCACTATTTCAGATATTTACCGGAAATTGCAAAAAAAAAAAAAAGATAGTAAATAAAATAAAATAAAAATATCGGCACTAGATACAGCCATTTCGATACAGATATATCGGTGAGAAAAATATCGCTGACTTGTATCGTCATCTTTTGGAATAACGTCGATATATCGATGTGTCTATATTTTATCAACTGCCCTACTGCTGACTTTGGACCAAAATGCTCTTCCCGTGTTTCAAATAGAAGAGACCAGACAGACCACGCGACTGTAGTACAGAGAAGGTGGGCCCTGGCCGCTGTAAGACAACAGAGAAGGTTGGGGTTAGGTGAGACGAGGCTGCTTTGCATGCGGCCAGATTAATGTGAGCCGAGAGAAGCTGAGCCTGCAACCGGAAGCAGGCTAGCCAGCCAGCCCGTCTGCCCAGTCGCAGCTGCCGGCGCCACAACACCTGCCCCTGCCCTCTGCTCTGTTCTGCTCTGCCTCCTCTCTCTCTCTCTCTCTCTCTCTCTCTCTCTCTCTCTCTCCCTCCTCCCTCTCTCTAGCTCTCTCTCTGCTTTCTCCTTTTCCTTCCCTCAGAGTTCTTAGTTAGTACGGATGGGCTAACCTGTGACTTCCCGACACCACTGATTTCTATGAATGCTATTTTCCGGTAAGTGCGATCTTTATTTGTCACAGACCCCTTTTTCGGTTTTTAATCTTTCCCATTCTCCTTCTGAAAACGTTGAATAGCTCACAATACTAAAGAAAAACAAAGTATTTGTGACACCTATTTGCTAACACGAGCAAATGAAGCCTGGGAAATATGTAAACGGATAAGAAACAAAACAAAGAATTTAATGAAAAGATACCATAGTGAATCTTGGGAAAGATTCATGGCTAGTACTGAACATGACATTCACGGAGAAGAGGATATAGCGTTTAAATTTAGGAAGTATATTACTAAAACGGAGAAAGATACTGTAAACATAGATATAACAACAGAAAAATTAACGGATACGCCTTTACAGGAATTTATGGTATGATGAAGATAGTGACGAAAGTTATTCCATAAAAACTGATACTAACTCTGTAGATAAAATAGAGGCAAAAGAATTAAAAGCAGCCTAAACTGTAACTAAAGTAAAAAAAAACTAGTCGCCTAGATGACATTAATGCTCATTGGAGGAACCATATTAGAAATCTGATTCTTCCATTTTTATAACATGTGTTTGAAGAACTGTTCTGTACCTGAAGAATGGAACACAGCCAAAGTAATTTCTGTACTAAAAAAAGGGAATAGGAAAGACATAGGAAATTAGAGGAATAAGTATAGTAAATGCAGGATATAAAAATTATGAGAAAATTCTTAATCAGACTCTACAAACTATCGCTGAGGCCATAATCTCAGAAAAGTCAGGGTTCAGAAACGGATGTTCGTGTAATGATAGTAAATTTATAATAACAAAACTAAATTAAAAAATGTCGGACATTTGGCTTAGAAGCACATTTAGCTTTTATTGATTTTGAAAAAACCTTTGATAAGCCATGTTTAAAACTTTAAAAAGACTCCTTTTGTGAAAAATATAGGAAATAAAAGGTTTTGCAAAACGCCCTTAATATCATAAAGAGTCTATATGTAAATAGGAAAATAGGCAGAAGTTCAGGTTCTAAAATACCACGTGATGTTTTAATACTTCAAGATATTCGAGACTGCACCCTTGTCGAATATCTTGATTTATTAAAATGCTGACGAACTGGCTATGAAATGGAAAAATGAAATACACTTATGAATTCAAATAGAATCTAGCGTGTCATTAAACAATCTGTTATATGCTGATGACCAGTTAGTTATATGGGAAACCGAAGATATCTCACAAAGGGTAGTATATAGACTGAGCTAAAATGCAATACGTTACGACGTAACTATACTTGCGAATAAGATAAAGATAATAGATTTCCAAGGAAAGAAACCAGTCAGATCAAAAATACACTCATGTTCAGAAAGAACAGAACATTTTGAAAGACTAGAGATAGGACGTTCATATTCACATGATATGTACATTAGTATGTTCTGTAGAAATGATTAGCATTTCAGTCGTCTCGGTTCAGCATGTGTCCTGTTGCCCAGTAGGCAAAGGGCCCGCCATGGGCCCTGGTAACATAGTTCCATGCGTGATGGCATCGACGTGTATAAGGCGCGAATGCCGTCCTGCATTATAGCCATCCGTGCTGGTTCCAAAGTTTATCTGTGGTGGTTGGCATTGGATCACAGCGCTTCCGTATCACACACATTTTCGATTGGCTACAGCTCTGGTGGTCTGGCGGACTGGGACAAAAGGCGACACCAAGAAGGCACGTTTTCGTACAGCGACATGTGGTCGTGCATTGTCTTGCTGAAAAACGGTGTCTGGAACGTTGTGTAGAAAGAATATGGCTGCAGGTCGCAGGATGTCATTCACGTAAGTCACATTGGTCACAATGCCCTGGACATGCATCATTGGAATCGTCGTGAATTTGAGGAAACAACCAAATTTCCAGCATGTCCAGGTATGACATTCCTGTCACAGTTTCTCCGGCAAAAAAGAAGCTCTGTGAACAAACGGCCCAAAACACATTCAGTTTCGGGGAGTCTGTTTCATGATCGGCGGCGACGCTAGGTTCTTGTGGCCCCAAATCCTTACGTTAAGAGATTTACTTCACCCGGTGGATGAAACGTCATTCGTTCGAAAAGATGACTCGTTCGGAAAAAGTATCCTCTGCCATACACTGGAGACATGAAGTGCAAAATTCGTACCTACTGTTATGGTCGCCGGGACGCAATTGTTTCAGTAAATAGCATCTTGTAAGGTTTCATATGCAGACGTTATTTCAGAACATGACACACCGTTGTTCGAGGAAACTGAAGTTCATGACCTGATTGTCTTGTCGACTTCCGAGGGGTCCAGGCGAACACATCTTGGACATGCTCGACTTTTTCATAAGGCGTGCGTGGCCAGCCACTGCTCTTCCCTTTGCATATGCGATTAGTTTCCAAGAATTTTATATGCCAATCGTAGATCTGTTTGTGAAGAGGCGGCTTCCTGCTGAATCGACGGCAGAATGCACGCTGGATTTCTGCTATGGATCGACCACGCGCAAATTCCAACACACTGACTCCTCTTGTGATGTAGTCGCCTTGTTGCTTCACAGAAACAACAGAGCAGCTGCTTGAAAACTTTGAAACTTCATCTGTCCAGTGACTACGTTTTTCTATCTTCTACAGTTCGTCTGTAACAAACAACTGAAACCTATTCTATCTTTTTGAATGACTCGCTATTGTAGTGCCGAAAAAAATGTCCATAAGGTAGTAATGGACGACCCCTTGTATTTCACAAGGTTTGTGTATTATAGATGTCCAACAAAAGAAAAATTTGGAGTAGGAATTAAAATTCATGGAGAATAAATAACAACTTTAAGGTTTGCTGATGACATTAGAAGTCTGTCAGAGACAGCAAAGGACCTGGAAGAGCAGTTGAACAGAATGGACTGTGTCTTGAAAATAGTATGTAAGATGAACATCACCAAAATCAAAACGGGGTAATGGAATGTAGTCGAATTAAATCAGCCGATACTGAGGGATTTAGATTAGACGCTTAAAGTAGTATATGAGTTTTGGTATTTGGGGAGCAAAATTAATGATGATGGTTGAAGTTGAGAGGAAATAAAACGTCGACTGACGATGGCAAAGAAAGCGTTTCTGACGAAGAGAAATTTGTTGGCATCGAATGCAGATTTAAGCGTCAGGAAGTCTATTCTGAGAGTATTTGTACGGAGTGTGGCCATGTATGGATGTGAAACATGGACGATAAACAGTTTAGACAAGAAGAGAATAGAAGCTGTCGACATGTGGTGCTACAGAAGAATCATGATTAGATGGGTAGACCACCCAACTAATGAGAAGGTACTGAATCGATTTGGGGAGAAGAGGAATTTGTGGTACAACGTGACTAGAAGAAGAGATCGCTTGACAGGACATGTTCTGCAGCATAAAGGGATCACCAGTTTAGTATTGGAAGGCAGAATCGAGGGTAAAAATCGTAGAGGGAGACCAAGGGATGAATACACTAAGCAGATTCAGAAGGATGTAGGTTGCAATAGTTAGTTACTTGGAGATGAAGAAGCTTGCACAGGATAGAGTAGCATGGAGAGCTGCATCAAACCAGTCTCTGGACTGAAGACAACAACAACAACAACAAAACGATATGTACGACACAGGGTGTGTCAAATTTATTTCTTTATTTTTTATTTTATGTCACTTTTATTTTCCTTTTAGTCATCAGTTTTATGACTGGTTTGATGCGGTCTGTCACGAATTCCTCTCCCCGTGCCAACCTCTTCATCTCAGAGTAGCTTGCAAATCTACGTAGTCAGTTATTTGCTGGAGGTAGTCCAGTCTCTGTGTCTCTCTACAGTTTTGCTCCCTACAGCTCCCTCTTGTACCATGGAAGTCATTCCCTGATGTCTAAACACATGTATAACGGTCCTGTCCCTTCTTCTTGTCATTATTTTCCATACATTTCTTTCCTCGCCGATTTTGCGGAGTACCTCCTCACACCTTACATTATGAGTCCGCCTAATTTTCAACATTCTTCTGTAGCACCAAATGTTAAATGCTTCTATTCTCTTCTTTTCCAGTTTTTCCACAGTCCATGTTTCACTATCATAGAATGCTGTGCTCCAAACGTACATTTTCAGAAATTTTTTCCAGTGCTGGTTTACTCCTTATGTGTTCCTTACTGTGTCCGTCGTCGTTATTTTGCTGCCAAGGAAGCAGAATTCCTTAACTTCGTCTGCTTCGTGATCACCAATCCTGATGTTAAGTTTCTCGGCGTTCTCATTTCTGTTACTTCCCATTTCTTTCATCTTTCTTCGGTTTACTCTCAGTCCATATTTTGTACTCATCAGACTGTTCATACCATTCAGCAGATACTGTAATTATTCTTCTTCACGTTTAATGTGGATAGCAATGTCAGCAGCATTGATATCCCTTCATCTTTAATTTTATTTCCACTCTTGAATCTTTCTTTTATTTCCGTCATTTCGTCTTCCTTGTTTAGATTGAACAGTAGAGGCGAGAGATTACATCCCTGTCTTAGACCCTTTTTAATCTGAGCAGTTCGTTTTTCGTCTTCCACTTTCACTGATTTCTGTTGGCTCTTTTACATATTCTATATTACTCGTCTTTCCCTATAGCTTACTCCAATTTTTCTCAGAATTTCGAATTTCTTTCACCATTTCATACTGTCGAACACTTTTTCCAGGTCAACAAATTCTATGAAGATGTCTCGATTTTTCTCTAGTCTTGCTTCCATTATCAACCGTGATGCTGTGTTCCAAGACGATAGGGCCCCTTTCCATATCACTCGCATCGTCGAGGACTGGTTCTGTGAGCGCGATAGCGAATTGAATCTCCCCTGGCCGACATAGTCACCAGGTCTCAATATTACTGAGCCTTTGTGGTATACTTTGGAGAGAAGGATGAGTGACCGCTATCCACTCTATCACTGTTACCAGAAGTTGTCACTATTTTGCAGGAAGAACGTTAGAAGATTCCCTTGAAAATCATACAGGACCCGTATTCATTCATTCCGAGACGACTGGAAGCTGTTTTGAATGAAAACAGTTTCCCTACACCACATTAGGCATGATAATGTGTTTTTCATGTTTGCATGATTTTTTTCCACTCCCTGTATGGCATAATGGTGATGACATCCAACTGGGTAAAATATTACGGAGATAAAATAGTCCTCCAGTAGGATCTCTGGGTAGGGACTAATGTTGCCATTAGAGAAACGAAACTACCGCTATACGGGAAATGTCTGTGTTGTAAGAACTCTTAGTTGAATAGGTAGGCTAGACAGATTAAAAAGGAGGAATAGGTAGAGCGAAATCGGGTACAGAAAAATATCTGGAAAAGTGTAACAAGGGCAATGGCATGTTGTCGAATTACATCAGGGCCGGCCGGAGTGGCCGTGCGATTCCAGGCGCTACAGTTTGGAGCCGAGCGACCACTCCGGTCGCAGGTTCGAATCCTGCCTCGGGCATGGATGTGTGTGATGTCCTTAGGTTAGTTATGTTTAATTAGTTCTAAGTTCTAGGCGACTGATGACCTCAGAAGTTAATTCGCATAGTGCTCAGAGCCATTTTCTTTTTAATTAAATCAGGCAGTGCTGAGGGAACTAGTTTAGAAAACGACACATAAAAAGAAGTAGATGAGTTCTGCTGTTTGGCCAGTAAGATAAAATAACTGATGATGGCTCAAGTAGAGAGAACGTAAAATTCTCACTGTTAGTAGCCAAAAACGCATTCCTGGGAAAGAGAATTTTTTTAACATACAATATTAATTTAAGTCTTAGTAGGTCCTTTCGGAAGGTATTTATCTGGAGAGGAGTCTTGTACGAATTTGAAATAGGGACGATAAATAAGAGAAGCTTTTGAAATGTGGTGTTACAGAAGAATGCCGAACACTGGATGGGTAGATCGATAATTAAACATGACATACTGAATCGAATTTGGGAGAAAAGAAATTTGTAATTAAACTTAACTAATAGAAGGGATCGGGATGCGTCATGAGACATCACGATTCATCAGCTTGGTAAAGGAGAGAAATGTGGGGGTAAAATCTGCAGAGGGCGACTGTGGGTTGACTACAGTTGGCAAGTTCAGATGGTTGTAGTTTACATTAGTTATGTAGAGATGAAGAGGCTTGCACAAATAGACCAAGCATGGACAGTTGGATAAATCGAATCTTTGAACTGAAGAACACGACACAAAAAATACCCTGGCGGAGTTGTTCCTTAAAGTATCAGTACATAACCTTGCAAAAGTGAGATATGTACCAAGTGAAATTAAGTAATGCAGGAACGAGGAGCCTTTGAAATGTCGTGGTAGACGGGTATTAAAATTTATGTGCTACAGGTAAGGTACGAACTGGAAAAATACCTAGAAAAGTAGGCAAGGAAAGAAGTCTGGAAAATTTGCAACAGAAGGAGGGGCAGTTTGGATACCCGTTACGTCTTCCAGGAATGGTTAACATCAGGCAGAGAGGAGTAGTAAAGGGGAAGAATAATAGAGAAGGAAGGATGGGGAACGAAAATTAGAAAGTGGAAAGCTGTATTGAACGTGGTAGTAGTGCAGATGGAGAGAGAACTGCGTAAGGTAGTAGAAGTCTTGAAAGCAGCTGACAGCTCGATGACTGAAAAATAAACAAGGCTATATCGGAATATGTAATCAGAGATAAAAGCTATGCGGGCTCTCATGTGGAGTGAAGGTAATGAGTCCTCCAGTCGGCGGCGTGCGGAAGTGATCAGGGTGTTGTGTGCCGTGATAGGGGGAACTAGTTTCCTGGGCACGGGGCAGTTAGGCATGGGGTGGCCCTGGAGAGCCCCCTACCTGTACCGTCTGCAGACCCGCATCAGCCCTGGCGGACACAGCTGCAGAGGAAAGCCTGGAGAGCCCCAAGTAAGCGGGTAATTACTGGCGCCATTGACCACACCTGGCGCCGGTGATTGCTGGACAAAGAAGCCCGAAGTGGCAGCTCCCCTGTTACAACAAATCGTTCCTAGTAGACGCCCACATGAATTACATCGCGCACTGCCCAGCCTTCACATTTTTTCTTCGACTTTAGGCCGCCTATTGCGTCTCGTAAGGCTAGATACACAGAAGAAAAAAATCACATCATCAAAAAATAATTAATGTTGAGTATTGAAATTTCGGAGTACCTTTGTCTAGGTAAAGGAAATGTCGTGTGGCTAGGGCCTCCCGCCGGGTAGACCGTTCGCCTGATGCAAGGCTTTTGAGTTGACGCCACTTCGGCGACTTGCGTGTCAAAAAAAATGGTTCAAATGACTCTGAGCACTATGGGACTTAACAGCTGAGGTCATCAGTCCCCTAGAACTTAGAACTACTTAAACATAACAAACCAAAGGACATCACACATATCCATGCCCGAGGCAGCATTCGAACCTGCGACCGTAGCGGTCGCGCGGTTCCAGATTGAAGCGCCTAGAACCGCTCGGCCACCACTAGCGTGTAGATTGGAATGAGATGATGATAATTAGGACAACCAACACCCAGTCCCTGTGCAGAGAAAACCTCCGATCCAGCCGGGAATCGAACCGGGATCCCTTGGCATGACATTCCGTCGCGCTGAACACTCAGCTACCGGGACGGAGCGTATGTCTAGGTAACACATGTGATTAACATTGCAACACCGCAGGTTAGTGTAAGCACAAGATAAGCCATTGAAAACAGCCGGTGTAACCGCCAAATGCAGAATTCAACCGTGCAAACGTGCATGCTTTATGCTGTACAGGTGCCGGATGTCAGTTGTGGGATGGAGTTCCTTGCCCCTTGTCACTTTGTCGCTCAGTACAGGGACGGTTTATGTTAGTTGTGAACGACACTGGAGTTGTCATTCGATGCTGTCCCACATGTGCTCGATTGAAGACAGATCTGGTAATGGAGCAGGTCAAGGCAACATGTCGACTCTCTGTAATGTATTGTGGAGCGTTATCCTCTTGGAAAACATTACCTGGAATGCTCTTCATGAACGGCGGTGCAACAGGTCGAATCACCAGATTTGCGTACAAATTTGCAGTCAGCGTGCGTGGGACAAACACGAGAGTGCTCCCGCTGTCATACAAAATTGCACCCCAGACCACAGCTCCAAGTATAGTTCCAGTGTGTCTAACACGAAGACATATTGGTTGCAGGCCCTCAACTGACCTTTTCTAACCGGGACACAACCATCACTGGCTCTGAGGCAAAACCAGTATTCATCGGAAAACACATCGGACCTCCACCCTACCCTCAAATGAGTTCTCGCTTGACATCACTGAGGTCGCGTATGGCGGTCGTTTGGGGTCAGTGAAAGGCGCGCTACAGGGCATCTGGTTCGGAGGTGTCCTTGAAGTAACAAAGTTGTAACAGTTTACTGTGTCGCTCTGGTGTCGACTGCTGCTAAAATTGCTGCTGCAGATGCACTACAAAGCGCCAGTTCCATACGCCGAATACGATGGCCTTCTCTCTCGATAGTGCCACGTGACCATTCGCAGCCTGGTCTTCTTGGAACTGTACAGTCTCATGATCGACAGTGCCTCCAGTCATGTACAGTGGCTACATTCCTGTTAAGCTTTTCTGCAATATCGCAGAAGGACTATGTTTCCGTAGCTCTACTACTCGACCTCGTTCAAACCCAGTGAGGTGTTGATAATGACGTCTTTGTCGCCTTGAAGGCATTCTTGACTAACATCAGCTCACCACGTCCAGTATCAAACCTAACTAACGGTCACCACTGTTACAGCGTGTGTTTACAGCAAACCTGACTGGCAACTTCATAGTGGCGTTACCTTCGCGACGCGTATGAGACTGGCATAAAATCTGAGTATCTTATAGGTGTAGAAACACGTCTACCAACTTTATTTTATGTCGCACAACTCCTTTTTGGTGCTGTGATTTTTTCTCGTCAGTGTAGTAAAAGTTTCTTTCAGCTGCCAAAGTGTAGAGCATATTTCTCCTCATAATCCGTACGTCACAATGGCCGCGACACTAGTATACATAGCCTTCGATTGTTTTTCGTCACCACCGTCCTGCATAGGATTGCCAGGTGTCCGGCCTTACGTGATATGACCGGCGTTTTACGGTCGGGGCCGCGCTTATTTACGCAAGTCCGACATGACAAGCATTTGTTAGGCTTTTTAGCTATGGAGCAGAGAACGCGCAGCTAACAGTAAGACCAGTTCCACGCTAATGAAGTAAGCGCGAGGAATAAGGGCGAGTAACGAGACATACCATAAAGATATAAAATTTTATCAACAAATGATATTCTTCAGTCTGTCTTCTGTGTTTTTCTTCGCAGGCAGAATGAGCCTAAAAGTGCGTTTAAACGTGAGAGTTTTTTACTCTCCAGAGTAGCAAGTGGAGAGGCCTCTGGGGTTCTCGACGAAAGTAGGGGGGGGGATTCTCAAAGAGGCGCAATGTTCCGTTATTCTCGCTGGTGTAAACATTTTCCCCGTGCTTGCGGCTAACACTCTCATCATTTCAAGAACGTTTCAATTTGCTGAGAGCAGAGTAAGTGATCCAGTCCGATGAAAAATGGGCCCACGATGATATGTTGCAAACTCATTGAAGCATACGAACTGAATCCAATCATATAGGACTTCTAGAACTGAGATTTTAAAAACAGAGTTAAAATATGTAGCGATGGAGAAATTAGCGACAGACTTAAAGTGTGAGGCCTCTGGATTAGTAGAAAACTACACAACTTACGAAATCAGATAAGTGTATTTCACAAACAATTTTACATTGTTTATCAACATTACAACATTATTAATACGTCGGTACCTACATACGTTATCAAACCTTTTTAATAATATCGCTTTCATTTCAATTAGAGGTTTCTCAGGAGCTTGAAAATGAAAAACAGAAAGAGCGGAAATGGAACGGAAGATGTCGAAAGATGGCTGTATTTTTCGGCATTAAGTTTTATTCCGCCTTCTCTATGTTGTTGTTGTTATTGTCTTCAGTCCGGAGACTGGTGTGATGTAGCTCTCCATGCTACTCTATCCTGTGCTAGCTTCTTCTTCTCCCAGTACCTACTGCAGCCTACATCCTTCTGAATCTGCTTAGTGTATTCATCTCTTGGGCTCCCTCTACGATTTTTACCCTCCACGCTGCCCTCCAGTACTAAATTGGTGATCCCTTGATGCCTCAGAACATATCCTACCAACCGATCCCTTCTTCTAGTCAAGTTGTGCCACAAATTTCTCTTCTCCCCAATCCTATTCAATACCTCCTCATTAGTTATGTGATCTACCCATGTAATCTTCAGCATTCTTCGGTAGCACCACATTTCAAAAGCTTCTATTCTCTTCTTGTCCAAACTATTTATCGTCCATGTTTCACTTCCATACATGGATACACTCTATACAAATACTTTCAGAAACGACTTCCTGACATTTAAATCTATACTCGATGTTAACAAATTTTTCTTCTTCAGAAACGCTTTCCTTGCCATTGCCATTCTACATTTTATATCCTCTCTACTTCGACCATCATCAGTTATTTTTCTCCCCAAATAGCAAAACTCCTTTACTACTTTAAGTGTCTCATTTCCTAATCTAATTCCCTCAGCATTACCCGACTTAATTCGACTACATTCCATTATCCTCGTTTTGTTTTTGTTGATGTTCATCTTATACCCTCTTTTCAAGCCTTCTCTATACGCTACTGATAAACAATCAAATCTGGTGTGATTTTCGTCAGATTTTAATCATAAGCGTATATGTATTTTAAATGACTACCCTCACCTGCTTTGGTTCTGGCTATGTGTAATGTGATGTTGTTTAAGTTCGTGTGTGAACGATTCGTTTTAAATGCATGGATTTATTTTTATTTAAAATTGATGGAAATCATGATGCGTTCTAGTATTGCCCACTTGGACTGCTACTTTTAAATTATGTTTACGTCACTGAACGGTTATTCCACTGCGTGTGTATGACCTATAATTTACTCGTCGCCTCACTGCTGGAAGTGTGGTAAACTGAGAGACATTGACGTGTAATTTGCCTTGTTTTAAGTTCTGATATTTTACATGTAGCATGCTACGCAGCATTGCAGGTCTTGGTGATGTAAATTACTGACGCAGCTGATATTTTATTGCAGATTGTATGTTTAAGATTTCTGTAAATTTCTTATGCTGTCTAGTTAGCAAATTAATCGCATTTTATCGTGTTCATAATAAGGCCAAGGTATTTGGCTTACATTTGTGTCACTGGCCTAATGCAAGGTTTTGCCAAAGAAAATTTAATATTCATAATGTAGTTTCAATGTGGCCTATCCTTGAATCTCGACTAATAAGTTTTTGTACGCTAGGTCTGCCTCCCATCGTTGTTGTTAATGTACTTGCTTGCATGGGACTACCTTGGTTACGTTAATCGTCCACGCCTGGGTCGCTAAGAGGGTCGCGCTGGCCAGTCGGCACTTTTGCGATCCGCAAGGCAGCCCTAGACTTCGGGCGACACACCTTGTTTTGTGTAACCGTTCCAGGGAGAATACGTCTCTATATTGTGCCCGTTGCAACTAGTCCACGCAGCTAATTGGTAAAGTGAAGTTGTTGTACACTGTGGTTAGAAAGTGGCCTTGGGTCTTTAATATTTCATGTAAAAACTGAAAATTGTTTTTCATGTTCCAAGAAGTTGCTTACTGCAGTGTTTGGTGTTCTTGCATATGGTTTGTTCCTCTGTTGATTGCGACTTTACAGGACTATTCTTACCTTAATTATACAGAGTCCGCCAGAAAAATGTATATACTCTTTGTCAGGTTCTATCGAGATATCGATATTGTCGTTCGATTTGAGTCGAGAGTGTGTTGTAATATGGTCTTTGGCTCAACGGATGTTAGTACTTTCATCTCGGTATTGAGAAAACAAGATGGCTGGAGCACGCTTGACATTCGAGCAACGAGAATATATTGTGAAGTGGTTTTTCAAGTTTGATAATGCCATTGAAGTGCAACGTTAGTGGAGGCAGGAGTTTAAAACAGAACCACCAACCCGCCTAGCAATTAAACGCATCACTGACGGGCTTGAATTGCATGGAACGATTCGTGATTTTTTTTTTAGGAAGATCAGGAAGACTGCGTACAGCTACAAGTCCTGCTTCGTCGGCTCTCGTGTTGGAAACGTTTGTTAAGTCTCCACAGATGTCTGCTACGCACTGTGGCCGTGAAGTGCGGGTTACGAAAAATTATGAAAGCTGCAAAGTGGAAAGTTTACATTCCACGATTACTGCACACGATTAATGATGATGATCCTAATGGCCGAGTGAAATTTTGCGAATGGTATCAGCAAATGGTAACTGATGACGAACGATTTGTGACGAAGGTAGTGTGGAGTGACGAGGCGCATTTGTAACTTAATGGAACCGTGAATCGGCATAACAATGTGTACTGCGCACCGGAAATCCGCATGTTTATGTGGATAAAGCGGTCAGTCTACCAGGAGTTGATGTGTGGTGTGGACTATCAAATGGTTCAAATGGCTCTGACAAGGGAACCTCCACATCGCACCCCACTCAGATTTAGTTATAAGTTGGCACAGTGGATAGGCCCTGAAAAACTGAACACAGATCAATCGAGAAAACAGGAAGAAGTTGTGTGGAACTATGAAAAAAATAAGCAAAATTTACAAACTGAGTAGTCCATGCGCAAGACAAGCAACATCAAGGTCATTGAGAACTCAGAAGTGCCGTGGTCGCGTGGTTAGCGTGAGCAGCTGCGGAGCGAGAGGTCCATGGTTCAAGTCTTCCCTCGAGTGTAAAGTTTAATTTTTTATGTACTCAACTTCGCTCTCCAAAATTCCAGGACATGTTCAGATTTGCTTGGACATATGGAGGATTTGACGGTCTACACACGGAAAAATTTGAAAACGTTAAAAACATATGTTTTGACAGAGCACAGGGAAAACTGTGCGACTGTGAAACTGTTGCATTCATTTGCTGCAGTTTATGTGACAAACTCTTATGTTTTCATCACTTTTTGGGAGTGATTATCACATCCACAAGAAAACCTAAATCGGGCAAGGTAGAAGAATCTTTTTACCCATTCGCCAAGTGTACAAGTTAGGTGGGTCGACAAGATATTCCTGTCATGTGACGCACATGCCGTCACCAGTGTCGTACAGAATATGTTGTTGTTGTTGTGGTCTTCAGTCCTGAGACTGGTTTGATGCAGCTCTCCATGCTACTCTATCCTGTGCAAGCTTTTTCATCTCCCAGTACCTACTGCAACCTACATCCTTCTGAAGCTGCTTAGTGTATTCATCTCTTGGTCTCCCTCTACGATTTTTACTCTCCACGCTGCCCTCCAATACTAAATTGGTGATCCCTTGATGCCTCAGAACATGTCCTACCAACCGATCCCTTCTTCTGGTCAGGTTGTGCCACAAACTTCTCTTCTCCCCAATCCTATTCAATACTTCCTCATTAGTTATGTGATCTACCCATCTAATCTTCAGCATTCTTCTGTAGCACCACATTTCGAAAGCTTCTATTCTCTTCTTGTCCAAACTATTTATCGTCCATGTTTCACTTCCATACATGGCTATACTCCATACGAATACTTTCAGAAATGACTTCCTGACACTTAAATCAATACTGGATGTTAACAAATTTCTCTTCTTCAGAATATATCAGATGTGTGTGTGTGAATATATCAGATGTGTTCTCCTGTGGAGGAATCGGTTGACCTACGACCTTGCGATCAAATGTTTTCGGTTCCCATTGGAGAGGCACATCCTTTCGTCTACTAATCGCACGTTTTTGCGGTGCGGTCGCAAAACACAGACAGTAAACTTACTGCAGTGAACAGAGGCGTCAATGAATGAACGGACAGATATAACTTTGAGAAAATAAAGAACATAAACTTTTCACTCGAGGAAAGATTTAAACCAAGAACCTCTCGCTCCGCAGCTGCTGACGCTTACCACGGGACCACGGTGCTCCTGAACTTACACTGTCCTTGATGTTGCCTATCATGCACATGGACTACTCAGTTTGTATATTTTGCTTATTTCTTCATAGTTCCACACAACTTCTTCCTGTTTTCTCGATTGATCTGTGTTCAGTTTTTCAAGGCCTATCCACTGTGCCAACTTATAACTAAATCTGACGGGGGTGCGATGGGGTGAGCACTATGGGATTTAACTTCTGAGGTCATCAGTCCCCTAGAACTTAGAACTACTTAAACCTAACTAACCTAAGGACATCACACACAGCCGGCCATTGTAGCCGAGGGGTTCTAGGCGCTTCACTCCGGAACCGCGCTGCTGCTGCGGTCGCAGGTTCGAATCCTGCCTCGGGGATGGATGTGTGTGATGTCCTTAGGTTAGTTAGGTTTAAGTAGTTCTAAGTTCTAGGGGACTGATGACCTCAGATGTTAAGTCCCATAGTGCTCAGAGCCATTTGAACTATTTTTGAACATCACACTCATCCATGCCCGAGGCAGGATTCGAACCTGCGAACGTAGCGGACGCGCGGTTTCAGACTGTAGCGCCTAGAACCGCGGTCGCAAAACACAGACACTAAACTAGAACCGCTCGGCCACACCGGCCGGCTGTGGATTATCATCTATGGGCTTAGTAGGACCCTTTTTCTTTGATGCTACTGTCACTGGAGAAGTGTACCTGGAAATGTTACACACGTCAGTTTTGCCAGGTACACTTGCGCTTTATGGAGCTGATGAAGAGGTCTTCTACCAACAGGACGGGGCGCCACCACACTACCACCTAGCCGTACGAACTTTCCTGGATGGCAATTTTCCGGGGCATTGGATTGGACGAAGAGGGTCCATTCAGTTCCCCCCACGGTCGCCAGACCTATCATCTATGGACCTTTACTTGTGGGGAACTGTGAAAGATAACGTCTATCGACGTAAGGCACGCACGCTGCAGGAAGTTCGCCAGGAGATTGCAGCGACACGTGCAGCGATCTCCACTGTAAGACTGACTGACATAGTTGCGGCGACCGCTCGTCGTTCTGTTACGTGTGTAGCCGCCAACGGTGAACATTTTGAACAATTAAGGTAACCATGTACTATATTGAAGGTTGTACAACATTTGCGATCAATTGTTGTTGTTGTGGTCTTCAGTCCTGAGACTGGTTTGATGCAGCTCTCCATGCTACTCTATCCTGTGCAAGCTTCTTCATCTCCCAGTACCTACTGCAACCTACATCCTTCTGAATCTGCTTAGTGTATTCATCTCTTGGTCTCCCCCTGACCTCCAATACTAAATTGGTGATCCCTTGATGCCTCAGAACATGTCCTACCAACCGATCCCTTCTTCTGGTCAAGTTGTGCCACAAACTTCTCTTCTCCCCAATCCTCTTCAATACTTCCTCATTAGTTATGTGATCTACCCATCTAATCTTCAGCATTCTTCTGTAGCACCACATTTCGAAAGCTTCTATTCTCTTCTTGTCCAAACTATTTACCGTCCATGTTTCACTTCCATACATGGCTACACTCCATACAAATACTTTCATCTCATAATGCGATCAATTATTGAATGTAAAATAAACACATAAGTAATACTTTTCGTTCCTTTAAAGTGTGTATGCACTTTTCTGGCGGACTCTGTATATTGTACTGACTCTTATTTCTCTAAAGCATATTACTGATAAAATGTTAATTACTATTGTAATTTTGAACCAGTTAATTTTTGAAGGGTGCATTTTTTATTGTTGTTATTAGTTGTGCTTAAGGGGTTGTTTCCCTGTGGTAAATGAATTTGATTTGTTTTTTGTGAAAGAAGAGAAAGGTAATGTACAGTTTTATTCTGAGCATTATTAGACCTATGAACCTTTATTTTGATGTTAGAGTCGCATTACATAGTTTTGAGACTGGTAAAGCAAATTCTGGATTAACTGATAGTTTGAAGTAACCTTCTTGTAACTGATTAATGGGTTAATTAAATAGTTGCTTCTGAATGCTTCTGACAAATACATATTTGTGTTTGAAATTAAACTGTGAACGCTGTTGAACAACTTGGGTTCAAGTCCTTCCTTTAGAGAGGTGTCCTACAATTTCCTCGACGCGTAATTTGCCCCTTCATTCTGGACAGGGTAAGCAGGGCTTGACTCGTAAAGATTTTTTACCAAAACGACAGCAACAGTGGTTTTGTTCTTGGCGAATATCGCCACAGTAAAGGAATACGTAGAGGTCCTTTTTCCGCACCAGGAAGGAAGAACTTGATTCGGAGGTTCGAATTAACTGGCGATTTGGGATTTGTACCTGGGAGAGATCGCCATATTTGAACCTGTGTAATGTCTGATTGTAGGGTTACCTGATGTACAGGGTTTATCAGCGGGAGACTAAAACAGGTTGGAGGGTGAAGATGAACACAGCGGGAGAGGTAACCAACTTTTCAAGTGAGATGTTTCGGGGAGTAGTAGAACAGTTCCTTGCGTCCTTCCAGGCTGTCGTGGCTGCAGATGGCCGTCACCTTCAGCAATGTTCGTAAACTGGAACGTAAACGTGGTACGCAATTAAAATGTTTTTATTTCAGTGGTTTATTTCTCATTACTCATGCGCTTGTCTCAACGAATGTTTCTACAAAATTCCCTTGTTCTACGCTCAATCGTTTTTCGTGGGCTCCCTGTCAGGTAGCGAAAGTTTAGTTACAACCACCCTGCAGAATATGTCGGTAAGCTGACGCCAAATCAAGAGGAAAAATTTACAGCAAAAATGAATAATATGTACGTAATTACCAAAGACTATATAAATTCCTGGGCCTGTGAATTTAGTGCCCCATTAAAGCACTTTCAGCTACGACATAAGCTGACGTTACAGTATGGGAACGTGCAGCAGTAAATTATAAATATTTTGTCTAGAAGCAACGTTAAGTTGGATGACAGTAAATTGACCAGTGACAAAATATTACGAAATTCATGCAACAAAACAGACGAATCTGCCTTTGAAAAGCTGTTTGGTACATGAAAAGTGGACGTATTATTTTTCAAATCACAGGATAATGAAGAATTTTATTGGGAATTATTGAAATTATCAGAATATATATACTTGAGATTCCAGGTCACAACCCAGACGCCGAAAGCGTGTTCTCTTTCAGGAACGCCCATTGGACAATGGAATATAATAATGATTATTCTTATTTCTTTATAAATCTAATTGAACTGACCAAAGTTATTGAATATCTTTTCATTTTTGTCCCAGAAGAATAGATAACTGTTTATTTTGTTTAATGTGGAGTAGTTTTAATTCGGAGAATACTTCTGTCTCTCTCTCCTCCGTTCTAAAATTGACAGAAGCTCACATGCATACCTAGCTGTACAGGCAGTCCTGGACGTGAGGTAACCGCTGAGAGATGGCTTAGTCACGGCCTGGGCGCAAGCCAGCTAGTCCATCAAACTTTGTAGGAGGGCTTCTGTGAATTGAAACCTGGTTGGTAGGTAGCCAGGGAGCGCCTAGTATAAGGTTAAGGTTGTGGAGGGGGCCATAAACAGTTACTGTGAGTTGCACAATCAAACACACAACTTTATTTTTCTAAGAACTACTTATTTACACCTTGGCTTAAAAGATCACAACTAAACAATGCGGCTGAATGCCTAGTCAATGAAAACTTGAGATGCTTTCTGGGCTGAAGGCCCAAAACCACACAGTTGGTTGGTTGGTTGTTTTGGGGAAGGAGACCAGACAGCGTGTCATCGGTCTCATCGGATTAGGGAAGGATGGGGAAGGAAGTCGGCCGTGCCCTTTCAGAGGAACGATCCCGGCATTTGCCTGGAGTGATTTAGGGAAATCACGGAAAACCTAAATCAGGATGGCCGGACGCGGGATTGAACCGTCGTCCTCCCGAATGCGAGAGCCACACAGTAAACGCAAGAACGACTGAAGACCTGGCTTAGAAATCAAAAGCAGTTAAAAATAGAAGGTAAAAAATTAAATAAAAACGTGCAATGAAAACAATTAACGGCTGAAGGCCTACTCTAGACGCTGAAGGACAACTATAATTGAGGCACATTAATAAACAATTTTTTAAGCAGGAAAATTTCGTTTAAAACTTATAACAGATGGCTGTAGCCTAATTTACTTATTGCATGGCTGAAGGCCACAAACAAATTTTAAACAATGGCTGAAGGCCTGCTCAACAAGTCAGATAAATAATTTAGAATAAACCCCTTGCTGCCTATACAAATTTTCCTTTAGAGAATACACGCGGCTGAAGGCCCTATTAAGGGGTTCACACAAATCCTCGGCTGAAGGACACACACAACACATGGAACAACTAACAGCTTAGGGCCTGGATTACAAACAATTTCTAAGAATAAATTTTTTTTCTAAAATAATTAATGCTCAAAATTTAATTTAACACAGCTGAAAGCCTTTATGTAAAATTAAAAAAAAAAAAAAAACGAATTAGTACACAGCCAAAGCCCTCACACAATACTTCAACTAAAATGAAAATCATAATTTAAAACAAATAGAACAAGTGGTGCTCAGAAGTGTTCCAAGGGTCGGCCTGGGGAGGTAGCTCAAACGTAAGGTGAGGTGAGACGGGCAGCCAACAGTTGAAGTTAGGTAATCGGATGGCAACCCAAACTAGGGACGGTCCAAGGACCGACCAACAATTTAATCAGTTCCCTTCCGTCCGACCAACGGTACAACAATGGAGAATATCGGCTGAGGACGAGAATACGAGTAACACTATGCCACCAAAAATTGGCAGATAAAACAACCAGGAAAACAATAACCACTCTAAGCAAATATGAACGAAACACTTTTAAAGGCTGTCGAACTACACGACGTGCTGGACAGCAACAACACGACGAGGAAAAGGCACATTGCCTACAAACTACGCTAACGACCAGGGCAGGTAACTGGAGAGTTAACTGCCACAAGGCAGAAAATATCGCTGGTGCACTTCACTGATAAGTAAAAGTCAATTTAATAATTAATTACAACATAGGAAGATGATGATGCTAGCCCGAACGGCCAAGGGGGCAACAACCCGCAAGAGGTGTCACAGTAGTTGAGGTTTGATAACAGATTAACTGATCACAAAACTTCAGCGTCCAGGTTCGGTGGGCAACGAACTTGTCGCTCACGCAGCTAGCGCCTTACGATCCGACAGCGCGTGCACACCGCCAGCGGCTCCGACCTGGCCTCACGCCACGGAGACTTGTTTGCTGCTCGGTCCCAACCGACTCACCAGCACGCAGACGGCATTAAAATGACTGCTCAGTCAAACAACACAAGCCACACACGGTTCCGCGAAAACACTTGCACAAACAACTCGAACAATACTAAAAACTGTCACTGTGGAACAACAAGAACGAATCACAAGTCGACACACACAAAGAACCCAGAAGCGGTCAGAGACTAAATACACATCGTCCGGCGAGCCGACCGAGCGAACGACCAATCAAGGGTCGTTCACACTCAAGTCATGTGTGTCAGCAACGACTGGGGGAGGCATGGTTGTCCCTACTTCACTGCTGCTCCGTCCCGATCCCTTGATTTCCGTTCGCAGCTCTGACACACGACGACCCGGAGACACTGGCTCGGACCCAACCATGCAGAGAGAACACTTGCCCATTGGCCACCCGACATCTCTGCACAAGGAAGGAACCGACCCACGCCCCGCAAGATGACCTATTGAAGGACCCAGAAGCGGTCGGAAGACCAAATACACGTCGCCCAATGAGACGATCGACCGAACAACCAACCAACGGACGTCCTTGCTCAAGTCTCCTTCCGTCGGCCAGTGCATGTATGTCGCCAGCAGTCGGGCGAGTACTGGCTGTGCAGACCTCACTGGAGCTCCATCCCGACTGAACTCACTGCACACCACGACCCGGAAATACTAGCGGTCTCCCCAAAGATAGTATGACAGTGCCCTTATCGATAGCACTGCTGCTGCCACTCACGGGCAGGCAAGCCAGCAACTTAGTGACGCCAGTAAATCGAATAAGAAATGGGACGGCGGTACCGCAAAGACAAGATGCGAAGTAATAAAGGGCACGAACACTAGCCGCGCACAGCTCATGAATGTTTCTTTCTTTCTGTGAAGTTTGGGAAGTAAGAGAGAGAAGTAATCGCAGAAGTAAAGCTGTGAGGGCGGATCGTAATATTATCTGAGTGGGAGCGTCCTTTTCTGGAAACATTTTGATCTCGATCTCGAGTGTATCTTGTCTACCGTATTTTGTAAGCTGAATTAAGTGAGCTAATAGCGTGATTGTTTTCGCCAATATTTCACATAAGCTCTGTGGAACCACATAGTTATATCATCGGCACCAGATTCCCTTCCTCTATTAAGAGGATTTAGAGAAGAGTTGTTTGGTCAGTTCCTTCATAGCCCTTTCAGTCTGTTGATAAAACTTTCCCAGAAGAGGCACATTTCGGCGACGCGGTTACAAACTTACTGCTGGAAAAAAGTCCACTTATCTTGCGGTGATCTCTTAGACCCGACCTGTCAGAAAACGAGTCATGTTCTTCAGCTAGAGAAAGCTTTAGCGGACACTAGCTGTATCTCACTTATCTAAAGATGGCATCAAAAGTTTCTCTAGTAACAGGTTTTTCTAATTATTGAATAAGCAAAGTCTTCGAATGAAGATTACTTCTTTGATACAAGTTGACCGCCAAATCCACGATAAAGTTACAGTTTCATCATTCACATGCAATCAGAGTCGCTCGTAATTAGCTTGCCATCTGTATTCTACACTCCTGGAAATTGAAATAGGAACACCGTGAATTCATTGTCCCAGGAAGGGGAAACTTCATTGACACATTCCTGGGGTCAGATACATCACATGATCACACTGACAGAACCACAGGCACATAGACACAGGCAACAGAGCATGCACAATGTCGGCACTAGTACAGTGTATATCCACCTTTCGCAGCAATGCAGGCTGCTATTCTCCCATGGAGACGATCGTAGAGATGCTGGATGTAGTCCTGTGGAACGGCTTGCCATGCCATTTCCACCTGGCGCCTCAGTTGGACCAGCGTTCGTGCTGGACGTGCAGACCGCGTGAGACGACGCTTCATCCAGTCCCAAACATGCTCAATGGGGGACAGATCCGGAGATCTTGCTGGCCAGGGTAGTTGACATACACCTTCTAGAGCACGTTGGGTGGCACGGGATACATGCGGACGTGCATTGTCCTGTTGGAACAGCAAGTTCCCTTGCCGGTCTAGGAATAGTAGAACGATGGGTTCGATGACGGTTTGGATGTACCGTGCACTATTCAGTGTCCCCTCGACGATCACCAGTGGTGTACGGCCAGTGTAGGAGATCGCTCCCCACACCATGATGCCGGGTGTTGGCCCTGTGTGCCTCGGTCGTATGCAGTCCTGATTGTGGCGCTCACCTGCACGGCGCCAAACACGCATACGACCATCATTGGCACCAAGGCAGAAGCGACTCTCATCGCTGAAGACGACGCGTCTCCATTCGTCCCTCCATTCACGCCTGTCGCGACACCACTGGAGGCGGGCTGCACGACGTTGGGGCGTGAGCGGAAGACGGCCTAACGGTGTGCGGGACCGTAGCCCGGCTTCATGGAGACGGTTGCGAATGGTCCTCGCCGATACCCCAGGAGCAACAGTGTCCCTAATTTGCTGGGAAGTGGCGGTGCGGTCCCCTACGGCACTGCGTAGGATCCTACGGTCTTGGCGTGCATCCGTGCGTCGCTGCGGTCCGGTCCCAGGTCGACGGGCACGTGCACCTTCCGCCGACCACTGGCGACAACATCGATGTACTGTGGAGACCTCACGCCCCACGTGTTGAGCAATTCGGCGGTACGTCCACCCGGCCTCCCGCATGCCCACTATACGCCCTCTCTCAAAGTCCGTCAACTGCACATACGGTTCACGTCCACGCTGTCGCGGCATGCTACCAGTGTTAAAGACTGCGATGGAGCTCCGTATGCCACGGCAAACGTGCTGACACTGACGGCGGCGGTGCACAAATGCTGCGCAGCTAGCGCCATTCGACGGCCAACACCGCGGTTCCTGGTGTGTCCGCTGTGCCGTGCGTGTGATCACTGCTTGTACAGCCCTCTCGCAGTGTCCGGAGCAAGTATGGTGGGTCTGACACACCGGTGTCAATGTGTTCTTTTTTCCATTTCCAGGAGTGTATAATAAAGTACTGTATGTTATTTTGGGCAATTGGTCTCTATACTTTCCAAAAAAGTAGAGCACATGAAAATACTTTATTTCAGATAGTTTGATTTTCTTTAGTTTTCTCTTTACGTAACTCATTCAAAGACCAAAATAGTTAACTGTAATTTTACTTATAATGGGTCAACTGAGTAACTGAATCCTGAAGTGAGTACTCGCTTTTTGAAGGTAACTAGTCTGAAATATCAGCATCATCAATGTCATACTTTCTTGTCAAAGATTCACTTGAAAAGAGTGAGATTCAGTTAATTTCAGTGTTTTATAATAAAGAAACCCACTGATGCTGCCGGTATTTGCTAATACCACATTGGGAAGTAAATAAACAAAAAAGTATTTAGCATCAAAGTGGATCCACAATCCCGTATCGTTAATATCACATTCGTTGCAACTATTAAATCCTGATTATGAGTCTGCTAGACTATATGAAGGAAGTAAATATCTCTCTGAGAAATATACAGCCGGCCGGGGTGGCCGAGCGGTTCTAGGCGCTACAGTCTGGAACCGCGAGACCGCTACGGTCGCAGGTTCGAATCCTGCCTTTGGCATGGATGTGTGAGATGTCCTTAGGTTAGTTAGGTTTAAGTAGTTCTGAGTGGTAGGGGTCTGATGACCTCAGATGTTAAGACCCATAGTGGTCAGAGCCATTTGAACCATTTTTTTTGTGAAACATACAGACACCAAAAAAAAGTTTTGCATCACCTCGGTTCCCAGAACTCCTGAAGATAGACGTTGACTGTGGATATTGTACCACAGACTCAGCCCCTTTGACTGTTCAGGGATGTCACCCAAAAATATAACAACCATGCATGAACAGCGTCTATTAGACGGACGGGGTCCGACGGCCGATCAGTTCCAGTCATGCTACCAGGAAGGAAGTACGAGTGCACGACTCGTGTTGCATGCAGTTCGACCATGCCTGGATGGTCGATAACGCGGTTCGATCGCGTCCGCATTGTTCCTTTATGCTAGGAAGGGCTCTCACCACGGGAAGTGTCTAGGCATCTCGGAGTGAACCAAACCGATGTTGCTCGGACATGGAGGAGATACAGAGAGACAGGAACTGTCGATGACATGCCTCGCTCAGGCCGCCCAAGGGCTACAACTGCCGTTGATGACCGCTATCTACAGATTATGGCTAGGAGGAACCCTGACAGCAACAGCACCATGTTGAATAATGCTTTTCGTGCGGGCACAGGACGTCGTGTTACGACTCAAACTGTGCGCAACAGGCTGCATGATGCGCAACTTCACTCCCGACGTCCATGGCGAGGTCCATCTTTGCAACAAAGACACTACGCAGCGGGGTACAGATGGGCCCAACAACATGCTGAATGCCAGCCGTTGTGGCCGAGAGGTTCTAGGCGCTTCAGTCTGGAAACGCGAGACCGCTACGGTCGCAGGTTCGAATCCTGCCTCGGGCATGGATGTGTGTGATTTCCTTAGGTTAGTTAGGTTTAAGTAGTTGTAAGTTCTAGGGGACTGATGACCTCAGATTTTATGTCCAATAGTACTCAGAGCCATTTGATCCATTTTTGAACATGCCGAATGGACCGCTCAGGATTGGCATCACGTTCTCTTCACCGATGAGTGTCGCATATGCCTTCAACCAGACAATCGTCAGAGACGTGTTTGGAGGCAACCCGGCGAGGCTGAACGCCTTAGACTGTAAGTAGGCTGTTTAGGTTTTTATATAGGTAACGCCACGTAGCGCTCTGTATGTAAATCACTGGCTGTGCTGTGTGCAGTCTGTGGCTCGTTTGCATTGTTGTCTGCCATTGTAGTGTTGGGCAGTTGGATGTTAACAGCGCGTAGCGCTGTGCAGTTGGAGGTGAGCCGCCAGCAGTGGTGGATGTGGGGAGAGAGATGGCGGAGTTTTGAAATTTGTAAGACTGGATGTCATGAACTGCTATATACATTATGACTTTTGAACACTATTGAGGTAAATACATTGTTTGTTCTCTATCAAAAATCTTTCATTTGCAAACTATGCCTATTAGTAGTTAGTGCCTTCCGTAGTTTGAATCTTTTATTTAGCTGGCAGTAGTGGCGCTCGCTGTATTGCAGTAGTTCGAGTAACGAAGATTTTTGTGAGGTAAGTGATTTGTGAAAGGTATAGGTTAATGTTAGTCAGAGCCATTCTTTTGTAGGGATTATTGAAAGTCAGATTGCGTTGCGCTAAAAAATATTGTGTGTCAGTTTAAGGACAGTCACGTATAATTTTTCTAAGGGGGCGTTTCAAGACACTGTCCAGCGAGTGCAGCTAGGTGACGGTTCCCTCCTGCTTTGGGGTGTCATTACGTGGGCAGGCGTACGGCGCTGGTGGTCTTGGAAGGCGCCGTAACGTCTGTACGATATGTGAATGCCATCCCATCGTGCACATCTTTTGAATGACTTCCTTCAGGATACCGACGTCGCTCGACTAGAGCGGCCAGCATGTTCTCCAGGTAAGAATCCCATCGAACATGCCTGGGATGGATTGAAAAGGGCTGTTTACGGAGAACGGGACCCACCAAACTCTCTGAGGGATCTACGCCAAATCGCCGTTGAGGAGTGGGACAATTTGGACCAACAGTGCCTTGACGAACTTGTGGATGGTATGCTACGACGAATACAAGCTTGCATCAATGCAAGAGGACGTGCTAATGGGTATTGGAGGTACCGGTGTATACAGTAATCTGGACCACCACCTCTGAAGGTCTTACTGTATGGTGGTACAGCATGCAATGTGTAGTTTCCAATTTTCCGTCAGATTCCGGAACTCTCCCAACCGATGTGATACAAAACTGTTTTTATGTGTGTATTACTTCACGAAAAATTAACACACTGCCCATAACGTACCGCTCGTTACATTTCATGTCTTTACGAGAAGACTGCTGCCAACCTTAGTGATATAACAGTTTCCGCACTGTTAAAGCGTCGCAAACCTTGTGTTGTGACTGTATGTTTTAAATGAGACTGATTGAGTGCAATAAAGTTCGATTATTTGGTTTTATAGCTTTATGTAATACCGAATAACGAATAAAATCAACTTTAGTTAACTCTGTGCACCCATTACAGGTAATATTAATCGTGAAACGAAAGAAATATACAGACGAGAAGAAAAGTTACAGCAGCAAAAAATATTTGATGCAGAGTAATGAAATTTTGGGGATTTGTGTATGTAACATATTTAGGTGATTAACATTGCAAGCTCACACGTTAATGTAAGCGAGATAAGACATTCCAAAGGTGAAATCCCGAAGTGTTAGATGCAAGCATGCAAACGAGTATGCGTTGTTCCCAGAACGAAATTTTTGCGCAGAGTGTGCTGATATAAAACTTCCTGGAAGATTAAAGCTGTATGCCGGACCTTCACCCTGCCCTCCAATGAGCTCTCGCCTTGACATCACTGAAGCCGCAAATGCCGGTCGTTTGGGGTCAGTGAAATGCACGCTACGGGGTGACAGCCTCGGAGCTGTCCTTGAGAAGTGTCCGATTTGTAACCGTTCGTTGTGCCACTGTGGTGCCAACTGCTGCCCAAATTTCTGCTAAAAATGCAGTACGATGCGCGAGAGTCATACGCCGAACACAATGATCCTTCCTCTCGTTAGTGCCACGTGGCCGTCCGGAGCCCGGTCTTCCTGCCACCGTACTCTCGTGACCACAGCCGATAGCAACCATGTACAGTGGCTACATTCCTGCCAAATCTTTCTGCAGTATCGCAGAAGGAACATCCAGCTTCTGTTAGCGATATTACACGACCTCATTGAAACTCACTGAGGTGCTGATAAAGACGCCTTTGTCGTCTTACGGGCATTCTTGACTAACATCAGCTCATCAAGTCCGGTCTCAAAGTTAACTAACGCTCAGGAACGTTACAGCGAGTTTTAAAAGAAAATCTGATTGGCGTCCTCATAGTGACGCTACTAAATCCACTCTTAAACGACTGGCGCGAAATTTGGATTCTCATAATCTTTCAGATATAGAAACATGTCTACCACCTATCTTTTATGTCGCACAACTCCTTGGAGTTGCGAGTTTTTCCCGTCAGTGTAGACAGTGAATACCCTACACCGAAAAAAAAAGATGCGCCAAAGGGATTCATACAGTGGTACAGAAAATGACTTAAGTGTATTAAAGTCAATGGGAAGCCTAACGTGATGGTTTTCTAACAAATGACCCACGAAATGAATATAATGAAAAAAAGCAAATTACATGTAGTTACATTTACAATTGATTCAACTGAAATAGGACAGGTGGGCCGAAAAATCCTTTGTTATCGTTGTCATGGTCGGCTGGACTGGTGGTTGGTGGTGGATGAGGTGATCTGCTTATTTTTATTATTTACAGGTTAACCAATGCATGGAAACGAAATATCATAAATCTATATCAGAGATGAGGAAAACACGTGGACTCTTTGAAAAAATTTCTGGAGTCAGTTCTTTCTTACACCTCTTGCAGTAATCAAGCAAATGTTACTGCAGCTGAACTAGCCCTACCACATTGTAAAAAATAATTTGTCCTAAAACCGTATGCGTTGTACCGTAAAACTGAATACCATCATTTACGTTAGTTAAGCATAGCTAGAAACAGAATGGAAGCTCTAGTCAGAGGTGTTGGGACCATCGGCTATTCAAAATGCAGTAGATGATCTAAATACGATATATTTATTTTACTGCTTACGAACTGGTGCTTCTAAAAAGAAAAACATAAAACTCTTTTCATTAGTGGTACAATATTTTATAGCCGGTAATGACATTCAAAATAAATTAACAGATTTTTATGAAAAGAGCGGTGAGGCTATTAATGGCTTGTTTCAAGCAGTTCAAAAGTCAATGGAAAAATTCAAATTATCTTTCCATAATGTATCTGGGCTAAGTGCTGACAACACAGATGCTAAGTTTGGAGATAATCATTATCAGAGAGCTGGTACTAGATTTGCTTCGCCGGCCTCTGTGGCCGAGCAGTTCTAGGCGCTTCAGCCGGAACCGCACTGCTACTACAGTCGCAGATTCGACTCCTACCTAGGGCATGGATGTGTGTGATGTCGCATAGTGCCTAGAGCCATTTGAACCATTTGAAGATTTACTTCAAGGACAATTTTCGTGGACACACATGTATAACTGCATGAGGTACGGCCAGAATTTTCTGTCATATGAGACAGAGACTGTAATTTTGAAAATTGATGCTCATTTTTCCTGTTCAGCTGTAAAAAGAGAAGAACCAATAAAATCTGTAGAATCAGTGAATGGAGATCATCACGGAGCGAAGCGCTATGTGGGAACAAGCCCCACACAGATTATTATTAAATTATAAAGCCACTAGAAATAATTTTGAAGGTTAGGAGAAGAACGTCCAGTGATTTGGCAAACCTTTTTTGATGCTTAGCACTGATAATGACCTGATAGAAATTTACTTGCATTTTATATTCATTTATTAAATGTGTGCAGTAAATCTGTAAAATACCTGGAAGGAAACTGCAGATCAATTTAGGATGTGTATAATGTCATAGACAACAAAAATAAAAGAAGACCCCCTCTTTGGGTATGGAACGGGCAGACATATTCGTGTTGTCTTTATCAGAAATGACTAGTTAAATTTGCAGAATTTTTTATCGTTGTTGACAAACCTTAAGGATACCTAAAAACACTGATGAGCCAAAAGATTATGTCCTCTCCCCATCGCGAACTTAATGTTACCTGATGGCTCTGAGAACACGTGACGCGGTAAGGGAGCCATGTGAGGGGGGCAGACGAGAATGGGGAATCATTCTAGGGACGATAAGTGGTGTAAATGCGGAAATCCACTTTGACGAAAGCCAGATCGTTGGGGTCTGCTGCCTGGGAGCGAGCGTCTCGGAAGCGGCGAAGTTGGTCGGTTGCTCTCGTGCTACTGTCGTGAGCATCTATGGAAAGTGGTTGAAGAATGCTGAAACCACGAGTAGACGAGCGAAAGTTTGACGTCCGTACCTCATCAGAGAACAAAGCGGGGTAGGCGGCGATATGTGGAAGATATAACGACAAATACAATTCTGGCGCAGAACCAAATGTTTTGGAGCACACCGTTCAAGACTCAGTATTGAACTGAGTGTTCCACAGCACAGGACCTCTACGTGTTCCCGTGTCGACCCAGCATCGTCAGTTATGAGGAGCAATCGGTGGGAGCAGTAATATGTCAGGGGAGACATTCAGCCGGACTTCTGTGGGACCTGGGGCAGTAATCGAAGGCATAATGAGAGTCGTGGACTGCGTGACCATTACTAGAGACTACCGGTAACTCCTTACGTTTGGTGTCTTCCTCATCAGTGATGTTACCTTCCAGCAGGATAACTGTCATTGTCGCAAGACCAGAATCGCGCTGTAATGATTTAAGGAGCATGGTAGTGAACTCACATTGATGTCTTCAAATTAGGCTTATGTGAATTCGAAGAAACCCAGCTGGGACGCTATCGGGTTCCAGGACCGCGCCCATAAACCAAGGGCCCGTAAATTACGAGAAGTGCGTGACCTGTGCGTAGGCATCTGGTGGCACAAACCTCTGGAAACCTGCCAAGTAGTTGTCGAATCCGTGGCACGCAGAATCACTGCTGAATTGCGTTCCAGAGATTGACCAACATGCTTTTAAGTAGGTGGTCATAATGTTTTGGCTCATCAGTGTAAATGGCTTGATTTTAATGACACCAACTGATTATTTGCACTAAGCAATATAAGTTTAAAGAGTGATATTCAGTTTTACCATTTTGTTAAAGTAGCTGAAAACTGAGAGCTGCAAAAACTCTAAATATGGTTCGTATCTGTGGGGAACTTACATGACAAAACATCTTATGTGATCAACTATGTACTTTAGAAAATTTTGCGGAATTATTCACTGCATAAAAATGACAACCAATATTCAATCAGAGACATTAAGATTTTACAAATTTGTACATATTAATTTAATTTTTGTTGTCGATTGCGGCCACTTCAGCATTCAGAGAAAGAGTTTTTTGAGGACTAAAGAAACAAAGCGCCAATGAGTTTGATAAAAATTGATTATTTGTTCATGTTAAATGTAGACTGAAAAGTAGTTGTGAAGCTGCTTAGCAATAACAATTATTTGGTAAATATTTCTAAAACCATTAAAATATATTTTAAACAACATAATTAAGCAAAATAGATAACAATTTCTATAGATACAATGTACTCTTTTACCTACCTTTAACAACCAATATACTTACAACAAAACGTAGCAACTCTACTTGTAATAGCCAGCTGTGAAATAGACTGCTCGCTCTGTATTAAACGAATTGGTCACATTGAACGATCAGTTCTCAGTCAAACCTGGTATAGAACGCCATGCGGATTTTAGCGATTCATTAAGTCAGAGATCATACAGAAAATCCGTGATTTGCATAATCCGTTTTACTGTTCGCTCCTTAACATTTTACGTCACTCTACGATCGATTTTAGTCGAAATTCCACAAAATTACGACATATTTTCAGAGAAACTTCCTGGCAGATTAAAACTGTGTGCCCGACCGAGACTCGAACTCGGGACCTTTGCCTTTCGCGGGCAAGTGCTCTACTATCTGGGCTACCGAAGCAAGACTCAGGCCCGGTCCTCACAGCTTTACTTCTGCCAGTATCTCGTCTCCTACCTTCCAAACTTTACACAATCTCTCCTGCGAACCTTGCAGAACTAGCACTCCTGAAAGAAAGGATACTGCGGAGACATGGCTTAGCCACAGATTGGGGGATGTTTCCAGAATGAGATTTTCACTCTGCAGCGGAGTGTGCGCTGATATGAAACTTCCTGGCAGATTAAATTTTCAGAGCTCAGGCACACGCGTCCCGATCGTGGTGATAGTTGAGTCATGAATGTCTTCTGGACTCTACAAAGCAGTTCTCCAACTCAGAAGACACAGGCGAATATACTCTCTTGTGATTGGTAGAGAAACATCATATCCAAGGAATTATCGAGATTAAACCGCTCGTACTGCGAATCAGTCACAACGTAACATTTTTTCAGACCAATTTATTAATAAATGAAAAGCACCAGTTTGCTTTTGTTCCACAATAAAAGTAATATTGTAGAACAAAAGCAAACTAGCGCTTTTCATTTATTATAATGTTGTTCTACCAAGAACCGACGGAAGAGTCTGTTAATATAGCAATTTATTAAATGAAAACATTTAGAAAAACGACAAACATCAACATAATCCCATCTCCACCTAAATGAATTATATGGGTATGATTCTTGTTCCTTTGTTTCCCCAGTACCATTAATTGGCGAATTATACGTTACAGCTTTTTCCCCAGCTTGTGATTCTTTATCGATGTAGAGATACCAGTCTCATGCTACCGCTTACTCAGTTAACAACATAACAACAATGATTTATCATATTATTTCGCACTCACTCCTTCATTCATACTGATAACTAAACATATTAAATTAGCAATAATTAATAAAATCTACACACGGTCGAGTAATACTAATGTGATTACCGCCTATGTTCGACATCAACGTTCAGTAACCACTCATAGATAGCAGATGGCAGCACTAGCAAAGGAGGGGATATAAAGCGCTTTGGGGGGGGGGGGGGGGGGGGAGTCGGACAGATGGCCATTGGCGAGTAATGCGTGAAATGTCCGAAAGCAAACATCGGCAACAATCGTCGAAAGGTACCGGGCCAGACAAGGAAGCGTTATTGTCTGAAGAATGTTTTCTTGGCATTCCCTGGGTGATTTGGTCATTCTGGAAGGCACAATGGAGCAATACAAGTATGTATCCTTGGAGTAACTACACGTCCACCCCTATATGCATTTTGTTTCCTAGCAGTATATATGTGTATTTCGAAGAGCACCAAGACGTGTTTACGGCACTCCCTTGGACACCAAACTCCCCGCATTTAAACCTAAACGAGAATCTGTGGGACCGTAGCCATTGGCTTGTCCGCGCTATGGCTCCTCAACCGAGAAACCTAGCGCCAAGACTCTGGAGTCGACATGACACCACATACCTGTCGGTATCTTTCAGAACCTCATTGACTTCCTTCCTGCTCGTGTCGTAGCGATCTGCGCTGCAAAATGTGTTTATGCAGACTTTTGACACTTGGTCGCTTAATGCGACTGGCCAATATAACGTAAGCAGGAGATAGTATTTATTTTCCAAAATACGTGGTCTGACTGCTTAGGATTTCATTTTCTGTACGACAGCGACACCGTTCGGCCACACCCATAACTAACTGCAACTATAGTTCAATTATTTTACCTTGGCGGCTCGCGCATGCCCGCCCACACGCGGGAGATTGCTGCGTTGTCAGTTGCAAACGACGCACACGCCAAGAGAAGCAGCGCCATAGTATAGTTCGCAAACTTAAAACATAGATCAGTCGACGAAAACATTGAATATGATGATGTTGCCAAAGCAGCGAAGCAAAGAATTGCGTCAGACAATCAAGTAGCTCGGCAACGTACGAGCCGAAATTCTGCATTTAATACTTCTAATACTGTCGCAAAAGAATATGTCTCAATATGAATAGTAAAACAGCGACTGCGGAAGAGAAGATATACAAACAAAACAGATAACATGAATATTGTATGTGTGCCTTTTCATTGTTTTTAATTGCTGTGAAAAGAAATATTGGAGGACAAAATTAGAAAAACCGAAAACTTATTATGATAATAATGAAAAGACAAAGCACTAGAAATTTCAAAAAATTACATTCAAAAGAATAAAATTCATGAAGTAAGACACTTCGATATTGTTTTTAAATAAAGAAAATATTGAGCTCCTCACTACATTTGAACTCAAAACCTTTCGCTTTGCAGCCAAACACCTTAACCACTACGCTGACGCAACTCGTCGTTCAATGGGAATCCTGGAAGACTCCAAACGATCTAAAAGTTCACGCAAAATACCGACAAACACTGTTGGTATGACTATGAATTACTCACGTTTCGTCGAAGTACAATAGGAAATAAACAATTACCGCTGTTCTTTATTGCGAAAAAGCGTTTCGTGAAAATGATACAAACACCTTTCTTTGCTATCGCCTGAATTAGGAGGCTTATTGCTTGTTTGGTTTAATTAATTAATAGAATATGAAGCAATTGTTATAAAGAATGCTTTTTCCAAACTTCCTATAAAAGAAAGTCTGCTATCAAGACATTGCTTTTGTTCAATTACTTTATTTATGACTGAACGTTTCTAAACTTGAAAACACTCGTCGGTGCTCTGCACTGCAGTCGAGCTCTGGCAACGTCGTTCTCTGTTCATTGGCTGACTGTGTTTTGTGACGTCAGATGCGCAGAACGAACCTAAACTCGGCCGCCGTCCTAAATGACGCGCACTATAACAGTTTGTTAGGTGAACCTCTGTCGCGATAGAACTGTAACTTATCTTCTGTATGTAGCTGTCTGCTATCGTCCGATTTCTAGAGGCTCGATGCAAGGCGCCACACCTTATCGTGGCTGTCAGTAGGCAATACCGCTTCCAGCTACATTTACCCAGTTCTGCGTATCAGACTGTTGCAGTAAACATAGAGTTCCGGTGGCGCTTGCCTTCGATCGTGTTCCAAGAGGCTCAGCTCTCCGCTGCCTTTGTAGAGGCTGAATGGCTGTGCTCAGCGCCCCAGTTGGGCCACAGAAAGCTATAGAGGGGAGGGAGGCAGGCAGGCTGTATACCATATGGCTGCCTCTCACAGAGCCTGCTTACAGATTCCCAGGCACCCCCATTGATTAAGCTTTAGCGTCTGTCCCTACAGTGCCCTGCATAAAGCAAGACGCCACGACAGATAATCGTCGGGAAGATTTTGCTAATTATGAGAGATAATTTTCTTCGGTTCTTTCTTTTCTTCTGCTTCATTTGTTCTGTACGTATATCTTTAATGCTCTAGAATTATTTTTGCTTTGTTGTGGAATAGGCCGGCCGGAGTGGCCGAGCGGTTAAAGGCGCTACAGTCTGGAACCGCACGACCGCTACGGTCGCAGGTTCGAATCCTGCCTCGGGCATGGATGTGTGTGATGTCCTTAGGTTAGTTAGGTTTAAGTAGTTCTAAGTTCTAGGGGACTTATGACCACAGCAGTTGAGTCCCATAGTGCTCAGAGCCATTTGAACCATGGAATAAGAAATGACAATATGCTTTGCTTTATTGATACTGCTACGAGAATCTCTTTCGAGTATGCAAAAGTGTCAATGTATGTTTGATTTTGTTTGTAATTATTTTGTGAGTTGCACTGTGTGAAAGCAAATACCCGCCAGGTTAGCCTAGAGCGCTAATGCGCTGTTTGCTGGACTCGGGTAGGCGCCCGGCCCCGAATCGAATGCGCCCGGCGGATTAACGATGAGGGCCCAGATGTGGTTTTTAGGCAGTTTTCCACATCCCACTGGGTGAATACCGGACTGGGCCCCACGTCCCGCCTCAGTTACACGACTCGCAGACATCCGAAACACGTTCGCACTATTTCATGATTTACACTAGACGCAGACAGTTGGGGTACACTGATCCCATCCTGGGGGATATGGGGTGGCGGCAGGAAGGGCATCCGGCCATCCCCTCAAATTAACCTTGCCAAATACGATTGTAACCACGCCGACCCTGCGAGAACTGCGGGACAAAGGCGTACGCAAAAGACGAAAGACTGCGTGAATGCAAATTCAATATCCACCACTATTGTTTGAGCTGTGATCCGAGAGCGTTATGGATAGTTGGCAGTCGAATAGTGACAGAAGGTGTGCAGTATCGTGGCGTATGGACTTCTACGTGATGTAGCCGTGCCAGACAGAATCACTCGAAAAATTCATGGAGGTGTTCTCATTTTTTGATCATGACTGAAACTAAACCTCAACGTGGACGTCATGGAACAAAATTTTAGACTGTGAGAGTCCTGAGAGTTTCGTGTACTATAAAGAGCAGTGACAATGCTCAGGCGAATGGACTGTGATTGTCGTTGTGACAACTGAGCTGTTTTATACTGACAGTACTGCAAAAACTAATATTCTTTCGAGTTACTATCTCATCTCGTGTGCCACTCGATGAGCTGCTGCTCGCGCTAAATCGCTAACTGCCGTCGTGGATACTTGCAAACTGACTGCGACGTGTGGCACCGTTTTCGCCAGAACTGTGAGTTCACGATCCTGATTGCTAAAAGTGGACGGACTGTAAATTTGAGATCAGAGTGGATTTTACACTGTTTTAAAGCTGTACGAGACGTTGGTAACGAAATCGTGCGTGTAAGAAACGACGTTATCGCACACATACGAACGTTGAGTCATACGTAAGCAATTACGTTATGACATAAGGAATGCAACGAAGAATGGAATAACCGTCTGGAGGAACACATTTCAAGCCAGAAGGCGTTTTCATGGAAGTTCCGTGATTGATGAAAAAACTCAACTTTGTGTTCTGCCTTACAGTAGGTTTTGTTATGGGGGAAGCCTCGTCAGAGAGGTCCACCGCATGAGCGTCTAGGAAAGTGATTCAAGTGGTGGTTTCACGTTGCCGTCCACTAATGATGATGAAATGATAATGAGGACAACACAACACCCAGTCCTTGAGCGGAGAAAATCTCCAACCCAGCCGTGAATCAAACCCGGGCCCCTTGGCCTGACAGACAGCCGCACTGACCACTCAGCTGACGTTTCTTACACGCACGATTTCTTTACCAACGTCTCGAACAGTTTTAAAACAGTGTAAAATCCACTCTGACCAGCCGATCTCAAATTTACAGTCCTTTTCTTTTAGCAATCAGGAAAGCGAACTCCCAGTGCTGCTGACGTCTACAAACGGAAAAGCTGCAATACGAAGCTCTCTACCCCTTTAGAACCTCGTAGCATTTAAAACTGTTTCAATTGTATTTTCTTTTTCTTTTGTAACTAATTTTTCTCAATATTTTCTTTCCTTAAAAGTGAAGACAGTTTCTACAATACTCGCCATTAAAATTGCTACACCAAGAAGGAATGCAGATGATAAACGGGTATTCATTGGACAAATATATTATACTAGAACTGACATGCGATTACATTTTCACGCAATTTGGATGCATAGATCCTGAGAAATCTGTACCCAGAACAACTACCTCTGGCCGTAATAACAGCATCATGATGCTGTAAACAGAACCTGGATTTATCCGAGAAAATGACGTTTTGCCATTCGTGCACCCAGGTTCGTCGTTGAGTACACCATCGCAGGCGCTCCTGTCTGTGATGCAGCGTTAAGGGTAACCGCAGCCATGGTCTCCGAGCTGATAGTCCATGCTGCTGCAAACGTCGTCGAACTGTTCGTGCAGATGGTTGTTGTCTTGCAAACGTCCCCATCTGTTGGCTCAGGGATCGAGACGTGGCTGCACGATCCGTTACAGCCATGCGGATAAGATGCCTGTCATCTCGACTGCTAGTGATACGAGGCCGTTGGGATCCAGCACTGCGTTCCGTATTACCCTCCTGAACCCACCGATTCCATATTCTGCTAACAGTCATTGGATCTCGACCAACAGGAGCAGCACTGTCGCGATACGATAAACCGCAACCACGATAGGCTACAATCCGACCTTTTTCAAAGTCGAAAACGTGGTGGTACGCATTTCCTCTCCTTACACGAGGCATCACAACAACGTTTCACCAGGCAACGCCGGTCAACTACTGTTTGTGTATGAGAAATGGGTTGGAAACTTTCCTCGTGTCAGCACGTTGTAGGTGTCGCCACCGGCGCCAGCCTTGTGTGAATGCTCTGAAAAGCTAATCATTTGCATATCACAGCATCTTCTTCCTGTCGCTTAAATTTCGCGTCTGTAGCACCTCATCTTCGTGGCGTAGAAATTTTAATGGCCAGTAGTGTACTAAAGATGTGTTTAATTACACTAAACCATTCATGTGGCTGTCGTAATATATGTTATACCATAGTTATCGTATGATTTGATAGTGAGCGTAGGCTCGAAACTAGTCATCAAGCAACAATGAAAATCTGCAGTTCAGTGCATAACGCTGTGAAATATTGAATTGTCTACGCAAACGTTAAGGGCATTTTTAGAACGTAATAATAGTTTCCTATTTAGTGAACAATAAATTTCCATGAAATATTACGTAAATTACATTTGAAAAAATGTTCGAACCATGTGGTATTTGTTCATGTAAAGTGAAATCTATAGGATAACGAATTTTTTTGGCGAAAAACTTTACACTGAAAGATACAAATAATCGTTTAATATGTTGCGAAGTAGTTTGGAAAAGAATAGAATTTTCGAAACTACTTTAGTATAACATCTTAGTCGAACAGACATAAATCCTGTACTTTATAAGTGCAATTAGAATGAACATTTCCCAAAAACGAGATAAGATCGCAGTTTTCGGTGGACTGAGAATAGCATCGCACGCAGACTATGTGTGGCATAGGATTCTCATAATCATTGTTTGTTATAACCCCCTTGCAGATAAATTGTTGATGTGGAGCTAGATGAGTCTGTTTTACGTGTATGTGCATATTGTTTTCATACCTCATTTTCGAAGTTTGAGGTAATAGGGAATCATTTCCTTGAGTATATGTGAGACGTACCGGGCGGTTATAATTAAAGTGTAGCTGCTCACAGAAGTCAAACGTGGACTGTATTTATCGTATGGCAGCGAAACTTGGTAGATATTCTAATGCATTTATGCGGAACCGATTTACGCTAGATATAAAATTGATGACGATTTTGTCCACGAGGTGCTAACATAACGCTGTGAATGCAAGAAAAACATATAGAAACGTTTCGATGTGTAATGGTTTAGGAACGGGACGAGGGAGAAAGTGGTCACACAATTGAGGAATAATGTTGATTTTATTATTAACCGCCGCTTACACAGTATGTTCAATATGAGCGTCGGAAACGTCGATGAGCTGCTTTACAAGACAAGATTTGCATCTGGTGGCCGACATTAGAAAGGATTTTTTTTCAGCGTAAATCGGTTCGTTTTAACGCATTAGTATATGTTCACTGAAGACCCAAATAATCTGGTACACTTGTCTAATGACGTGTAGGGCCCCCGTGAGCACGCACAAGTGCCGCAACACGACGTGGCATGGACTCGACTAATGTCTGAAGTAGTGCTGGAGGGAACTGACACCATGAATCCTGCAGGGATGTCCGTAAATCCGTAAGAGTACCACGAGGGTGGAGATATCTTCTGCAAGGCATCCCACATAAGCTCAATAATGTACATGTTTGGGAGTTTAGCAGCCAGAGGGAGCGTTTAAAGTCAGAAGAGTGTTCCTGGAATCATCCTGTAGTAATTCTGGACAAGTGGGGTGTCGCATTGTCCTGCTGGAACTGCCCAAGTCCGTCGGAATGCACAGTGGACATGAATGGATGCAGGTGGTCAGGCAGGATGCTTACGTATGTGTCACCTGTCAGAGTCGCATCTAAACGTATCAAGGGTCCATATCACTTCAACTGCACATGCCCCACTCCTTTACAGAGGCTCCACCAGCTTGAACAATATCGCATCATCGATTCATCGATTCATGAGGCTGTCTCCTTACCCTACACGTTCGTCCGCTCGATACAGTTTGGAACGAGACTCGTCCGACTAGACAACATGTTTCTAGTACCCACAGTCCAACGTCGGTGTTGACGGGCCCAGGCGAGGCATAAAGCTTTATGTCGTGCGCTCATGAAGGGTACACGAGTGGGCCTTCGGCTCCGAAACCCCAAATCGATGGTGTTTCGTTGAATGGTTCGCACGCTGACATCTGTTGATGGCTCAGCATTGAAATCAGCAGCATTTCGCGGAAGGGTTGCACTTCTGTCACATTGAACGATTCTCTTCAGTCGTCATTGATCGCATTATTGCAGGATCTTTTTCTGGCCGCAGCGACGTCGGAGATTTGATGTTTAACCGGATTCTTGATACTCATGGTACACCCGTGATATGATCGTACGGGAAAATTTCCACTTCATCGCCGCCTCGGAGATGCTGTGTCCCATCGCTCGTGCGTCGACTGTAACACCAAGTTAAAACTCACTTAAATCTTAATAACGCGCCATTGTAGCAGCAGTAACCGATCTAACAATTAAGCCAAACACTTATTGTCTTATATAGCGTTGCCGACCGCAGCGCAGTATTCTGCCTCTTTACATATCTCTGTATTTGAATACGCATGCCTATACCAGTTTCTTTGACGCTTCAGTGTACAAAGTTTCGCTACCGTACGGTAATTGCAACCCATACTGCACCTCCGTGAGTAGCTGCACTTTAATCGTAGTCAGCCGGTGTAGGGTACAGGCTTGGTTTTATTGAGAGGAACGTCTCAGTGGAGTTAGATGAGGTGTCCTGGCTGAAAGCGTCATGTTGTGACGTAACATGTCGCCTCCGTAGCATGAATCAGCGACGCGACAGCCAGGGAGAGCGAAGCAGATGTGTGCGCGTGCGTGCGTGTGCGTGTGTGTGTGTGTGTGTGTGTGTGTGTAGTGTTGTGGGCTGCAGGGCAGCAGATGCTCAGGGCTATACTGTATAGCCAGAGAGGCCTTTGTCTGGCGACCTGCTGGTGCTACTGGCTGCTGTGCCCTCCGTCTGCAGCGGCCGCCGTCCCTCTCTGCGGCGCTGTCTGCCTGACGCAACTCTTGTCTACACTATCGGTGCGAAATCAGCTGCACAAACCTGAAAGCATAATATCTATCAGCAGTAATAACTGGTCGTGTCATTTATAAGATGACTATAGTCCGATTCACGAACGATGGCGGTTCGCTCATGTCGAGCGACGGTTGCTGTACGCGCATGTGCGTGCTTTCCGCTTGAAGAAGTAGTATGTGCCGCAAATTATGTCTCTCGCTTGCTTATGCAGCATTTATCACTTACCACCACAAACAGCGATGTCAACTCGCACCAAATGGAATCGATATTGACTAAACATCTCGTTACGATCACGTTTAATGCTCGCATTAGCTACGGCATTCAAAGCAGAGCGCTCAGAACATGCTGAACTCTCGCTGGCTGTCGGATAAAACGTGACGTAGGTGCGCAGAGAAAACCTAAACTCGACCGCCATCGTTCGTGACTCCTACTATAGAGAGGAATGAACCAATGTCTATCTGCAGTATCAACTGATCATATCAAGAAGTCGGTATTCATAAGTCCGATTAAAATTACTTGATAGTTGACGCTTCACTTCCTTGAATCAGAGTGCTCAACGTCATACGTTAACCGTTCACCGCTGCGGAACTACGACAGCAGTTAGTTCACTTCCAATTCTTTGGCCAGCATCCTTTCTTGATCTATTTGGATCCAGAAACACACACACACACACACACACACAAAACGATGCTAATGAAATACACATATTTCATACACAGCACTAACCAAACACTACTATTTATGCACAAGACGCGATTCAGCGTCACATATACAATCATCGCAATCACAGATATCGACTTACATGAGAAAAGCTTCTCACGACAGTGCATGAAGCCGAATTTTTGAAGGCAGCAAATCATCACTGTGACTGGACAACCACAATCATAAACATTAGTCCTGAATCCAATGTTGTAACGTAACGCCGGCCGGAGTGGCCGAGCGGTTCTAGGCGCTACAGTCTGGAGCCGCGCGACCGCTACGGTCGGAGCTTCGAATCCTGACTCGGGCATGGATGTCCTTAGGTTAGTTAGGTTTAAGTAGTTCTATGTTCTAGGGGACCGCCGGCCGGTGTGGTCGTGCGGTTCTAGGCGCTTCAGTCTGGAACCGCGTGACCGCTAAAGTTGCAGGTTCGAATCCTGCCTCGGGCATGGATGTGTGTGATGTCCTTAGGTTAGTTAGGTTTAATTAGTTCTAAGTTCTAGGCGACTGATGACCTCAGAAGTTAACTCTCATAGTGGTCAGAGCCATTTTTTTGTGCCCATCAGCAGAATTCAGTGCGACGCATACAATCCGTACCAGTTAATTCTTGGTGGAGACTGATATGGTAAGGATGATATTTATGGTGATGCAGAACACGAACAAAACTACTCTGGCTCATGCCAGATTCCCCTGCGATTTGACGAGAACTAACACAAGGATCTCGAACCAAAGTAGCAAGAGTGTTTCCTCGTTAGTGGTGGTGGTGGTTAGTGTTTAACGTCCCGTCGACAACGAGGTCATTAGAGACGGAGCGCAAGCTCGGGTTAGGGAAGGATTGGGAGGGAAATCGGCCGTGCCCTTTCAAAGGAACCATCCCGGCATTTGCCTGAAACGATTTAGGGAAATCACGGAAAACCTAAATCAGGATGACTGGAGACGGGATTGAATCGTTGTCCTCCCGAATGCGAGTCCAGTGTGCTAACCACTGCGCCACCTCGCTCGGTCCTCGTTAGTAACTTTCCTTTGCCGGATATGTTTCCGATGCGTTTAAGATCCAGATGTTCTCAATTTATCATATACATATTTAAATGTACGACGTGTAGGGTTAGTACGTTGAGGATATCTTTCAGCTATAAGTCTCTAGCACTCACTGAATTTCGTTGGCATTCTCCGTAAATGGAGAAGCATATCGACTTGTTCTTCGAAGGAAAACATCATTCACATTAGCTTGATTAGACGATACTAGTCTTACCGTTCCTATCAGTGTTGTATTGCGAAACCGTCGAATGGTGTTTACATGTCAATGGCGCGTTAGATGGATACGCCGTATTCGGCGAACATGTACTATTTGCACGATATATGAAAGAGAATTGCCAGAGCACGCACTTCGATAAGTGATAAGCAATACAACTCAATCCATGATAAGGAGATTGCAGTACTGCATTGATACTAATGCTCATCACTTCGAACACTTTCTGTAAATGGACGTTCGTGCCACCTTTTTGACCTTCGTTGACCTTCAAAGACTTTACTGTCACACATCATTGGAATCGTCTCGGTAGCCGCTATCAGAAAATAAGTACCAAACTACAGCACTCCATTATTAAAAAAAAGTTGACTTTCATATCTATGACGTGATCCCACCTAGCAACAAAAACCCAACATCATATTGTGGCCCCCTTTGTCCCAGACAACATTTGTCCCACAAACTTTTCAGCTACTATCATACTTTCGGAGTTATTCTAGGTGCCAATAGTTAGTGACTCACCCTGTATATACGCAGAACATGCTCAAAACATGTAGCCTTGTGTGAAGTCAAACGGCAAATAAATATAAATGTGACTGGTAGCAATATACACAGAAAATTTTTCAATCTTGGTAGTAAGCTCTAATTTCTGATTACGCGTTTCGGCTAACTGCCATCATCGCACCTGTCATGAGACAAAAAGTAGCATGGGACATACAACCCTTCGCACATATTACAAAAATACTTCTCGCAAGAAAACAAAAATACCCATGGAATGCACAATATTTCAGTAGATCAGAAACAGAGAAATGTTCACAATTAATAAGGTACAAATACAGTAATATACGTAAGTAATACATACCAGTTACTTCACACATCAACATAATGTACGTCGTCAGATAATATAAGGGGCAGTCAAATGAAAACGAGACAAACGGGGAAAAATAAGTAAACAGTCTATTAGTTCAGAAGTAATCACAACGTCGTAACAGATCGTAGAAGATGTCAAAAAAGCGTATTTTACTAAAATCCGTCTGCTCGTGAATCACTCGTTGTGTTTTTGTAATATGTGCAAAGAATTGCGCATCCCATGTTACTTTTTGTCTCACGACAGATTCGAAATCGAAACGCGTTATCAGAGTCAGAAATAATAAAGTGCGAACAAGACTGAAAAATGTTGTGTGTGCACGGCTATGACCGCTGACCTGTATAAGACCTTCATCTCTGCAATTTTGGTAGCTGTGTAACACAATTAATTCACATAGGCACGGTTTCTCCACATGGCCACAGCTAATATTCATTTTCATTTACCTTTCATATACGTTCAATGTGCCCTCCACAGGACAGACATCCAAACGACAGTCAAACTAATGAATTCTTCTCGGATTATGAGCCGAGTGGTGGCGTCGTCTTGTCGCAATGTTTCAATGAGTTTCGTACCCATCATCGCCGCCATAAGATGGTGGGTACGAAACTCATCGAAACGTTGCGACAAGACGACGCCACCACTCGGCTCAAAACCCGAGAAGAATTCATCCGTGGAATACGCCGAGAAAGATTGCAATCGCATATAGACAGTCAAACTGGTCCCACGCATCTGCTAGCTGCTGCTGTTGTGTAGCGTTGCTGTCCAACAAATACCACTGGAAGGAGCGGAACACAAAAACATCTTCCAGAACAGGTGACCTTGGAGGCCAATGGAGCAGTGCGGCATCCGTAAACCTATTAGGCCCCATCCAGCGTTCAGGCAACTCAGTGCTACGAAATGCCTTTACATACAGGTGCCAGTGGGGTGGTGCTCCATGGTGTTAGAAAATGAGATTTTCTTCACGTCCTCGCAGTTGGGGAAAAACGACTAGCTGGCAATGTCACGGGTTCACCCTCCATTGTTGTTAGCGAGCTCCAACAGTGGAGGGTGAATCTTTGAAAATGCCAGCCACTAGTGCTGGCGAAACGTGTGGGAATCGTTACGTAAACGTCGGCCGAAGATCGCGAGACAGAAGCCAACAGTCTGTAGTCAACAAATAGCACAGACGCCACAAATACTTTAATGACTATCATTTTATGATTGATTTCTGTCAACAGTATGCCATCAGTTTTTCCTTTCGATCCAAGATGTCATAGTTAGGCTTCTCCATATCAGTATCTCTCGTGCGACTAATGTCTTGCTTTGCTTTTCCTGTAAGTTCCACAGTTCACAGCCAAAAACTTACTTGAGAAGTTAAGTTCTTGTAAGAAAATGAAACGGCTACAGCCTTTCTTATGATCTCATTTATTGCGTAGCTCCCAGTTTCGGCGCTTCAATGCGCCATCTTCAGGTCTTAGTTGATAATGTGGGTGTTATCACGACCATATATACGCTGCATTAGTGACCAGCACAAGTAGGTTTACGCAGCCTATCTGTAACTATGATGGCAGCACTCCAATCATGTCGGAACATGCTGAACATTGTAATTAACAGAATACAAACAGGATAAAATACCACGAAACTGCAAATTACGACATAGTCTTAACCAGAAGTAAGGGACTGCTGCTTGGGGTCATGGACGGTGGGGACTACGAGGGATAACCTTTACCGTAGGAGTGAAGGCCCAGACGTAATCCTGAAAGTGGGAAAGGGTCACAGGCCACAAAGAATAACACCTGACAGAATCAAACGTTCAAGCTGTACATTGTCTTTTAAGTCACTTTACACCAAACGTTGCATTAATTTAAGCGTAAAAATCCTAAGAAAAGTTTCAGTTTTCAAACCTAAATAAGAACAGTAAAAAAACCACGTAGAGTAATGATCGCCGTTCGTATAAAATACTCACACAGGACAAAAGGTCATTTATTGTTCCAAGAACATTTATTTTACCATTTAAATTACGCAGTCACATAAAGGAAACTTAATCTGAAGAATACATAATTACAAAAAATAATGCAAACGTTTCACGAATTCTGCAAGAGGACATTTTTAGTTGCAAGTAGTCTGGTTTCCTTTTAAATTAAATGCCATTTCAATCAAACTGTCATTCAATTAAGAATGAACATATTACAAACAATAAACGAACTGGTTTTAAAAAGATAGACGATTTGGTTCACTTATCCTTCAGTTAAGAAAAACACTAAAATGTTAAAGAGATGGAGGATTCTGTTCACTTGCCTTTCGACTGAAATTAAAAAAAAGAAACTAAAATCAACGAAAGTTGAGAAGCTTGCTAAAAAAGGCAGAAAAGGAGAGCAATGGATTTTTTGTTCTTCTAGCAGGGTTCCCGTCTTCCCTATAGGCTCCAGTTGTAGCCTATAGGGGGAGATGAGAAGCCCGCTAGGGAAATAAGAAGAAAAAGCTATCTAAGCACGACTCACGATCCGCCCTCAAAGCTTTAACTCCTCAAGTGCCTCTTCTCCTGCCGTCGAGACTTCTATGAAGTTAGGAAACGAGGACTTGTCCGGTGAAGTCTGGAAGGTAGGAAAAGAGGCAAAGCGTGAAGTAAAGCTCTGAGGCCGGATCATGAGTCGTGCATGGATAGCTCAAATAACTTCCAGCTACAACAAAATTTAACAAATAATTTATATTATTAACAAAAATATCATGTTCACTTTCTTTTGATACAAGTGGAACTTCCATTTTAGGGAACAGGAAATATTTTGTGGTAATTGTTCCAATTCAGCTGCTTAATTTATATGATTTACATTTCATACGAGTGCAAACAATAACCAAAATAGCACAGACAAAATGCTTTCGAAGAAGGCTTTAAAAGCGGTTTGGTTTTTTAAGAATATTCTTGTGTGTACAACGGAATAATGCTATTGCCTCCTTTTTATTGTTTGTTTATTTAAGTGTTCTGTAATTCGTTGTTTAATGTGACTATTTGAAAGATGTTTTGGTAATGCTTACGCTTTGGATCAACATTTTTTGAAATCGAAACAAGCTCAGTCGCACCCGTCATTGCGTAGGAAAGGAAAGGGTCGGGATTCGACTTGTGGTGCAGAACAGTTCTAATCTGTCTGGAAGTGGCATCATTTTTGTTGATTAGCCTTGCCGTGCATCCTTCTGTGAGATTATGCGTTGTTTTCTTTGTAGACAATACTTCACGGAATCCGAACAGAGATCTAATTAGTAAGGTACACTCTGTGAAAAAGGTATTCTATTACAGGCAGTCCACTCAAAAAAATAACGAACACTATAAAGTCTAGGAGCGAAACGAGCCTGTTATTTGAATCTATTTGTATTTCTCTGTTTTTTTTTCATAAAATTTGTTCCTATCCAATAAATTTCGTTTACTTTACGTCAATGGTCACAAGTGTTTTGTCGTCAGACTACCGGTTTCGGTCTATAATTACCATATCCAGATCTGTTTTATAAAAGCATGTCCTCAGATCTGAAGATGGTCATTATAGACCGAAACCGGAGGTCTGACGACAAAAAATTTGTGAACATAGACGTAAAATAAAGGAAATTTATTGTAAATTCGGGTCACTATTTTATCTGCGACCATGTCGCAGCTTGTTATTCCTCTCCGTTGTGACGCGGGGGTATACTGACCTTACATTGTGATTAATTTAAAAAAAAAACAGTCCTAAGTTGCACAGTGCTCTTTATTGATTCGAAAACTACGCTTTTCTCCCGAGTAGGGCATCATCAGGTTATCTTGTGAGTTGTGGGTCGTTGTTTTATTCTACTACGAATGATGATCCACACCTGATGATACCTTACCAGGGAGAAACGCGTCGTTTTCGAAACAATAAAGAGCACTGTGCAACTTAGGACTGTTTTTTTTTTAATATTTATCCATTTTACCAGTTGATATCACTTCTGAATATTTAAGCCTGTTACTTACGAACAGTAAACAGAGATTGTAGATTTAGAAAGAAAAGAAAAAGATGAGCACTTGCCCGAAATAGGATAAGGTCCCACGTTCGGATCCCAGCCAGGCAGTCAGGAAGTTTCAAATCGGCGCACACTCCACTGCGGAGTAAAAATTTATTGATGTTTTTCTTCTGTTTTTTATCGAAGACTAAAAGTAAAGGTAACCGATGTACTCCTACTATGATCCCCGCTGACACTGGAGTAGAATGCCGCCTACAGTTCAGGCTTTCCGCTCGACGTTGCTGCCCGGCGTGTTGTCAGCAGTGTTCCGGATAGGCACCCCCTTAGCAGTGAACTTAACGAAGTCATTGATATTGTGTGCCGTGACTGTAGTTTCTCAACATGTTACTGCCGAAACCTAGAAAAGATTCCGGAGGTAAATTTTTATTCCGCATTCTGTGAGCGAGAATAGATGCTGATGGTGGATGTATTTTCTTCCGCTACGTGTTACCTGCTTCTCTCATTCCATAAGTGACTGGAGAGTCGGCTTTTTTGTCGTGTGCTGTGTTGTAGTGTCATTTGTATACTGAATTTAAATACAGGATGTTTCAAGAGAATACATCCGATTTCACAAGACTAAATTTGCTATCGGGCTTCACAAGATGTAATGTTGCTTTTTGAATAATTAATAGAATATGCCCCAATCGTTTAATTAAGGCTAAAATACATCAAGAATAAATTTTATCTGTATAAGCAAAGTAAGGAGAAAAGGCGACAATTTCATGTAGAGAATGTATTTTTTCGCTGATCCGATCAAGAATGTTCCAGAGAAATGTTTATATATCGAAACTTTACGCTCTGTGAAGGAAGTTGAAGACAGTCGCCGTAATTTGTTTTGAACTATATAAAAACAGGAGCTGTGAGCTCTCTGTCTCTCTATCGTCTGTTTTCGATGGCTGTTTCACAAAATGGAAGTGTCGCTCTCGTATCTGTAACTTTTGGTTAAATAATTTCTCTAATTTAATTACAATAGCCGTGTTTGAATTAAAAACCTACTTTCCTTTTCAATTAATGCCACATCTCAATCTATTATGTTGCATTTTAGAACTTTTTCAGGCTGCAGCGAAGGAGAGTTGCCGACGAATTGTTTGGTAGCCACAGCCGAACGCTACTAGTGTTCAACTGGCGTTTACTTTATTAAACCTTTATTTCAGCGTCTCGGAGATCTCCTTTACCGATCTTTCCGATCAATATCCGGGCAAAGTAATTATCCTAGTTGCGTAATTTGAGATCGGTCACTGGCTTCTAAACAACGCCGTCGGTGAACGTCCTCATCGGTCTGATGGGAATCTGATGCTGGTTGATGGAACATAATTTCATTATCAACAAGTAAAAATTTTCTATACACCACTCTATCATTTCAGGAGCTTGCCACCAGCAAAATTGATAAATATAATGCTGTTTTATTTCTTTTAAGTACAGTAATATTGTAAAGACTTAATCTGCCACATGAGTGAGCGTAGAAGCTTTTAACTTATGAGGCAGTCTTCCACGTGCTCGCCGAGTATGTTTGGTATTTGGCCTTTTCGGCAATTGCCAGAACATGCTGAAAAAAAACGGAGGACCACTGCTCTGGAAACAACAGGTAAGCCCTCTTCTTTAAGAACTGATCAGTGACGGATCAGGCGTGGGGGTTGTATGAATCTCCCATTGTACCATTGGCCTCCAAATTTGCTGATATACAGGGTGTTACAAAAAGGTACGGCCAAACTTTCAGGAAACATTCCTCACACACAAATAAAGAAAAGATGTTATGTGGACATGTGTCCGGAAACGCTCAATTTCCGTGTTAGAGCTCGTTTTAGTTTCGTCCTTCCACCTACGCTCAATGGAGCACGTTATCATGATTTCATACGGGCTACTCTACCTGTGCTGCTAGAACATGTGCCTTTACAAGTACAACACAACATGTGGTTCATGCACGATGGAGCTCCTGCACATTTCAGTCGAAGTGTTCGTAGGCTTCTCAACAACAGATTCGGTGACCGATGGATTGGTAGAGGCGGACCAATTCCATGGCCTCCACGCTCTCCTGACCTCAACCCTCTTGACTTTCATTTATGGGGGCATTTGAAAGCTCTTGTCTACACAGCTCCTGTACCAAATGTAGAGACTCTTCGTGCTCGTATTGTGGACAGCTGTGATTCAATACGCCATTCTCCAGGGCTGCATCAGCACATCAGGGATTCCATGCGACAGAGGGTGGATGCATGTATCCTCGCTAACGGAGGACATTTTGAACATTTCCTGTAACAAAGTGTTTGAAGTCACGCTGGTACGTTCTGTTGCTGTGTGTTTCCATTCCATGATTAATGTGATTTGAAGAGAAGTAATAAAATTAGCTCTAACATGGAAAGTAAGCGTTTCCGGACACATATCCACATAACATATTTTCTTTCTTTGTGTGTGAGGAATGTTACCTGAAAGTTTGGCCGTACCTTTTTTTAACACCCTGTATATGCACGCGCACACGCTGGAGGGGGCGGATGTTGTGAAAGACTCCATATCCCTCTCCTTCTAACACCTTTGCGTAAATTGTGACGGCGCATAAGAACAACGGTGAATGCAGTAGCTCAAAACATTCTCAAAAAAGTATGGGACGAGTTTGACCATGGTGTTGATATATGTCGTTTGTGCTGTGGAGGACACATTAAATGTTTGTAAAAGGTACACGAATATTTGATCATAAGTGCAATTTTGAAAAATATGCCAAAGCTGTACGTTGCGGTGTTTCTCGAATTTTTGAGTTATACTGCTCAGATCAGACTGTATATCATGGTTCTCAGCAAACTTTGCGAGAACGTAAGGAAACTCCACAAATCTAATGCTATTCTTTTTTCGTAGCATCGATGTAAATGAACTATAAATGTTCGTAGTTGTGTCACAAATGCCTGTTATTCAATGGTATATTAAAGGTTTGAAGTATTCTCTCTGAACGCCGTAGATAATACTTTTTCATAATTTTCCTTTGGGTGAAGAACTTTCACTAATTTCAAGATCAGGGTTACAATAAATACAGGGTGGTCGGAAATTCCCGTTACAGACTTCTAGGACTTATGTAGGGGAGTGAGTAGGGCTGGTAACTTTCAGTGGTGGCAGTGTAGACAAAACCGAGAAAAATTGTCCAATAAACGTGGGCTCTAAATTACATACCTGAGGAGCTATGACCATTCGTTCATCTTCGCTAATGTGAAACACATCTCCTCTACTGAGCAAGTGTTCATAGTTGTTAAGGTACGCACATTGGAGCCCTACACTCTTCGCAACGCAAGAACCGGTACATGTATTCAATTGCCAGAGGTATCAGAACGGTTTTCGTTTATAACTTTCAACTCGTTCGTTTCCGGTACAGGGATCCTTACTTCAAATTAATACATTTATCGTTCTCCATCATCCTAGAAAGTCAGTAACATCATCACGGAATCACCCCGTGTGTACGTACATTTACAGACGCCCCCGCCTATAACTTGACGCTCTGTAGTCTCGTTGGACATGGGTTCCTATTCAAAATACGATGTACTCACTCCCCTCTATAAGTCCTAGAAGTCTGTAACGGGAATTTCCGACCACCCTGTGTAAAGTACGAACGAAAAGTTTGTGGGCTTTACTCCAGCGTATGTGTAACGTAACGTGACTCCGATGCGTGTATATAAACATCGACATGTAGGCAAGGTTTAGTGTGGCGTTCGCGCCTTTCTGCCATGCGTGCGGTAAATGCAGAGACGTGAACGGTGGTGACGTTAGTACCAAATGCGTCAAAACAGGATCAACATTTATTGACTTCCGAAGGAGAAACATCGATAATGTTGTGGAATGCTGCTGCCTCTGGCTAACGCACGTTCCAATGTCGCAAATGCAGAAGTTATGCGGCTCATCTGGTACACACTCTAGCACGCGTCCTATAGTTCTGATCTCTCCCCATGCGGTTATCACGCCTTCGATCCCTTAAAACAGACGATGAAGCGTCGACGATTCCTGTCGGACTGGGATGTGCGGCCGGCAGCTACAGACTTCTTCACACAGCATGACACGGTGATTTACCTAACGGGAACCATCAACCTGGTCCGTCGATGGGATAATTGCCTCATTGCTCACGGCGATATTGCCGAAATGTCATACCCATTCTGGATGCACGGCCTTCGAACGGAAACTCTTCGATCGTCCCTTATAACCACACTTGAAATAAAAACACCGGGTTCTGCAGTATTCTGTCTCACAAATCTCCTTGTATGACAATTTATTGAATACAGAATGCACGTGTCAATTGTTGTCTGGCTGTTTACTAATGAATGTAATATTCTGTTCATGAAATACAAAACCGCACTGAAAAATCTTTATTATGCTACTTGCAATGATTTTGATTTCTATCAGTTTTAGTCACCGAGACTCACAATGATACAGATTCCGTCTGCTCGCGATCGCTGGTCGTCGGCTAAAACATCGCGGCCGTAAATATAGAGCCTCCATTCGGAAACGATATCGCGTTGTCACGATCTCGCCAATTCCATACGAAATGAAAAAAAAAGTCATGTAGAGACTTTTAAATAAAGATGAACTATATGCATTGACATATATTATAAATATTCTTGTAATGTCCCTAGGGCGGGAAAGACGACGGTGTTACCTTCAGTAGTTGTAGGAGTACAACGCGCAGGCATGAAAAACATATAGACTTCTACAGTACGATATATCCCAAATTTCTGTTTTCATTGATATAGGATGTACACTCTAAGCAAAAAAATGATGTTCGTATATAAAAAAAAAATTACAATTTCAGAAGAATTGGACGACTTGTCCAAGAGAAAGAGCGGCACAAATTGAGCAAGTCAATAACGCGTTGGTCCACCTCTGGTCTTTAAGTCGTTATGTAAGCAGTTATTCAGCTTGGCACTGACTGAGAGAATTGTCGGATGTCCTGCTGAAGGGATATTGTGCCAAATTCTGTCCAATGGCGCGTTACATAGTTAAAATCCCAAGCTGATTGGAGGGCCCTGCTCATAATGCTCCAAACGTTCTCTGTTGTGAGGGATCCAGAAAGCTGCTGGTCAAGGTAGAGTTTGGCAGGCACGATGACAACCATCAGAAACTCCCACCGCGTGTGGGCATCATATTGCTCAAAAGCAAGATCAGGATGGTTTGGCATGAAGAGCAACAAAACGGGGCGCAGAATATCGTCGATATACCGCTGTGCTATAAGGCTGTTGCCGATTACAAAAAAGGGTTCCTGCTATGAAAAGAAATGGCACCCCAAACTATCAGTCCGGGTTATCGGGTGGTATGGCGTGTGACAGGCTAGTATCCCACAACTTTCCAGGGAGTCTTCAGACACGTCTTCGCCTTGGACTCTCATTGACTGGAGTAGAATTGTCTTCAGTGATTAGTCCCGCTTCGAACTCAGTCCCGAAGACCAGCGAAAACGTGTCTAGAGACGCCACCGACAGCGGTGGAATGCCAATCTGACTGTCGCCCACCATACCTCCGTACAGCCCTGTGTGACAGTCTGGGATGCCATGTCTTCCCATAGCAGGATCCGTTGGGTTGCACCCTAGCAGCACAGCGATACGTTGGCGATATTCTACATCCCGTTTTATTTCCCTTCATGGCAAGCCGTCCTGGGCGTGCATTTCAGCAGGATAATGTCCTCCTGCACACAGCAAGAGCTCCAATTCATTGTCTTCATCTCACCACAACTGAGAACGTTGGGAGCATTGTAACCATTGTCTGTAGATGTACATCATTTCTACCGATTTCCGTCTCATTCGAATAATTCGTTCGTGGTGCGTCGTTTTCTTTTTGTTTCAGAGTGTATAATATATTGCTATCAAAAGAATCTTTTTATTACCAATCGAAAATTCCATACAGGCTGAAAATACTTGCTCAAAAATCGCATCAATTGACACTTCATGGCGGCTTCAAATTGTGTGCTGGCTGGGGTCTCGAACTTGAAACCTCTGTCTTTGAGAGCAGGGGTATACGGATTGAGCTACATTTTTAAAAATTATTAACAAATATTTATTTGGATTTTGGGATAGGGCTATTATTCGATACATCTTTTACAGACAAAAGAAAACCATACAGCCGTCTGCTTCTTGCGGAATCAGAACCGTAAAAATCTACCACAAAGTCAAGCTAAAGCTAAAGGAAAAGAAATAATAAATCAACAATAAAGCTGACAATTTATAAAATCAAACATTTGATCTCAGCACAGCACACCTATTTGGCCACTAAGCTAGTAATACTTTTTGGGCAAAGCGATTGATGGCATATCTTAATTCTTAAATATCCATACTGTTATCCATAAGCGCATGTAAAGTGTGATATCTCTGACTGGGAACACTCAATTGCTTTGTGGAATGAACAGGAAATTTGTAAGTCCTCTTTCAATATCATTCAGGCTTTTGGGAATTAGGAGACAATAAAAGAACAAAATACAAGAAAAACAGCTTTAGCCGTCAGAAACAACAGAACAATATGTCCTTCCCCTCAGTCACAAAAGGGTTCCTCAAATTCATTGTCATATTTTTGAAACATTTCGTTGCCCGACGCTGCTGAAGTTGTCAAATGGTTCAAATGGCTCTGAGCACTATGGGACTTAACATCTGACGTCATCATTCCCCTAGAACTTAGAACTACTTAAACCTAACTAGCCTAAGGACGTCACACACATCCATGCCCGAGGCACGATTCGACCCTGCGACCGTAGCGGTCGCGCGGTTCCAGACTGAAGCGCCTAGAACCGCTCGGCTACACCGGCCGGCTGACGCTGTCACATGTAATGGAAAAAATGTGCGCGTACTCCACATATTCACTAAAGTCCCACTTGTATCGGTGCATCACATAAAGGCATTGGAACATCGTCCACATCATTCTGCGTCAGATTGTCATTACTGTGTATTGCGATTCGAAATTAGGCACCATCCGGTGGGTCACGTGGTTCATCCGCCGACATAACAATAGTTTGCTTCTCAACCGTTTAACACATCATTGAATTCTTTGACTCTGAACACAGAGATTGGCACGATTTATTTCTTCTCCTTCGCGTTTTTTGGTATTCCAGACAGGAGTTTGCATTTTGTTTATCAACTTATACGTTGCTTGCCTTGTCTATTTTGGACTGCGTGCTGTTGTTGTTTTGTACCTTCGCAATAAAGATTTTGACAACTATTGCTTATGGATAAGTCCAGAATAATATTGAAAGACTGTCCTAGGTGGCAGAAAGCTCTTTATCGGCTAAAAAACAATGCGTTTCATCTGGATAGGGCATCATCTGGTTATCTAGAAGTCCAACGAAAAATAGACGTAATAGATAGCCAGGGGTGGTCCTATCCCCAGAAAAAGCTGTAGATATGGCCCTGAAGCAAATTGCTGGTTGCCAATCCACGCTCACATATTCAGAGTATTAGAATCAGAAGCGACTGATGACGCTTTTGAAGATAACCGTCACTATGTGGCGCCAAATGCTGGGACAAAGCCGTCATCGAAAAATCATTATAGTGGAGAGAAATTCTCATAAGCGAGCTACAAACAAGTTGAAAGAGGAAACAAATAGTAAAAATATTATTCTATACCCCTGTCCAATAGTTGAGGCATGGTTCCCAAGTATCCAAATGTATTACAATGAAATAGAAGAGATTTAGGAACAGGAAGAAAAGATGCGGTAGCAATGCGTAATACAATAAACAGAGTGGCATAGTTGCCAAACAATAAGAAGGCAAAGCAAAAATACAGCATCCAGACCTAACATACATAAGGGGAGCGACCGTAAAAAAATAGCGAAAGAGAGAGATAGAAAGCATAATGACAAACTGAAAGTGCCAGCAATTGTCAAGAGCTTATACACCAAAACACAATTACAGGCAGGCGCATAAGGGAGGGCCCACTACCAGTAAAGTTGAAATGACTAAATCAAAAACGGAACCTATCCCAGAATAGTGCTCTCACCGGTCAGAGATTCATCGTCGCATTTGTTTTATGCATCTTCGAAATATCTACTTTCATTGTGTTTCAATTTTCCACTGTTTTCATTAATGCTTGCTAGCGTCTCCATATTCGCTTTCACATCCATGGTCGCATACTGATATTCCTTATTCTGTGCGTTGTCAATGACACTGATGCCAATCTCGTGGATTGAATTCCTGTTACTGTACGCGGAGCTGCTTTTGCATTTCGTTCCCTTGCTCTTCGGCGATAGATTCACTAGCGCTTGCTCTTCCACTTCCGTAGGCGCATTCTGTTCCGCATCACGTATGTTGTTAGAGGTGCTGATAGCAACTTCATTCACTGATTTTTCGTTGTCACCATTATCGCTCACCATATCCCTCCCTCGCTCTTGGGCGACAGTTTCTGAAACATCCTCATTCACATTTCTCCCACTTTCAGGCCATTATGTGCTGTCAATTCTTACTAACAGAACAGTTCCATATGGCATTACTGCTGTTAGAGTTTTGCCAACTAGCAATCGTACAGGACGTTTACTGAAACCCTATTCTCACAATTGTAGGAGCATGTGGGGAGTTCATCCCTGAGGCCGTAGAGTGTCCCATAAGAGGGTATATCCTTTTATAATTCTGCTTTAGCTATTCGACTGCCATTTACTAGTCACTTACCACGCCTATAGTCTTCAGACCACACCTCTTCTCTGATACCATAAACTATCGTTCGAACGTTAAATTACAGACTCTCACAGATCGCTAGCCAGTACCTGCGTATGTTGTTAAACCTATGCTGACAGACCCATCATTATGGTAAAATTTTACGTTACCATCAGTGTTCCTGTCTATTCGCTCACAAAACTTCGTTATTTATTCATTTTGCTTATACACAATTCACTGTGTTGTTGATTTGAATAACTGTCACTTCGTTACCAACCAACTTTACATCATCAAACGTCCACTTCCGTAAAGCGAGGGGCTTAGGCTTTTCGGTGTTCCTTTGCAAATTAAATATCAACGTTTCTCTGCTCGAGGGAGACTTGTTACTTACAATTCAGTTCAGACTTCCCTTCAGCACAACCGGCAACTCTCCGCAATGAACAACCGACCCGCTGTACACAGCCGCAATGTACTCCTGCACGCTGACAGGGGAAAAAATCGCAACACCAAAAAATAACTAACATAGATTAATGAAATATAGGGCAATATATTTGTCTAGGTAACATATTTAAGTAATTAACATTGCAAGATCACAGATCAAGTGAAACCTCCTCTTAGAAAAATTAATGAATTAATGTGCTGATAACCATCTTATGTTATTTGATTTTCAAACAGCTGAGCAAAACTGAAAGTACTCAGACATTCACTAAAGTGACACACAATATTTTTAGCGCAACGCAATCTGACTTTCAGTAATCCCTACAAAAGAATGGCCCTGACTAACAATAACCTAAACCTTCCATGAATTCTTACCTCACAAAAATCTTCGTTACTCGAACTACTGCAATACAGTGAGCGCCAATACTGCCAGCTAAATGAAAGATTCTAACTACTGAAGGCACTAACTACTGATAGGCATAGTTAGCAAATGAAAGATTTTGAAAGAGAACAAACAATGTATTTACCTTAATAGTGTTCAAAAGTCATAATATTAATATATATATATATATATATATATATATATATATATATATATATATGAGTTCAGGACATCCAGTCTTACAAATTTACTGTCTCTGTCCAGATCATCCGCTCTCAAAACTCCGCCATCTCACTCCCCACACCCACCACTGCTGGCGGCTCACCTCCAACTGCGCAACGCTACGCGCTGTAACATCCAGCTGCCCAACACTACAATAGCAAACAACAATGCAAATTAGCCACAGACTGCACACAAAACAGCCAGTGATTTTCATACAGAGCGCTACGTGGCGTTACCAATAAAAAAACCTAAACATCCTACTTACACATGTAAGCGCGAGATAAGCCATTGAATTTGTGGACTGCTGGTACATTAATAACCGGTGTGACCACCAGAATGTTGAATGAAAGCATGCAAACATCCATGCAAATTGTTGTATAGGTGCTGGATGTCAGTTAATGGGAAGGTGTTCCATGCCTGTTGCTTTTGGTCGGTCGATACAGGGCGGTTAATGCTGTTTGAGGATAACGCTGGAGCTGTCTTCCAAAGATGTCCCGTATGTGCTCATTGAAGACAGGTCCGGTGATCGAGCAGGCCAAAGCAACATGTCGACACCCTGTAGATCATATTGGGTTACAACAATAGTATGTGAGCGAGCGTTATCCTACTGGAAAACACTCCCTGGAATGCTGTTCATGAATGGCTGCACAATATGTCGAATCACCAGACTGACGTACAAATTTACAGTCAGGGTGTGTGGGATACCCACGAGAGGGCTCCTGCTGTCAAACGAAATCGCACCCCAGAACTTAGCTCCAGGTGTAAGTCCAGTGTGTCAATGATTCAGACAAGTTGGTTGCAGGCCAACACACAGCCATCATTGACACCGAGGCAGAGCTAGCTTTCATCAGCAAACACAACAGACCTCTACCCTGCACTCCAACGAGCTCTCGCTTGACATCACTGAAGGCGGATGGTCTGGGGTCAGTGAAATACACGCTGTAGGGCGTCTAGCTCGGAGCTGTCCTTGAAGTAACCGATTTGTGTTCGTTGTGTCACTGTGGTACCAATTGCTGCTGCAGATGCAGTATGATGCGCCACAGCCATACGCCGTACACGATGTTCTTCCCTCCGGGTAGTGCCACTTGGCCGTCCGGACGCCGGTCTTCTTGCGAGCGTACATTCTTGTGACCGTCGCCACCAATCATGTGCAGCGGCTACATTCCAGCCAAGCCATCCAGCAGTATCGCAGAAGGAACACCCAGCTTCTCGTATTACTATTTTTTTAAAAATCTTTATTGATACAACAACATTATAACACGATTGAAAAAACAAATATTGTGATACAGATGATTCATAAACAACAAACATTGTATTATACCCACTAACCCGCCACCTTATATAATTAGTGGGTCCAATTATTATACTTAACAAGCAGCTTTTACTAATTGATTAATGGCACTTGCTTTAGACAGGGTTAATCTAACTACTTGACTACGCTGGTTATTCTGAGACTAACTACCCTGCAGCGTTACAGGTGTGCCAGATGAGATACAAACCTATTAACAAGGCCTGCTCACTCAGCTAATCCCAGTGAGCATGCCCCTGGCACTGGGCTGGCCAACTGCTTTTGAAATCGCTGCAGTCCCTACCTATGTTAGTAATGTTAATGTTCTAATTTTACATTATTCTAGCGTAACAACTTTCTAAGGAATCTAGTGCATAAGTTAAGTCCGGGAATGGTACACCTGCTCTCCTGGCCCACCAGCGCGGCGGATTCCGGTCGTGAAACAACCGGCCAGTACCGCGCTCGGCGGCAATTGCAGGTGTACCTGTGTCTTCATCGGGTTATTTTTTGGTCTCTAACCATGTTGGTTTCTAATAAAATCCCTCAAGATCTTTTTGGATATTTCGTTTGCCAAATTGTTGAGGACATTGAAGGTTTCGGCACGTCGTAGTAGTGTGTATGTGTCTCTGTTTGGTAACTGGTTTCTGAGTTCGAGCACCACATCGTCATATAACGTGCAGTCATAGACGAATGTTCGGGTGTTCCATCCGGAGCACCACAGTCGCACGCTGGTGTTGCCCGTTTTCCAAATCGACATAAATATGTTGGATATGGCCCATGACCTGCAAGAAAGTGCAGCAGACCTCTGCTCGGCTCAAAGTGGCTCATTTGAAGCCTTTCTCTGATGTTTGGTAGTAGCTGGAAAACCCTTCTTCCCGTTCCCTCTATTTCCCATTGCTGTTGCCACAACTCTTCGCCCCTTCTCTTTATTGCATATTTATCCCCAACTTGTATCCCCATGATTTCCCTGGTCTTATCTATTTTTCCTTTGGAGATCCAGTACCGCGCTCCCTGTTCTCTAATTTTTATGTCTAGTGGACATAATCCTATTATTATCAGTAAGGCCCCCCAGATGTTGTTCGGTATGCCCAGACAGAACGCAACAGCATGTTCCGCTGCACCCTTCTTAAGGTCATTGCGGGCACCACCCCCGTAGGCCTGTGTGCCCAAACCCCGCTCGCATATCCTACTAAGGACGTTAGGATACTATTGTGGTATAGTTTGATCAAGTTGGGAGGTAGGTGGAGTCTTCTATGGCCTATACTGATGAGATTATTTAGAACTTCTACTGCTCGCTGCGTTATGTTTTCTATGTTTGTATTATAGTTCCATTTTTCGTCTATTTTGACTCCTAGGTATCAGGCCTCATCGTATTCCTATTACACGACATCGTTCAAAATCAGTGGGATGTTGATAAAGACGTTTTTGTCGCCTTAAAGGCATGGGCGCAGCCCCGAATCCTCCCGCGGTCAGAAAAATGGCACCGAATCCTCCCAAGCCCGCAAGGGTCTGAAAAACGATGGGACCTAATCCTCATGTTTGAAGCAGGTAGCAGTTCTAAACGTTATGAATACTCCAAGAGCCGGCCGTGGTGGCCGAGCGGTTCTAGGCGCTACAGTCTGGAACCGCGCGACCGCTGCGGTCGCAGGGTCGAATCCTGCCTCGGGCATGGATGTGTGTGATGTCCTTAGGTTAGTTAGGTTTAAGTAGTTCTAAGTTCTAGGGGACTGATGACCTTAGAAGTCCCATAGTGCTCAGAGTCAATCCTCCAAGCAGGCAAAGGAAAGCATATGAAGTGTCAGTAGAAGATGTAAAAAATTTTCGCGTTTGTTGTATGTTTAAAAGTTTTATCTTTTATCTTATTGAGATAAAGTCCAGCCGGCACCGCGCCAGCGACGAAGTCCCGCTCAAGGTCACGCGCAAAGCGTGCGTAAGCGAATCAATATGTTTTGTTTAAAACATGGGAGGGGTAGGAGAAGGAGATAAGGAACATGGCAGAGATAATTATGTTATTGTCTACAATACAAAATACAATGTGTCAGTTTGGGATGATTCGGTCCTCTTACCTGCTTACCTACCTGGTTTCGGGAGGATTCGGGGCTGCGCCCTCAGGTATAGCAACTTCATAAAATCACGAGGTGGAACCAACAGCTCATCGTAGTTTCAGTAGAGGAGCAGCTGGACTGAAACCACCCTTCCTGGCGCTGTGCATTGTGTGTTGCTACATCTGGTACCAGCAGTTTAACATGCGACAAGGCCGTACCATCGGTACACCACGAGTCGCGACTTCGTGTGACTTGTTAGATGACATACCAGCGACGAAAAATTTGTTTTGGAATCATTCGAGCCCGCAGATGCGTTCAACACGCAAATTTGTACGCAGACTTTCTTGAAACGCCTCGTTACAAGAGCACTGTGACCAAATTTGGATATACATGCTTGTTGGGAAGCCATCAATCACTACGAAAAGACCGATCGAGAGGTCGACACCACTTTCCAACACGAGTACAGCGCGCAGTTATACCGTACTTGGTGAGTGATGACGTATGTTCGGCCAGCAAATGAGGGACTGAAAAGACCTGGCGGCTGCTACAGGAGTAGTCGCTACATTTTATTTGCTTTGCAGGCGTAGGAGGCGGGGGAAGAAGAGGAGGAGAAGGAGGAGCAGGAGGGGGAAGACGAGGTGAGACGTGATCGTGAGTTGGGGGAGGGGGCCAGGGCAAAGAAATGTAAGCGAAGTTGGCAGACACAGCTACGCGTCAGTAACTGTAGCCATGGGCGTCCCGGCTAGAATGTTTTCAGATGGGAGGGAATTGTCTCATGGCGCTTACAAATCAGCAAATTTTGCGAGGTTCTTTACGGCCTACTGCTATCCATTAGTGACAAGAATTTAAGAATAGGGGGATGCTGGTGTTTAGTTACTCCATTTACGTAATAAAAGAGGAGCGTTCGTTATTTACATAAAAGAACATAGCAATTCATGCAATAATTAGTATCAAATTCACGTCGTCTGCGCAGTTAATTTTCATTGTGCATCCACCAAGTGCGTTTCTTTTTCATTTTTTTAAGTTTCCAGATGTCACATGCAGTAGTGGACAGCGAAACGGCTACGAACGCTAGTCACAAAATTCCGTGCTCGAGAGTTTCTAGGTCACTGGACGTTCCACAGAAGTCCGTTCAGATCATCTATATGCTTTACCAGTTTTTCAGTGGTCAGTATCGTCCAATTAACAACATTGTACCACATGCTGTGGATGTCGAAGTAAAAAACGCGTCCCCAGGTGCCCTACGCTTGGTAAGATTCTCTGAAGGCGTTAGTATTCTAAGTGAAAGTGATGGAAAATTTGAGGACCTGTTAAATGGAACTAGCAGTGTAACGAGTACGTACTAATGATTAGGGGCAAAACAAAACGAAGGTGATTAAGAGCAGCAGAAATCAAAATTAGGTACGAAAAAGTAGGCAAAATGAAGATATTTTACAAAATATCTGATACATAAAGCAAAGAGGACATTGTAACCTCCCCACAAAATTTTTTAAATAAATAATAATATGAGTATGATTCTAATTAAGTGTAACCTCCCCACAAAATTCTTTCTCATTTGACCTCCCACACAAAATTCTTTCTGATTTAATCTAAGCTCAAAATTCATTCACACTTAGCGTAACCTAACAACAGAAAAATTCCTAAATCTCTCAACAGTAAAAATTATAATTATGTCGTTCACATTCAGTGTAACGTGCCAATAAAAAAAATAAATTCAGTAACCTGGTAATAAAACAATGTAACTAACCTCTCAATTAAATTGTCGCTCACTTATGACTTTTCAATAATTCACTGTGAATTTAACCTGGTAAATTTTGGACGACAGCAGTGCTGCGCCATGGCCCTGAAAGATCATTCTGAATAAAAAAAGGAAAAATTCTTACCTCAATAAAGTCGCCCGATATATCTGCTCTTACAATAAATTTTTCCGGCACAGCTCTGTGCAACGCTGGCCGACCTGTCTGTCGTTTATGAAAGGAAGCAACTGATTTTTCTATTGCAATAATCGGGATGATCATGGATGGGAGAAATTAGTAAATCTTTTAAATTCAAATGAATGGTCGTTAAAAGTTACTTTCTATAAGGAAAATTATTATTACGAGAGTTTTAAAACATTTACATGCGGCTTGAGATAACATTACCACATATGCGCGAGGCTGCTTTTTTACCTTATACAATAACACTCAGGCTCCGACATCGCTGCACCGCGACCGGGCCAGCCAACACGATACACCATACCAGACCAGAGCAGACTCCAGACTAGCAACAACATACTGCTACAGCTACACAGTTCCTACTGCAGTCAACACTGCTCTCTGGTCAGAGACCTTGCATATCGCAGGCAGCGCATGAGCAATACATCGAAATTACATCTGCTCGGACCTCTTACAACATATAAAGCAGAATAGCACAGCTAAAGAGGGAGTCCCTGGCAAAAAGTAACAAACATCAACCGTAATTTTGGGGATGACATTTCTGGCAATGTAGATCTGATGCACAGCTTTGAATGAATGTGAATCATGCACTGTGGGAAAACTTGAAAAGAAAAAATGCAAGCGTTGGTACTGTAGAAGGATAGGGAAAATTTAGGTGAAATAATAAGGTAAGAACTGAAGAGTTCCTTCATGGAATTGGCGAAGAGAGGAATGTATGGATAATATTGACAAGAAGGGACAGGATTATAGGACGTGTGTTGAAATGTCACTTCCGTTGACTCTAGGGTAAGATAGAGACTGAAGTAGAAGCCAACAATAAAATATAAATAAGATACACCGTCCAATTACATTAATGTCACCACCTGTCAAAAGCCTGATCAACCACCTTCGGCGGCGCAGAGCTCTGCGAGACGTGCACCAAGAGAGTCAGTGAGGTTCTGGAAGTCACCGACAGTGATATGGATTCATGCTAGCTCCACTGTCGTGGCCATCTGCGCTGGTTTTTTCGGCTGAGAATCGATGGCCCGAACAACCCAATCGAGATGGTCCCACAGATTCTCGATTAAAATTAAATTCGAGGAATTTCGTAACCAGGGGAGTACGGCAAACACATCCTGCTTCTCTTCGATCTACGCACGTACACTACTTGCTGTGTAACAAGTTGCACCGTCCCGCTGGTAGATGTCATTGTGCCGTGGGAAAACTAACTGAATTTAGCAGCCGACATGATTTCCAAGGATAGATGCATACTTGTGTTGATCCATTGTACCTTCCAAAATGACGAGTCACCCTGGGAATGCCACGGAAACATCCCCCAGACCAGAAAGCTTCTTCCTCGGGCCTGGACACTTCCGACTATTGTTGAACGATTTTGCTTTCAGACATTTCACTCCGTACACGCGATCGGCCACCTCTACGATGGAGTGTAAAACGTGATTCATCTGAAAGTGCCATGTGTCGACACTCAGCGCACGTATATATATATATATATTTTTTTTTCTGCGGTACTGGTGTGCAAATTACAGCTTTCGTCGGCGATGTATAGCAGTCAGCTGCGGAGGCCCATGGGCAACATTTCCTGAACGGTGGTTTAGGAGACACTGTTGGCAGCTCCTTGGTTCGTCTGGGAGGTCAGTTGCTCAACAGTTGCACGTCTATTCGCCCATACACAACTCCACAGCCGTCGTACACGAGTCATCTATGGCTCGTGGTGCATCACAGTTGCCTAGTGTCGGTTTTGGGCAGTGCCATTTTTCAGTACATGTTATACTTTAACCACGGCGGCGAGCAAACGGTTTACAGACTTGGCCGTTTAGAAAAGCATCCACGCCAGGCCCGAAAGCCAATGATCATGCACTTTTGAATGTAAGATAATTCGCTCCGTTTTCCCATTACAACAACTGCACTGTTTTCCGCATCCTCCGCCGCCCCTCCCCGACACACTTCACGTATCCATCACTGCTGGTACTGCCACCTCTCGTCTGTGAGTGTTTATTGCACATTGACGTCCAACATAGGCGATGGTCACATTAATGTCACTGGGCCGTGTAGTTTGCACGTATTTTTGGTCGCTAAATGTAATGTAGAGTTCTCCTTGACACAAAGGTGAGTTCGAATACAACAGATTTTTACGAGGCATGAACATACCCCAGTCATCACTGAATACGTGTATAAACTTCCAAGATACTATTCCAGGCGGGTGTAAAATAAAAGTGCGCAACGAAAAATACTGAACGAGAAAATGAAGAATTGGCCCTGATTGATTACCCCCTGAAGCAGATCAAATGGTTCAAATGGCTCTGAGCACTATGGGACATCTGTGGTCATCAGTCCCTAGAACTTAGAACTACTTAAACCTAACTAACCTGAGAACATCACACACATCCATGCTCGAGGCAGGATTCGAACCTGCGACCGTAGCGGTCACGCGGTTCCAGACTGAAGCGCCTAGAACTGCTTGGCCACACCGGACGGCTGAAGCAGATCTTAGGATCTCTTAATGGTGATATTATCTCCTCCTTCTTGCTCTTTAACATATAAATTACAACATAAACATAAATGATTGATTAAGGGAACTAGTAACTACAAAATGATAAATGCTGTTTCTTACATTTATTGTAGATTAAAACCCCTTTATGTATTACGGATGTTTATGTATCAGTATCCAATGGGCATAAAGAGTTACAAATGAATTTCCTAACTAATACAATTGATCAATTTCCCAAATCTGCCTCTTTTTATGGCTGTGCTATCTAACATAAATAACGTGAGATGACTGACATCATGTACGTACCAAACACTAGAAGTCAGTACTTTCAAAGATGATCTACAGTGGTGTGTAACCTCAGTGGAAATAAAACTTAAGTGATCACAGCTGTTAAGCCTTATAGCACTAATAAGCCGAAGCAATTAGCAATATCACTGTATGTACTGCATCCAGTGTGTTCGAGTATGGTTCTCGTACACGTCTGCGATGATGGAAGAAATGAAGCCACAAAATAAACTCTTTCACACACTAGTATAATCTATTACTGTCTTCTCCTCTCTGTGTTCTACAGACAAGAAACGCGAACTCCCAGGCACAAGGACGGAATTCAGATAACGTCTCTACATGAGTACAGACATAAAAAGTGTTCTCAATCACTGAACGCTGCGTACTCAATGACGACTCCCTACCCAGAGGCGAAGTCCAGAATTGATAATTTCACAACAGTACAGTGCCTAACTGTTCTGACTATAAAATCTCCTAAGAGCAAAGACAGCAAGTCCATCTGTACGAACCAAAGCTGATACTGAGCGACCGTCAAATACGGGCGCTCAAAACGAAAGACTCCTTCTCTCCACCACTATCTTCCCAGCAGAGCTTGGCTCCCCTCCCTCGTAACTGCCGAAAGTGAATCATATTCTCGAAACCACGGAATATTCTCCCTCTCTACAGATTCTTCCGAACGCCGACCAACCATAATTTAGTCTTTTATGAGGAAATACCTATCCCCATTTCCTAGAAATCCATACAATGGTACGCTTCTCCGAGTAAAAACCCTCGGAAATAACCCAGCCTGTGTGATTTTCAAGGTAACACTTCTTCGTTTCTCTCTGCTGCGTCCAAGATTTTCAGAGTTTCCGAAGCATTATCCGGTTAACCTTCCAGCCCCGCTACATTAACGGCCGGCCGCCGCTGTATTGTGGTTCAGCGCTCAGGTGCCCCGACCGTCCGTCTTGGCTACTTCCTGTGTCAAGCAGGACCAACGCACCAGTGTGGGCTTTTCCACCCAGGGCTTGAGTTACGCCTGCCATTTCATTTATACTGGCGTCCCAACCTCTACTAGTATAGGCAATCATTCATTACTCCATTTTGATAATGAAGACACTCCGTCAACTTTCACGATAAGCATTGACAACTATTTACAAGGTGTACGTGACAATGTCAGTCTTCTTTAAATATTCATATATATGATGTACAACCTATCAAATTATACCTAATTCCAGTTGTAAATCACAGCAAAGTATGTAGATGAGTGCTTGTAAGGTGCGAAATTATAGCCACCTTACAAACTGTCATTGAGGCAAAGGAAATGTATTGTAGCAAATTGTCAAATGAAGATGGTTATTCATTATTCCCCCTAATTGAAGCAAGAATGGACTCACTTTTTGAAGTGGTAAGGTATGCGAACTACTTTACTGTTCATAAAGGACTATAAAACATTTTTTATGGTTACCAAACTCACATATCTCAATGTATCTAAACAGACAACGTTCGTTTAGTAAATAATTATACAAATTGTTGAACAGTTACAATATTTTTATACAATTTGCTCATACCAAACTAAGAAATGCTCAGGGCCATTACCAAAGTCGAAATACAAGTGAAAAAACAATGCTCAAGCACATGCAGTTCATTTCACCTGCACAATGCACAGGACCTGGCGCTGCAGATAAAACATCGTTCATTACAAATGGTGCGCAACTGTTTGTCGAGCAATGTACTGGAGCTGTTAATCACAACAAAATTTTCTGGCATAACTGATGGAATGTTCTTCCAGCGACCAGAATTTAGACACTCCCAGATTTTGAAAGACTCTGTCCATATAAAGGAAAATATTCGATCATAGTGCGTCTAAAGGAATACCTTAGTCCATGTACAAATCAAATATTTGTTTCTCTGATGACAATCTGAAGACTTTCTTCCCATACCCACTCTTGGTTGGACATATTGAGTTTCCCAGTAGTATTAACATCATGTTCTCTCAGCCACACTATTCCCCATACTTTTGATAAAATGCAAGGTGGTCTCGGCTGAAATTCAAAGAATTCAGTCGACGGGGATGTCATGGATTTTGGAGTTCAGTTATCCCGTTATCCAGCTATGAAACCAGATAGATCAGTTTGTCTAGTTTTGTATGTGATCAAAGCCAATTCGTATAACTTACAACTACTTATTTCTCGACATAGTCTCCTTTGAGGGATATAAGTCCAACGATCCTTCTGCTTTTTCATCCCATCGGGAAAATAGGTTCTGTCGAACTCTGCAAAACAGTAGACTATCATTACCGCATTTGATGAAACTTTCTTCCCAACAAATCAAAGTTTCACATTAGGAAACTGGAAGACGTCATTTGGGGCTGTCTGGTGGTCATGGTGGATGAGGAACCAATTTAAAACCCAGTTTATGAACTTTTGCCGTTGTTACCGCTTATGTGTGGGATAGTGTGCTATCCTGAAGAAACAGCCCTTTCTTGCCCGCCAGCCTTGGTTCTGTTTTCTGCAAACACAAGTTCCAAACAACGATGAAGTATAATAGGGTCCAGTTATGGTTCTGTCTTTTTTCAAGTAATCTACGAGGATCATTCCTTGGGAATCTCAAAAAACAGTGGCCATCATCTTACCAGCTAACAATATGGTCTTCGTCTTCTTCGGTACACATTCGCCAGCCTTTGTCCAGTGTTTTGATTGCCGTTTTGGCTCTGGTATGTAAAGATAGATCCAGGTTTCATCAACAGAAATCAGCGCAGAAAAAAAAGGCTTCCTGATTGCGATGAAACATCGCCAGACATTGCGCTGAAATGTTGCACTGGACGAGGTTTTTGGTCGACTGTGAGCGATCGTGGCACCCAGCTCGCACGCAGCATCTTCGAAGCCAATTCTCCGTGCAGATATTACGCATTTGCTCAGTTGAGATGCCTATAGTCTCACCATTCTCATGAATTTTATTCGGCGGTCTTGGATTACTGCATCAGTGATTTTGTCAGCGGTTTCCTTTGTGGTGACTTCAGCTGGACGTCCACAGTGTGCTTCGTCTTTGTGCTCGTCCGACCACGTTTAGATTCGTAAATCCAAAAGTAAATTATCCTCAGTGAAGGTACAATGTGCGCATGAACTTCATTCAGTTCTGTTTTCATTTGTGCAGCAGTCCAACCCTTCAAACGAAATTGTTGAATAACAGCACGAAACTCGGTTTCCCCGTTTTTAAGTCGTAGCCGACACAATGACCAATTCAGACGGTTGTGAACAGCGAACTGTACGCTGTACATCGTTGAAATTCTTTATACGATGCTTGGAATAATCGAACTTGCCAACCGTGTTTTGTGGAAATTTGCGAGACTTATCAAAACACCCCCTTATTGTTGTGAATGTAGCACCTAGTCCAGACAAATAACGCACCAGTTGGCGAGTGCATCCTGTAATCTTTCTCAGACAATTTTGCAGAAAGTATTCAGCAAAAATATTTGATTTTTGCTTAACTTGAAGCGTTATATATCGGCTTCGTGGCGAAGTGCCCGTCATCTCGCTAATGGTCATACTTATTGTGATACAGTTAAATATTTTCAACATTTTGTGGCCGTGTCAGCAACTGTATAAACATTAATTTTAATTTTAAAAACCAGCAGCCTCAGTTGCAAAGTTTACCTAGACTTACCTAGTTTTCAGTCTGGATAACCCACCCTTCTTCAGAATAAAAGTAACTACCGTTTGTCCATAGCGGACATCGTCAAGCCGAAACTACAAATCCATAAATTATCGTCAGACTGTAAAAACTTTAACTGAAACTGCCTCGGCCCCACTTCGCGACTGCGATGCGGCAGCCACGAGTGTTGTACTGAAACATAGGTAAATCTAGATAAACTTTGCAACTGAGGCAGTTGGTTTTTAAAATGAAAATTGATATTGCGATACACACATTTATTAAGACATTGCAAATTTATAAAAGTTTGCAATGAAAAATAGGAATCGCTATGATTTTGAATTTGGTGCGTATTATACCATATGTTGCTGCGTATGAACTTTAGCTAATATTTTCTTTAGACTTGGGATGAGGTCTCTATTCACTCCCGATGTCACACCTGCGAGAATGAAATATTCACATCTCTCATAGCTCCTAAACCGATCGAGGCATCGAAACGAGATTTTGGCGAATGGTAGCACACAAGGAGGAGAAAATTTTGCCAATTTGTAAACACACGGAACTTTCTTAACCACGGCTATATATCAATAGTTATACTTCCTTCTTCTTTTTTTTTTTTTTTTTTTTTTTTTTCAGGGACTGTATTTTTTTAAGAGTTATCGACAGCTAGTGAAACAAAAGTTTTCTAGTATTATGTTATTGCAAACCGATACAATGAGGTTTTTCTTAAGCCATTGAGCTTTCTGGACACCAATTACTTGTTCAGTGAGGCACTCTGTTTCTTAATTCCCTCACAATAGCTGCTGCAAGATGAATTTGCGCAAATTATATTGTGTTTTGGCAAAGGAAGTATAATTAAACCTGTCAACAAGAGAAATGTGGCCGTTACTGCTGCTTCTTCGAATGAGAAAAAATTAACAATTCACACAACAATAAATTGCAAATTCTGTTGGAATTTTGATTGAATCCCCGTAATCCATAGCATTTTTAACACTTAGCGACTGGAATGGAAAGTTACCAAACGATTTAATTCCTTTTTGTGATCTGAGCAGTATCAAAATAATGACGAGCGTTCATTGCAGGGGAATTACAGGCATATGCCAGATGCTGGTTACTCAACTACGGCTTGCCAAACTGACAATTTATCATTCGCGAATAAAACATGTGTTATTGAGGAAAATAAGCAAATTATATGTCGTAGAACACAATGGTCAGTGTATTGTCAGTAGCTGAGAATAATACGCGCCACAGGAATGGAGACGCTAACTATGTGTGTCCTGTGAGCGGGAGTTCACGTCGTTCGAAAAACATTGTCATGAAAGTAGATCTGCCTCTGTCAACAATAAATTTTGACAAATTAAATATATCAAATCACCACACTCTTTCAGGATACTCATACACTACTGCCATTAAAATTGCTACACCACGAAGATGACGTGCTACAGACGCGAAATTTAACCGACAGGAAGAAGATGCTGTGATATTATGCTGTGATATGATTAGCTTTTCAGAGCATACACACAAGGTTGGCGCCGGTGGTGACATCTACAACGTGCTGACATGAGGAAAGTTTCCAACCGATTTCTCGTACACAAACAGAAGTTGACCGGCGTTGCCTGGTGATACGTTGTTGTGATGCCTCGTGTAAGGAGGAGGAATGCGTACCATCACGTTTCCGACTTTGATAAAGATCGGATTGTAGCCTATCGCGGTTGCGGTTTATCGTATCGCGACATTGCTGCTCGCGTTGGTCGAGATCCAATGACTGTTATCGGAATATGGAATCGGTGGGTTCAAGAGGGTAATACGGAACGCCGTGCTGGATCCCTAAGGCCTCGTATCACTAGCAGTCGAGATGAAAGGCATGGATGTAACGGATCGTGCACCCACGTCTCGATCCCTGAGTCAACAGATGGGGACGTTTGCAAGACAACAACCATCTGCACGAACAGTTCGACGACGTTTGCAGCAGCATGGACTATCAGCTCGGAGACCGTGGTTACGGTTACCCTTGACGCTGCATCACAGACAGGAGCGCCTGCGATGGTGTACTCAACGACGAACCTGGGTGCACGAATGGCAAAACGTCATTTTTTCGGATGAATCCAGGTTCTGTTTACAGCATCCGTGTTTTCGACATCGCGGTGAACGCACATTGGAAGCGTGTATTCGTCATCGCCATACTGGCATATCATCCGGCGTGATGGTATGGGATGTCATTGGTTACACGTCTCGGTCACCTCTTGTTCGCATTGACGGCACTTTAAACAGTGGACGTTACATTTCAGATGTGTTACGACCCGTGGCTCTACCCTTCATTCGATCCCTGCGAAACCCTACATTTCAGCTGGATAATGCACGACCGCATGTTGCAGGTCCTGAACGGGCATTTCTGGATACAGAAAGTGTTCGACTGCTGCCCTGGCCAGCACATTCTCCAGATCTCTCACCAATTGAAAACGTCTGGTCAATGGTGGCCGAGCAACTGGCTCGTCACAATACGCGAGTCACTACTCTTGATGAACTGTGGTATCGTGTTGAAGCTGCATGGGCACCTGTACCTGTCCATGCCATCCAAGCTCTGTTTGACTCAATGTACAGGCGTATCAACGCCGTTATTACGGCCAGAGGTGGTTGTTATGGGTACTGATTTCTCAGGATCTATGCACCCAAATTGCGAGAAAATGTAATCACATGTCAGTTCTAGTATAATATATTTGTCCAGTGAATACCCGTTTATCATCTGCATTTCTTCTTGGTGTAGCAATTTTAATGGCCAGTAGTGTACTTTCGGAATAACAGCGACAATTTTTTCATCTGTGTAGCCTGTTGTATAATTAGCTTATTACTGCTGAAATGGTTTTTATCGTCATGGAGAGCCAATTAAAATACTGTTTATCGTGAGGGCTTTCGACTGTTTCTAGCTTGCAGTGGAAATGTGATGTCCACATGTACGTAATATAATGTCTCTTATTACATCCATATCCAAGTAATGATAGGGAAACGTAAATACTTCATATCTTGGGGCCCTTTTTACCAGGGGCGCAAAAGGGTCATACCTACGGAAACTTCGCCTTTTCGACTTTTTGTAACAGATCATAGAGATACGTCAGCATAACAGGCAGCAAGTAGATAACCTTATTTTACTTTCCTGCCTTGCTTCTCGGTCGCATGATTTTATAATATTCCTTACTTTCTTATTGCCAACGGCCTTGCGCAGTGGTAACACCGGTTCCTGTCAGATCACCGAGGTTAAGCGCTGTCGGGCTGGGCTAGCACTTGGATGGGTGATCATCCGGTCTGCCGAGCGCTATTGGTAAGCGGGATGCACTCAGCCCTTGTGAGGCAAACTGAGGAGCTACTTGATTGAGAAGTAGCGGCTCCAGCTTCTGTAACTGACATACCGCCGAGAGAGCGGTGTGCTGACCACATGCCCCTCCATAACCGCTTCCAGTGTCGCCTCTGGGTGGAGGATGACAGGGCGGCCGGTCGGTACCGTTGGGCCTTCACGGCCTGTTCGGGAGGAGTTACACTCCTGGAAATTGAAATAAGAACACCCTGAATTCATTGTCCCAGGAAGGGGAAACTTTATTGACACATTCCTGGGGTCAGATACATCACATGATCACACTGGCAGAACCACAGGCACATAGACACAGGCAACAGAGCATGCACAATGTCGGCACTAGTACACTGAATATCCACCTTTCGCAGCAATGCAGGCTGCTATTCTCCCATGGAGACGATCGTAGAGATGCTGGATGTAGTCCTGTGGAACGGCTTGCCATGCCATTTCCACCTGGCGCCTTAGTTGGACCAGCGTTCGCGCTGGACGTGCAGACCGCGTGAGACGACGCTTCATCCAGTCCCAAACATGCTCAATGGGGGACAGATCCGGAGATCTTGCTGGCCAGGGTAGTTGACTTACACCATCTAGAGCACGTTGGGTGGCACGGGATACATGCGGACGTGCATTGTCCTGTTGGAACAGCAAGTTCCCTTGCCGGTCTAGGAATGGTAGAACGATGGGTTCGATGACGGTTTGGATGTACCGTGCACTATTCAGTGTCCCCTCGACGATCACCAGTGGTGTACGGCCAGTGTAGGAGATCGCTCCCCACACCATGATGCCGGGTGTTGGCCCTGTGTGCCTCGGTCGTATGCAGTCCTGATTGTGGCGCTCACCTGCACGGCGCCAAACACGCATACGACCATCATTGGCACCAAGGCAGAAGCGACTCTCATCGCTGAAGACGACACGTCTCCATTCGTCCCTCCATTCACGCCTGTCGCGACACCACTGGGGGCGGGCTGCACGATGTTGGGGCGTGAGCGGGAGACGGCCTAACGGTGTGCGGGACCGTAGCCCAGCTTCATGGAGACGGTTGCGAATGGTCCTCGCCGATACCCCAGGAGCAACAGTGTCCCTAATTTGCTGGGAAGTGGCGGTGCGGTCCCCTACGGCACTGCGTAGGATCCTACGGTCTTGGCGTGCATCCGTGCGTCGCTGCGGTCCGGTCCCAGGTCGACGGGCACGTGCACCTTCCGCCGACCACTGGCGACAACATCGATGTACTGTGGAGACCTCACGCCCCACGTGTTGAGCAATTCGGCGGTACGTCCACCCGGCCTCCCGCATGCCCACTATACGCCCTCGCTCAAAGTCCGTCAACTGCACATACGGTTCACGTCCACGCTGTCGCGGCATGCTACCAGTGTTAAAGACTGCGATGGAGCAAACTGGCTGACACTGACGGCGGCGGTGCACAAATGCTGCGCAGCTAGCGCCATTCGACGGCCAACACCGCGGTTCCTGGTGTGTCCGCTGTGCCGTGCGTGTGATCATTGCTTGTGCAGCCCTCTCGCAGTGTCCGGAGCAAGTATGGTGGGTCTGACACACCGGTGTCAATGTGTTCTTTTTTCCATTTCCAGGAGTGTATATGTAACTGAAAACTGTTATGTATTAACGAAAAGAGATGGAGCGCTTAAACGGCGAAAAACGAAACGCTACTCAGTGACAAGTAAAATTCAGTATTGTATGTTAACTGGGGACCTAGAAACGACGGAGAGGCTCCGTCCCCGCCGCAGCCGCAGTGGACCACAACCCCACGACGACTACGGCAGTCCACTTCACCGCTCCGCCGCCCCACACCGAAACCAGGGTTATTGTGCGGTTCGGCCCCCGGTGGACCCCGCAGGGAACGTCTCACACCAGACGAGTGTAACCCCTACGTTTGCGTGGTAGAGTAATGGTGGTGTACGTGTACGTGGAGAACTTGTTTGCGCAGCAATCGCCGACATAGTGTAACTGAGGCGGAATGAGGGGAACCAGCCTGCATTCGCCGAGGCAGATGGAAAACCGCCTAAAAACCATCCACAGACTGGTCGATTCACCGGACCTCGACAGAGATCCGCCGGGCGGATTCGTGCCGGGGACCAGGCGCTCCTTCCCGCCCGGAAAGCCGTGCGTCAGACCGCACGGCCAACCGGGCGGGCTAAAATTCAGTATACTATAAGGCCGTATTTTTCGGATGGGCAATACTTCCACTGCCCATATACGCCATTCCGAAGTGAGCATATGGCAGGACTGCCTCCTGCTCCCCGCCTCACCCTTCCCGAAGTGCTCGTGTGGCGCGCTGCGCAAGAAACTGTGCCACAACCACAACGCCCGTCGCGTCGCGCCCTAATTTGAACCAGTGAAGTACCAAAAATGCGCGCTGTGCTGCGCCGCGCTACACGCGCTGTACGCGCCTCAATTTGCGCCTAGCGTTAAGATTGTGGGCGCAAGCTTTCCGCTGAACACCATGGGGGACGCACAGCGGCTGCCAGTGCCAACAAGCATCTGCCATGCTCCTCGCCTTTGGAAAGAGCCCCACGACCTTGCCGGTGGAAAGTGGCCTCGCGGAGCGCTGTGTTTACATCTCCTGGCCTCGACTTGTGGAGGCTCCGCCCGCCAGAACCGTACTGCGCGCTACCGCGCCCTCCGCGTGTGTGGTCCGTGTGCGCCATGTGGGTCATTATCAACTACACTCGGCAATCGAGTCTGATGGGGCCTCATTTGGACTTGCTATAATTAGCGCGTCGCCGCCCGTCGGGTAAACCACCGGCAACCCTGGCGGACCACCCCGTTCACCCCTTAACAAGGGTGCTTCCATACATGCTTGTTATTTGACCTAATCACGGTATCGTGACGACTAATACACACACAACTGCCTCTATTCACGTTATAACGTATCCTAATTTACAGCGGAGAGTTAAGTGAAAACGAGGCGAGTTTATATTGTATTTGAAGAGAAAACTGTACAGCACAGACAGTACTACTTTTTCTGTTGCTTTTTCTTTAAATTTAGTCGGGCCATCGAAGATCTTAACATAACAGTTTGTAACACCAGAGCTCCATAGCTCTACTGACATAAGTTTTTTTCTTTTTTGTCTGTTCTACCTTCTATCACTGTAAATATTGTTTGATTGTATTGATAACACAAGAGTGTTCACTTTTTTACTTTGTAAAAACTTTGGTCTCATGGTTTGACTCTATGCAATGTAGTGTATCTATCATTTAAACTCTTTGTCTCATTTGGAGGGAACAAAACTTATTGTATGTAATTGTTGTTTAAATAATTTTTTTAATAGAAATACCAATATGTGCAAATGACATGTTTTGTTTAAAGTAACTACTTGCTGTTATCTAAAGACTGATCCTCACTAAGGGCCTTTAGTTATTTTGTATGTAAAAGGTGGTGTGGTTCCCCTTCGGAACGGAACTTAGTAGCGCGCGCAAATTGTGGTTGGCATGGATAGAAAGGTGGAACCAAGAGTCAGTCGGGGACGAGCTAGCAAACTGCCAACAGCTTGAAACGTCTCTGTCAAGTCGTTTCATAAGACGCTTGTCGAATTCGGTACAACTAATTCACTTAACTAGCTGATTTTAGCTGAATTCATGAACTCTTCCAGAAAGACTGAGCACTGAAATAAGGCCTGTTGATTATCATATGTGTTTTAATGTGGGGTTTCGGTTTTGTTTTGTAGGAATCGCTGAACTGGTCATCGTCTGCTGGCAGAAGACGATGTTGCTTCTCGTTCGAAGGAGAGCACAGGATGACCAACTTAGGTTTCCAATACCTGAACAGAGAGGTTTACCCATCTTAGTCGAGGGCTGTGTCGAATGCTGTTTTTGTGTGTGAGGTTGGTGACGGAGGGCTACCCCTCTGGTAGCTTCCGCTGCACGGGGAGCTAGGTAATCTCGTAAGAGAAAGCGGCACTCTTCGGTGAACGCTTGGTGAGTACAGATCGTAGCTCTTAAGGGGGGTTTCAGGTGATAGGAATCAGGTTGAATTAGGAATTCGTTATGTTTAACTGGTGAAATACTTAAGATCTATAGCTTATCTGAAGCGTGTGAAGCAAGTTTTTTTATAATGATTTTTAATCTTATATTTTGTGGAAATTGCTTTTGTCTTTGTGTGTCGATTTTGTGCCACGTGTTTGGTAATCAATGACCCTTCTGGTTCACCACGGCACCGCAATAGACTTTATTTTAACAATTTGCTTGTCTAATGAGCTATAATTTCTGCAAGAATATCTATTCTTTCGTGCGCTTTCTACAAAGCAGCACAACAGTTTGAGTCAGAAGGCATCACGTGCTCTAGTTAGGCCGTTTGCAAGCAGCAGACGCAGTTAGTATGTTAAATAATTATCGCACAGCCTTGTGTATTGGTTAAACCTCTGTCCAGAATAGAGCATGCGTAGAATCGTAATGCAAAGCTCACGGAGATATTTTTATGGTATTAATGCAAAGGAGATGATAGTATCATTGTCTCCCACCCCCGTCTTCTGTGTTTCTTCTTGCTCTAGTTAAATTGTGCTCTGTTTCATTCTCACGCAATTCTTACTTAAATATTTCGAGTCTGGCACCAGTTATGAGTAGTTAGGATGTGCAACCAAATATTTAGTTACAATAAATAATTTACGTGAAAGATAAATTCTTTGGTGTCAATCTTACCCCCTTACTCTGATTTCCATTCCTGAATTAATCAGATTGCTTCATGCACGACGTGGAGTGCTATTTATCCGGTTGCTTAAAGAAATTTGCGTACTTGTAATTAAATTATTAAAGTAAATGGTTAGCAAGGGCTTGGGCTGGTGGCGACCCTGAATTTCTGAATTTTTATCATTATTTGTGTGAGAGAAGCAGCTAGAAATGCGAGATAACGTATATGGCTCGATGAGAAACGTCGGGAACATAGTAATGCTTTACAAGCTTATGTAAAAGTCGTGTATTGTGCTGGTGCCGAGAGAGGCTTTTCGTGCCGTTTTCCAATGTGCCAAAGCCTCGGATGGATGGATTTGTAAGCTAGTTGGAATTATGTTGGAATTGATATCTATCATCGCCACCTACCAACGTGCACTCGCCATCACATTGCGCAATCACTGTAATGGAACAGAAGAACTATAGTAATGTACAGTGAAGGATCAGCTCATTGGATGTTATAGTGTACTCAAATATAAGGTAACTTACACTCGAACGCATATACCTAACTTGATTTTTTATCCCCAGTCACTCAACCACTTAGGGTCCTTCCCATGTCAAAAATGCTTACCGAGTGTCCATATTGTGAAAATAGGAAAGCCCAGTTATTAATTCAGTAATGCCACTTGAAGATCGTAAGAAGAAACTAAGTTAAAATTAATATAGCAGAACTGAGTAATATAGTAAATGATGCTTGCTGAAAATAATTTTTCTATTAAAACTGCTTGTTATTTTTATTTTGTTGCCAACTTCAAAAGCGAATGTTCTCAAAACTGTGGCTTATAGAGTTTTGCAAATTAAATGATCACAGCGCAGCCTGTTGAAAATCACCCAAAGGTGAGCTATTGTCTTATAACCACGTCAAGTTGTGTTCTACTGCAGTAAAAGTTGAGAACAATTTCTGTTGAAAGTTACATGTTGATACTTGTTAAGGGCTTGTTTCTCTAGTGTATTGAAAATGTGTTTAATCCGCTCTACTACAGTGGTCAAGATTAAGGGCTCCCCTCCATCGAAAGTAGTTCAAATGCACAAAGTTACTTAATTATAGAAAGTTTCAGTTACTTTCACTATTGAAGTCAAATTCTATACAATATTGGGTTCCTCCTGTGTATTAAAAGTGCATATTAATGGTGTAACAGGATCCACAGCTTGTCTGTTGTGCTTATTGTAGATAACGATTAATAGAAAGACCACTATCTATGAAAACAGTAAGTTCTTTATTCAAAGGACAGTGAGAAGTAATTTGTTAGTGAACTCCATTTAATTTTCATTCTAAGTAGAACGGTGTTTATTAGTGAGAGACTTAATCTATGCACAATAACTAATTTTGCTATGAACCATATCCATATTTCATGTCAGATAGGAGTATGTGTGAAAAGTAATATTGAACCTACGTCCAATTTACGATTCTACAGTGAATATTGATAGTAAAGTTATTGAGACCATTCAGTTTGACTAAGTCCTCAGGGTAATGGTTTGTTTCGTTATTTGTTATATTTATGCAAATAGTTTGTTCTGCTCTGTCAGCTCCAACCTTAACGTGAACATATGCAAGTGCCAGAGTTCATTGCACTCCCATGTGACAAAGTGTAGACTATGTTTGCCCATTGAAGTTACTTATTTTCAGTTTCTTGAACAACAATGTTACTCATTCTTATGCCTAATTAGGCTAGCGACCGTTGTTATCATCATTTGAACACTGTTTAAATATTTACGTAATTCTAAGTTTCACTTCCGATGAGCCACCTCCGTTAGGTATATCACTGTCAACACAACTAAATTTCTTTCAGAGGGTAACACTGCTCTGCTTCTCTGCGCTGCAATTGCTTTAATAAAAAAATAATTTCATTATACGAACTGCCTCCAGCTTTGAAGTTATGGTTTAACAGTAGCGAGCGGTAGTGTTACAAGTTGACATCTAGTGCGATATTTCAAGAAAAACGGTCAATAAGACACTTCGGATGATGTCTCACAGAGCAACGGACAGTAACATAAGAGATTTATCGGCACTAAACTTGCTCTTCCCATCTCACTTAGACTAGCAACAGAATCGACGAAATCGAAAAATTTTCTGCTTTACGTTCGGTGCTCGTGTCAGCTGGTCGATGATTCTTAATCCTGTAAACATGCAGGGTGACAATTGTTGAACTATAAGGGAAAAAACGTAAATTAGTTACAAACTACGGTTGCTGATAGTTTCTGGGAAGAGCTAGATGGTAAACTGAAAAACATACCATATAGACATGTAAAGATACAAGTTGTTGTTGTTGTGGTCTTCAGTCCTGAGACTGGTTTGATGCAGCTCTCCATGCTACTCTATCCTGTGCAAGCTTTTTCATCTCCCAGTACCTACTGCAACCTACATCCTTCTGAATCTGCTTAGTGTATTCATCTCTTGGTCTCCCCCTACGATTTTTACCCTCCACGCTGCCCTCCAATACTAAATTTGTGATCCCTTGATGCCTCAGAACATGTCCTACCAACCGATCCCTTCTTCTGGTCAAGTTGCGCCACAAACTTCTCTTCTCCCCAATCCTATTCAATACTTCCTCATTAGTTATGTGATCTACCCATCTAATCTTCAGCATTCTTCTGTAGCGGAAGATACAAGTAGGAGATTATAATGCACAGATTGGAAGAGAGAAGCAACATAAAGGAGTTGTGGGTGAGTACCCTGTACACCAGCGGACAATTAAAAATGGAGAAAGGCTAACTGAACTGTGTCGAGAACACAAAATGAAATTGATGACAACACACTCCAGGGCCAAACCGTGTAAGAAAAAGACATGGGCAAATCTATGCACCCGCCTTGGGGAATTCCAAATTGACCACATAGCAATCAGCTGGACAAATGCTAAAGAGATCATGAACACAAAGGTCAGGAGGAACACAAGAATAAAATCGGATCACTATCTTACAGAAGTTAAGTTCCTTTGGATTCCAAAAAGGGACAGACTGCCACAGACGAACAGGAGAACAGAAAGCATAAAGGTAGACAGAGACAAATTAAGACACAATCGATTCAGATATGGGGAAGGAATTGAATCATTCAATGAATGGGACGACATGAAGCGAAATATGACGAAACAGGCTGAACTAAGGGGAAAGGAAGAAAAGAAACGGAAGCACTGGTGGTGGAACAAGGAATGTGAGGAAGCGGTAGAGACTCGCAGGAAAGCCTGGAGAGATTGGAGCAGCAAGAAGGACCCGGAAAAATGGGAAGTTTTCTTAGGAGCAAGAAAGGAAGCAGCCCGAACAATAAGATGGACCAGAAGACAGAAGATGAAGCAGGAACTGGACGAGATTGAGAAAAACTTCAGGAAAAACAACGGCAGACACTTTTTCGGGAAATTCAAAAAGAGTCTGATTGGATACAAGGGTAGAGAACTGTTTATAAGAGATAAGAAAGGGGAGCTGGCTGTCAGTGCGAAGGAGAACTGTCGGATTTTTGCAGAGCACTTTCACGACCTGCTGAACTGTGACCCACCTGAAGAAGAGCTGGAACTGGGGACTGACACAGAAGAGAGAGAGCCACGCCCTCCAACCTGGGATGAAGTCGCACATGCCATAAGCGATCTAAAGAACGGAAGATGGAGAAGATGGTATAGCAGCCTAGATGATAAAGGGGGGAGGCAACAAACCAATAGACAACATGACTAACATAATCCACCTGATCTGGAGAACAAAGAAGTTGCCAGAAGGAGGGAAGAATGCAATTGTAGTACCGATACATAAGAAGGGGGACAAGAGAGATGCAAACAACTACAGAGGAATATCGCTACTAGAGGTCGGATACAAGGTGCTGTCAAAACTATTGCTCAAGAGAGTAGAAGAACAGGTAGAAAGTACAGTTGGCGACTACCAAGCGGGATTCAGGAAGGGAAGAGGTTGTGTAGAACAGAAATTTATCCTGAAGCAACTGATAGAACAAAGGGCCTTAAAAAACAAAAAGACAGTAATAACCTTTGTGGACTTCACAAAGGCATATGATTCCATCGACAGACAGACTCTTGTTAGGATCCTGAAGAACAGAGGACTTGATGGAACTACACAAGAACTCATAAAAGAAATTCTGACAGACACAAAAGCAAGGGTGAGATTCAGAGGAGCACTGTCAGAAGAATTTGAGATCAAGACTGGTGTTAAACAGGGTGGATTGTCACCATTGTTGTTCAAATAGCACTGGAAGAAGTGATCAGGCAGTGGAGAGCAATAAACGAGGAAATGCGAATACCAAAGACCCATGTGGGGGACAAAAAGGACAACAGGGCTCAAGTGGACTGCCTAGCCTTTGCAGATGACGTAGCAGTAGTAAGTGAGACGGAAGAAGACGCAAAGACACAACTTGACAACTTAAGTAAGATAGCCAGAAAGGTCGGACTGAGGATCGCTTATAACAAGACAAAGACATTAAACACCACTGCAAACTGGGAAACACCGGAAGGCACTGTGCAAATGGTGGACAAACTTAAATACCTGGGAGAATTTATAACAGGAAGCAACAGGAGCAAGGAGGGAATAACAGAGAGGATAAAGAAGATGAGGCCAGCCTTCTGCATGAAGAGAGAGGTATACAATAAAAAGAAAATATCCACAGAGGCAAAGATAAGCCACTACAAGGCAACAGTGAGGAATGCAGTATTACATGCTGCTGAGACGATGACACTAGGAAGAAATGGGGCAGAGCAACTAGAGAAAGAAGAGAGGAAAATACTGAGAAAAGTACTAGGTCTCAAAATAGGTGGAGAGAAGTGGATGCGAAGACCTAGGGAAGAATTGTACCGGAACATGAGAACAATATACGGGGAAATCAGAGTCAAATGGGCAAGGTTTGCTGGGCATGTAGTTAGGATGAGTATGGACAGAATGACGAAGAGAGTGTGGGAAACAACATGGAGGACAAGGGGAAAGACAGGAACCAAGTGGATTGTTGAATTGGGGATCAAGGTCGAAGGAAAGGAAAATTGGAGGAACAAATATATACCGACAAATATACTGGAGATCAATGACAGAGAAGAATACAGGAAAAGATTAGAATGTCACCAGTGGAGCCGCCAGGAGAAACGGAAACTGAAGATCTCGGAAGAAGAGCGGGAGAGGAGAAGAGAAAGAATGAAGAGGTTCTGGGGGAAGAAGAGGAAAATGCATTCCGCGAAGGGGTTACCCGCGGTCTTACAGAGGCCGTAACGCAAGAAGAAGAAGAAGAAGAAGAAGAAGAAACTACGGTGTGCACACACTTTATTCAACATTTAAACGCCACTACAGATATCCGGATTTAGCTTATGACATGCGCGATATGCCCGCCATCATTGGCGATAAGGCGCAGACGCATAGCGAAATTCTGCGTGACCCGCTGAACTGTCGTAAAACTGATGCTGTCCATGACCTCCTGAATAGCTGTTTCCAGCTCAGCAATACTTCTGGGGCTGTTGCTGTACACCTTGTATTTAATACTGCATGACCCACATCTTGTCGAAATCAGTCACTTCGGATAATGGGGGTGAAATCATCTTCCACAACCATCACGCACAGTTCGGTGGTCACCGTGCCACCAAGGAATATCGCACCGATTATTCCTTGACTGTACATTACAGAACACACAGTCACCCACTGAAAGTGAAGAGACGTCTCTACCGCGAAATGTGAATTCTTAGTCCCCCAAATGCGCCAATTTTGCTTATTGACGAACCCATCCAAATGAAAGCGGGCACCGTCGCTAAACCAAACAACAATGCGATTACTAACTCCCATCATGCCTCGCAGCTAATAGTGCAGTTTGAACGTCCTAACGCAAAACGTTCAGAAGTTATGACGATTCGATTTCATATAGTTAATCAATGGTCACCTTGTGTTTACCTTACTGCACCGTGAACGTTTTCTTCAAATGGTTCAAATGGCTCTAAGCACTATGGGACTTAACATCTGAGGTCATCAGTCTCCTAGACTTACAGATATCACAGACTTCCATGCCGAGGCAAGATTCGAACCTGCGACCGCAGCAGCAGCGTGGTTCCGGACTGAAGCGCCTAGAACCGCTCGCCCACAAAGGGCCGGCACGTTTTCTTCCAGATACAGGCATTCAATATTTAGAATACTCCATTGGCGCCCAATGTGCTGCCGCTCTTGCCATTAAGCGTCAAGGCCTGGAAGAACATCAGAACTCTTGTCAGTCACGTACACTGGTTACTACTGTAACATACATAACAAGAAATTACTACTCCATTTAATTAAGAAAAACAGAACACGGAATCTTTAATTTTGACGCTACAAAAACGGACAAACTAACGTGAGTTTGCTCACTTACAGAATCTTCTCAAGTTTTTAACTAAGCGGACAGAAATGCCTTGTTACGCTGCGAGCGCTCTTGTCCGTGCATAAGCCTTCGATTTTCAAAAATAGCTGTAGCGCACAACTGTTACGCCGACTCAGCAGTAATAGAAGAACCATCACGTACATAACAATAAATTTCTCATTAATTATGTTCAGAAATGTTCAAATGTGTGTGAAGTCTTATAAGACTTAACTGGTAAGGTCATCAGTCCCTAAGCTTACATACTACTTAACCTAAATTATCCTAAGGACAAACACACACACCCATGCCCGAGGGAAGACTCTAACCTCCGCCGGGACCAGCCACACAGTCCACGACTGCAGCGCCCCAGACCGCTCGGCTAATCCCGCGCGGCCATTAATTATGTGCACAGGTTACTACCACAACATAATACGGAAGGAAACATTACCGCACAAGTTAATGAAACACAAAAAACAACTGTTCTAAATGCTCGAGAGAGCAAAGTGATTGCAAACTAGCATATACTTTGCTTATTTCCACTCAACAATATCTTATGAATTAATTTTTTGGGGTAACTCATCACTCAGAAAGAAAATATAGATTGCACAAAAGCGGGCAAAAAGAATAATATATTATACTGACCCATGGACGTCATGTAGGTACCTCTTCAAAGTGCTATGCATTTTAATTGTACCGTCACAATGCATATATACCCTAATGAAAATCGTCACAAATAATACATAAAAATTTGAGAAGAGCAGTGATGTCCACACATACAACACTAGAGGAAAAAATTGGCGTTTATTACCCACTGTTAATGCTGTCAGTGGCTCAAAAATATTTGATCATTTGCCCAATAACATAAAATGTCTGACAGCTGGCGAACCTAGTTCTAAATCTAATTTAAAATCATTTATCCTGGACAACTCCTTCTGTTCCACTGAAGAATTTTACTTAAAAATTGGTAGCCAGTAAAAAAAAAAAAAAAGTATAGTTGCGTGGTGTAACAGGACATCCTCCGCTGACATTACTTGTTCTCAACTGTAGTTGTCGATACCAGTATTATTTTTCGAATTTTGGACAGGTCAGTATTATCTCAGCTCCTTTTCTGAAAGCTTTTCTATAATTTTATACACAATATATATCACATTTCAAGCTAAAATTTACGAATAGGAAGTACTTTATTTTCGATGTTACAGTCAAAATTTTTTTTTTTAGAAACGTTTGAAATTATGAATTATTTCGCACATCAAATTTATTTAGATCAATTCAACCATGTGGACCTAAAATATGAGAATTTAAGCTTCAAGAATCAGACCCCTGGACAAGAAGAACTGGAACCAACTCTACACGAAAGACTTTGATGATTGTGGACAACAGCTGCAGCTAGGAAGGAGGGGGTAGATTACAATAGATAGGACTACAAATAATATTGTATTAGTTAATGTTAACAGTAAATTGTGTACATATCCTGTAAACTGACTCGTTGCACATCATTTCAATGAAAGAATGGTTTAAATGGTTTATGGAAAATGTAACTAAGTAACTAAAAGAACTGAGCTTGCTTTATCAGCTGATCATTCCTCGGGAGCAGACAAAAATATCACATTTACCCCTGAACAGCAAAAGAATATAAATCACAAGGTAAATAAGAAATTTAGTAGCGAATTGTTAACAATAATCGGTACTAGGTCTGAAAAGCACAAAAGCGAAGTCAAACGGAGGAGTGATCAAGTCTCAGCACGCGCGAGTTTGTAGCTATGAGTAGGGGATATTCTCATCGAAGAAAGAAGAAGCTGATCGCCTTCCACCGGACGTCTTGAACTTCCGACAATTACGACGACTGCACACAGCCTCAACGTTGTAGCTTCGGCGTCCAGCAGCTTGTTCTTCAAGCAGCCCCCGCCGCCTTGCACTCTGTTCCGCTTCTCAAGGCAGCCCGGTACTAGGTCCCAAGCAACGTACCTCCACTCGCTCGCATTAGCGGAGCAACTACCGATCTCACGGATACGCTGCTTGAGCATCTACACCGAGGTGACATAAGTCATGGGATAGCGATATGTAGATGCACAGATGGCGGTAGTATCGCCTACACAAGGTACATAAGGGCAGTGCATTGGCGGAGCTGTCATTTGTGCTCAGCTGATCCATCTGACGAGGTTTTCGACGTGACTATAGTCGCACGGAAGGAATAAACAGTCTTCGAACGCGGAGTGGTAGTAGGAGTTAAACGTATTGGACATTCCATTTCGGATACCGTTAGGGAATTCAATATTCCGAGATCCATAGTGTCCAGAGCGTGTCGAGAATACCACATTTCAGGTGTTATCTCCACCACAGATAAAGCAGTGGCCGAGGCCTTCTCGTAACGACCTAGAGCAGCGATCTTTGTTTAGAGTTGTCAGTGCTAGTAGACAAGGAACAGTGCATGAAATAGCAGCAGTAAACAATGTGGGGTGTACGACGAACGTATCTGTTAGGACAGTGCGCTGATATTAGGCGGTAATCGTCAATGGCAGCAGACGATCGACACGAGCGCCTTTGCTAATGGCACGACATCACCTGCAGCGCCTTTCCTGGGCTCGTGATCATGTCATTTGGGCGTCTGGAAAACAGTGGCCTGGTCAGATGAGTCATGATTTCAGTTGGTAAGAGATGATCGTATGGGTTAGTGTGTGGCGCTGACGCCACGACGCCATGGACCCAAGTTGTCAACAAGGCCTGTTACATAATGGTGTGCGCTGTGATTACATGGAAGGAAGAAGACTGGCTCTAAGCACTATGGGACTTAACATCTGAGGTCATGAGACCCCTAGACTTAGAACTACTTAAACCTAACTAACCTAAGGACATCACTCACATCCATGCCCGAGGCAGGATTGGAACCTGCGACCACAGCAGCAGCGCGGTTCCGGACTGAACCGCCTAGAGCCGCTCGGCCACAGCCGCCGGCTTACATGGAAAGACTGCGTCCTCTGTTACAACTGAATTTCTTGGAGACCATTTGCAGCGATTCAGGGCCTTAATGTTTCCGAACAACAATGGAATTTTTGTGGATGACAGTACGCCATGTCTCCGGGCCACGTTTGTTCGAATTGGTATTGAAGAACGTTCTGGACAGTTCGAGCGAATGATTTGGCCATCCAGATCGCCTGGCACGAATCCTATCGAACATTCGTGGGACATGATGGGAAGTCAGTTCGTGCACAAAATCCTGCAGACACAAAATTTGGCAACACTCTAGCAGTTATGGATGTCTGTAGAGGTAGCATAACTCAGTATTTCTGCAGGGCACTTCGAGCGACTTGTTGAGTCCATGCCAGGACGAGTTTCTGCACTACGCCGGGCAAGAGGAGGTCCTACACGATATTGGGAAGAATTCCACTAGATTTGTCACCTCAGTGTTTGTAGCCGTTCTCCGTCGAGCCTCCCATCTGCTGTCACCTAATTCTGCCAAAGATGTAACCACTGCGAAAGCAGTCTATAGCGTGCGGCGCAACAGAAATACTGACGCGCACGGCACTATAATGTTATTTAATAATATTGCCTGGCAATGTCGGGTGTAAATGTAACTTATAGACGTACACTCCATCGTATGTAAATGACTAGAGTTGTTATTCTTTGCCACATGTTGTGCCATGTTTGGCACTATAGTTGTGTTGGCTATACTCTCCATTGATGCTGAGGTGAGCTCTCTGGGCCGGCAACTGTGGCCGAGCGGTTCTAGGCCCTTCTGTCCGGAACCACGCTGCTGCTACGGTTGCAGGTTCGAATCCTGCCTCGGGCATGCACGTGCGTATTGTCCTTACGTTAGTTAGGTTTAAGTCGTTCTAAGTTCTAGGGGACTGATGACCTCAGATGTTAAGTCCCATAGTTCTTAGTGCCATTTGGACCGTTTTTTGAGCTCTCTGACTGAAGCGACGCTTTATCTCGCCAGCGTAGTGGTAAAAGGGTAGCAGTAAGTCTGCACATTGATGGCTAGAAAGCGACTAGTGCGCCTCTCGATGCAGCGCAGTCAACTTGTTTACTTGACTCAAGGCGGAAGGCGCCGTGCATTGTCGTACTGCATCGTCATTGTGTATCTTCGTCACGAGCGTACTGAGCGCTAAAGTCTGTTAACGAATGAGAAGTGTAGAAATTGTCTACCTCAACGGTGATGGAGACTCAGTGTTTACAGGTGCTGCGTAATGGTAATTGTATCTCAGATTATGGCTTCATTCTATCAAGTATTGTAATTGTTCTTGAAGCAGTTGCTAGATTTTCTGGTCCACGTGAGATTTCGATGTACATTCCAGTTTCAGACGCATTCTTTGACTTGGTGTTCTCTAGTTGTAATCGCCTCCAACGTGTGTTGCTAATTTGAGTAAAACTGACACATACTGCATTAACTACCATTTTGCGTGAGGTGTTGGGCTGACCTTCATTACTGCGACATTTTTTCCCCATTTATGCAGTGGTAGCCATTGCTGGTATTTATAACGGGACATCCTCCTCTAGCATTACTTTTCTCAACAGTAGTCGTCGATGTCAGTATTATTTTTTGATAATTTTTTTAGAAACATTTGAAATTACGAATTATGGGACACTTAAAATTTCTATTATTAATTACGCAATCCTGTGCAGTTTACCATGTTTATTTCTGGATTAATTTATGAAATAATAATCGAAATTAATAGTGTATCGGAAACTAGTAGAAATTCATTTGCTAAGAAAATTTGGAGACCCATTGGTATATTATTATTTCCGCAGAGCGTGGGAATCGTAAGCTTGCCTCTGAAGTGATTGGAAGTACTGTATTTTTGTGCGAACAGTGTAATTTCGGCTTTGTTAATGTCAAAAATCAAAATACTTTGTGATATACTAAAATGTGAGAAAATATATTTACGTAGAAAATGCTGCAACAACGATCTTCAAATTTATTTGGTTCAAACCAACCGTGAGAACCTGATGTGAGATTTTTAACTTCAAGAATCAGACGCCTAGACAACAAGAACTGGAGCCATCTCAACCTGACAAGCTAAGTAAACTTGAAAGTTTATTTTAATCTTCGCTCCTCTCAAAATCTTCATAAAGAGATTGCATATTAGTTACTTGGACTGGGCATTGTTTAATGTGGACAATAGCAGGAAGAAGGAAGGAAGGAAGGGGGAGATTACATACTGCACGAAAAAATGTACACCATATTTACTTGATTCTTCTGATTTATGTTAAGCTTGTCCTGGGCGCATACGTTAGGGAAATATTGTAGTACCTTTCTAATACTGCGTTGTATCAGGTGAACTGTGAGATAATTTTGTACATCGTACGAAGGACTTGCAAACCGATCAGACGAGTTATTTGCACGTAGCGAATGGTACCTGTATATTGAACAAGCGATGCAAAAGGAAAGGAATAGTTTCCAATAATTTTGTTGATAATATTAATTTCTAATGTTTATCTAGTTGCCAAATGAAGCAGGCATAATTTTCTGATTATAAGATTATGCTCATTGCTGGTTTATGTTCTGAGTAAAACCGATACTGATGGTTAGAAGTCTATTTTTTGGTCCCATCACCTACGATTGTAGTGGAAGTTTTCTTTTAAAATTGCTACCTTAGTGAAATTACCAGCTGTGCAATTATGTTAACCAAAGACTGGGTCTTGTGAAAATTCTGGTGCTCGAGTGCAGTTTAAATTCAGACGACTTACATCATGCTCTTCTGATTAACTGTTTCTTGAGTTCAATTGATTTTTAATTTGGTCAGCTTCTTTGCTGTTTGATAAATATTTTTAAGAACCATTCAGTAATCTTGAGCTACTGCTGGTTTGAATAATTTGTTCAAATAACATGTTTGATGAGGAGAGGCAATTGTTTCATGCGACACACAGTTGTAACTTGCTGAGCTGTGAAATTTTAAATCTTTTTATGTCATGTATCTGCCACTCAGTTAATCGTTTCCGCCCTCCCCTAATCTATGGGTGCAAATGCTCCTGCGCAGTTGTAGAACAGCTGCCAGAGCGCATAGGTAACGTTTCGTTTTTAGTGTTATTACTAGGCCCCAGTAAGGCACAGAAGAGGCGTGAACAGCTTCAGATGTCGAGCGATCACAGTGAAGAACAGGGAAATGCAGTATACACGTGTGGGACAGCATTATCAGCACCCGGCGGAGTTTATAACGGCCCTCATTGTGGTCTCTATTTGGCAGGCTGGTAGAATCGTGCAATATGAATATTTGAGGAGCGTTCGTATGTGAAAGCGGCATGATGTTGGACTGCTTGGGAACATGACGGCAGGCGTACTCATCGTCAAGGTCATGGGCGACCACTTCTGAACACCAAAACGGAGGGTCACCGTATTCAGCACCAATCACATCATAACCCCTTCACCTGTCATACATCACTGCTAGGAGATTAATAGCAACAGAACCAGGGAATTACCGTCCCGTGTGTAGGCTGCGTTAACACTACGCGAACGGCTACCTTTGGAGTGGTGCCGTCATCGGGAGGAAAACGAGGTCTGTTCAAAAAACGCCGGAATTTTGTCCTCAAAATTTTTCTGCGCTTACCTTTTACTTGGCGTGCATGGTCTCCTTCGAAACACTCTCCTCCACAATCGATACACAGCTCTCAAAGCCGTTTACACTAGCGGAAGCAGTCTTGGTACACCTCTTGCTGGATCGCACGAAGCGTCGTCTGCGAATTTTCTTTTATTTCGTCTACACTGCAAATCTTCGTCCTTTCGAATGGGTTTTCATCTTTGGAAATTAAAAAAAAAAAAAAGAAAGAAAAAAACGTCCGCTGGGGCCAAGTCTGGAGAATACGGAGGATGAGGCAGCAATGTGATTTCGTTTTTTGTGCAGTTAGTCACGCACAAAGAGGGATGAATGTGCGGGTGCGTTATCGTGATGCAAGAGCCATGAATTGTCTCGCCACATTTTAGGCCGTTTCCTTCTTACATTTTCTCGCAGGCGTCGCAACGCGTCCCAACAGTACCATCAATCAACAGTTTGTCCCTGTGGTACGAATACATGTCACAGAAAACTATCACCATGGCTTGACATTTGACCTAACCTGACGAGCCTTTCTTCGTCTTGGAGAACACTGAACTTTGGAGTCAACATCATAACTGTAGATCACCAGCTATTATTCTCTTAAGGGACATCTCGTTCTCATTTGCGTGATTTAAAAGCTCTCCACAGATTGCGACGCAAAGGTCTTTCTGGTCTTCACTCATGAGCACTGGGACGAACTTGGTGGCAACACGATTCATTCCAAGAAGCTGAATCACGACTTCAAGACATGATCCAACTGAAATGTTACATTCTTCTGCAATGTCTCGAACAGTCAGTCTTCGAATGTCACGTAAAAATTTCGGTGACTTTCCTGACATGAGCGTCGTCAGTAGACGTCGAATGGTGTCCTGAACGAGGGTCATCTTTAACTTCCGTCTGGCCATTTTTAAACTATATGGACCATTCGTCACACCGAGTACGGCTTAAGCATTCATACTGCAGGCTTCCTGCATCATGTTGTGTGTGTCTGTAAAGGTTTTCTTGAGTCTCACGCAAAATTTGCTCCTCTAACTCTGTCATCCCGAAATTAGCAAATTGTGTGACACAACGTTCTATTCAACACAGCACTGAACAGTAACAGACATTCAACAATGAAACTTCCGGCAGTTACACATCAAACACAGGCCTGTGCAGGGACGCCAACAGCGTTTCGCCCCAACACATCATTGGCGCGAAATTACAAATATTCCGGAATTTTTTGAACAGACCTCGTAGATTGGAAATGAATGGCGTCGCGTAGTGTTCAGCCATGAATCACGGTTCTGCACTATCCCGAATGACTATCGTCGGCGAGTATCTAGACGACCTGGGGAGAAGTTCCATCCTTACAATGGTTTAAGGACGCCGCACACGACCGAATAACTTGTCAAACTTTACTATATTTCCCAAACATTTGATAGTGTATGGAGCTTTTTGACTTGTTTGTCAAACATAGAGCGCGTTTGGCGGGTTTGAGGGAAATGTTGACTGACGGAAAATTTGACAAGGTGGCGGACATTTTATGGTTGGTTGATTGGGGGGGGGGGGCATCGGATTAGGGAAGGATGGGGAACGATATCGGCCGTATCCTTTCAAAGAAATCATCCCGGCATTTGCCTGATGCAGTTTATGGAAATCACGGAAAACCTAAATCAGAATGGCGGGACGCGGGTTTGAACCACCGTGGATGTGGTTTGTGTTGATTTTTCGCCGCATATGTTTATCGAAAAAGAGTTTTATTACAATCTATCTCGTTGTATCAAGAGTTTCCACAACTATGGAAACCGCTATCGAGGGTAAAAACGTACAAGCGGGAATGCAATAAAATAAAAAAAATCGTTCTCCAGTTCTTCCACTAACGAAATACGCAACATGTTCGCACCTTGTTGTATTTTAATGAACTCTTATTAGAGGGCTGAGTGAGAATAAATTTTCACGTACTTGTGTCTTATTTTTCAAAGTAAGAGCAAAGTAACTCGAATCAGGTTCCTGGACCAGCTTCTTGTTTTCTTCTTCTTCTTTGAACATAGTGCCGGATTGAATGCTAGAAATGCGAGTTTCCACAACTAAGGAAACCGCTATCGAGGATAAAAACAAATTAGCACTGGCAATTACCAAAATGGTAGAGGTGTTGCATCTTTGATATCCAAAGGCCGTATACTATGCAGGAAGAGGTTAAAAAGAAAATCGATATACTACGCACAACACACGAGAGGGAGTCCAATAAATAAAAAATCGAAATTCTCCGGTTCTTCCACTAACGATATACGCTACATGTTCGCACCTTGTTGTATTTTAAAGAACTTCATTAGAGGACTGAGTAGAAGAGAATAAATTTTCGCACGCTTGTATCTTCCTTTTCAAAGTAAGAGCAAAGTAACTCGAATCAGGTCCCTGGACCAGCGCCTTGTTTCCTTCTTCTTCTTCTTCTTCTTCTTTGAACACAGTGTCGGATTGAATGGTAGGAATGCCTTATCTGAAGATGACCATAGTACTGAAACAAGAATACGGGACACTATAAATTTGCCTCGGTGGCACAAGGGACAAAGAGAGTGCGTAAAATTGTTTCGCCACAGATATGAAGGTTTCAAAACTAATAATAAATAAATAATGAGTAACTTACATAGGCCGTATATAGCAGCTCTCAGTTCACTCCAGCCAAACATTTCTGTAGAATTATAAGTGCAGGAGCCATTCTTCATTGATATTTTGCTGATGAATGGATCGTCTTCAGTAAGTCCACTGTACTACAAAACATTTTGCGTGATTAAGGTTCACCTCATTACTCCACATTACTTTTAAACTCTGAACTGAAAGAACGTCCTTGTCATTTGTCCACAAATCATTCATATGAAAAAACATTCGTTCAGTGGGTATTTAGTTCCAGAGAAGCAAAGACGAAATTCTGATATTTTAAGAAAACTGGTACAAAGCGCATTGTTCATTTTATAATGCGAAATAATCTTTGCCCAACAGTTGCTAGGTGTGTTTTTTTTTTTTTCAATTCAATTTCTCTAATATATTCGGTTATTTACGTATATCGTTGTGATATATATTGTTTAATATACACATACTCATCATGCAGACCAGAATCGTCTCATATACAGTAGTTGAAGGAGCCATTCAACAAATGGATACTTCAGTTCTTTCCCATCCTTCTATTCGGAGTCTCGTGCCTTAAGTGTTAGCCAACTGCAGTCTCGCAAACTCTCAATATTCAGCTGCAGTATGATCAAATATATGGACATACTGTTCAAATTATGCAATCTCTGATGATAAACCTTCATTTTCCAATTTGCCAAGAGTTGACCTGACAGTTGATATTATGAGACGCTCTTTACCCTTGTAAACAAAAGCAGCTTTTAAATCACAGAAATCACATCAGAGCTGTAATCACTTCGCCCACTAATCTTTGAAATGCAATGTGAAAAACTGATGCATGGTCGTGAATTTCCAGAGAATGATTTTATAATAAATGGACTTTCGTTTTGAGACTCGAAATATGATTTCAGAGGAAGAAATGTAGCCAGAATAGCAAAGCAAGCCACCTCGTTTTGCTACGGCCTAAAACTTGTTTGTACTCCTGGTCTGCAAATTTACAAAATTCCGTAAGATTTTCAACCCTTACAGTATACACAAATACGAATATATTTTAGAATCAATACTTTATGTATCAACAGGAAGGACGTTAGTAGCCATCTAACAGTATTGTGGGTTACATGAGTAGAACATTACATGAGCAGAAAACGCAACCCCTAGTAAGTACTGACCCAGATTACCTCTTAATTTTTGTGAAGACTTTGTCGACCCCCTTCCCAGACAAACCTCCTACACTGCAGTTCGTACTGGATGCACAAAGAACGATTGTTTTTTTCCTTTACGTTATTATTTTTCAAACACTCACTCAAACATATAGCAATAATTTCTGAAATTTCTCCATGCAGAGGTTTCTGATCTAGTATTTTAATTTCAGTATACTCAGTAGGGTTAAAATACCTAACAAGTAAAGGAATTTTTTTTACGTTCTTACCGTTTTACGGGAAAGATCAGTTTGGATTCCGTAGAAATGTTGGAACACGGGAGACAATACTGACCCTACGTCTTACCTTAGAAGATATGTTAAGGAAAGGCAAACCTACGTTTATAGCATTTGTAGACTTAGATAAAGCGTTTGGCATTGTTGTCTGGATCACTTTCTTTCAAATTCCGAAGGTGGCAGGGGTAAAATACAGAGAGCGAAAGGCTGTTTACAATTTGTACAGAAACCAGATGGCAGTTATAAGAGCCGAGGGGCGTGAAAGGGAAGCAATGAGACAGGATAGTAGCCTATCCCCGATGTCATTTAATCTGTGTATTGAGCAGTAGGGGAAAAATAGAAAAATTTGGAGTAGGAATTAAAATCAGTGGAGAAGAAATAAAAATTATGAAGTTTGTCAACGACATTGCAATGCTGTCAGAGACAGCAAAGGACATGGAAGAGCAGCTGAACGGAATGTACAGTGTCTTGAAAGGAGGGTACAAGATGAACATCAACAAAATCAAAGCGAGGATAATGGGAAGTAACCGAACTAAACTAGGTGATGCTAAGGGAATTAGATTAGGAAATGAGACACTTAAAGTAGTCAATGAGTTTTGCTGCTTGTGGAGCGAAATAATTGTTGGTGGTCGAAGTAGAGAGAATATAAAATGTAGACTGACTAAGGCAAGGAAAGTGTTTCTGAAGAAGAGAAATTTGTTAACATAGAGTATAGATTTAAGTGTCAGGAAGTCTTTTCTGAAAGTATATGTATGGAGTGCAGCCATGCATGGAAGTGGAACATGGACGATAAGCAGTTTAGACAAGAAGAGAATAGCAGCTTTCGAAATGTGATGCTACAGAAAAATGCTGAAGATTAGATGGGTAGATCACATAACTAATGAAGAGGTACAGAATGGAATTAGGGAGAAGAGGAATTTCTGGCACAAGTTGGCTAGAAGAAGAGATCGGTTGGTTCTGAGGCATCAAGGGATCGTGTTGGAAGGAAGTGTGGAGTGTAAAAACCGTAGAGGGAGACCAAGAGATGAATACACTAAGCAGATACAGAAGGATCTAGGTTGCAGTAGTTATTCGAAGATGAAGAGGCTTGCACAGGATAGAGTAGCAAGGAGAGCTGCGTCAAACCAGTCTTTTGACTGAAGACCACAACAACAATAAGAGCAACAAGGTTTGATGCATCCGTTATTATTGAAATAAAATCAATTTCCTGTAAATCAGATTCTAGTTGAGATATGGCAAAATGAGTTACAACATTTAATATACTTGCCTCGGTTTGGCTACGCAAGATCATCACTACTGGTTGTCGCGCCGTATTGTGGGCGACAGTCAGGCTGGCATTCCACCGCTATCCAGTGCTTCTCTAGACACATCTTTGCTAGTGATCGGGGTTCAGTTCGAAGACAAACTTATTTCTGAAAATAATTAATCCAGTCAGTGAGATTCCAGGCCGAAGATGTGTCTGGAGGCTCCCAGTACAGCGGTGGAATACCAAACTGTCGCCCGCCACATGTGCCCACAACCAGGAGTGATTGCCTGGGGTGCCATTTCATTGCATATCAGGAGCCATTTGGTTGTCATCTGCGGCACCCTTACAGCACCCTTTCAAGACTAGGGCACTGCGAAAGATGATTTGGGGCTTATGAAGCCTGGTATATATAAATTTCCGCGTCAGTGTGGGAAGGCTTACATAGGCCGTTGGATACACACAATTCAGGTCAGGTGCGTGGATCACCGCCGTCATACGGGGCTTCAACAGCCGGAAAAATCGGGTGTACCAGAACATTGCTTAAACGGTTATACGAGGGGCGTTTGAAAAGTCCGTGCGAAATCCGAGAGATGCACCACGGCGCGTATCGAGGTCATGTTTAGTTAGTAGCATCTTTGGAAATAACGGACACCAGTTTCAGCCATATTGGTCTATTTCTTTGTGTTTGGCATTCGCGTGAATCAAGGAAGTCTAGTGATTGTCAAAAAAACATTGGTGATTAAACATTACTTTATGAAAATCAAACCGCCTTAGGAGACTAAAGAGAAGCTTGATAAACATTACGGTGACTCTGCACCTTTGATTAGAACAGTTTATAAGTGGTTTCAAAATTTTCGGAGTGGCATATGGGCACAAGTGATGCTGAACGTTCTGGGCGCCCCGTGGAGGTTACGACTCCAGAAATCATTGATAAAATCCATGATATGGTGATGGATGACAGAGGAGGTAAGGTTGTGAGATTGCTAGTGCTGCGGGCATCTCGAATGAACGGGTACATAATATTTTGCATAAAGATTTGGACATGAAAATGCTATCCGCAAGATTGGTTCCACGATTACTCACGCTTGAACAAAAACGGAATCGTATGAAGTGTTGCAAGGATGGTTTGCAGCTGTTCAGGAAGAATCCACAGGACTTTAAGAGTCGTTTCGTTACTGTGGATGAAACATGGATACCTTACTATACTCTTCAGACCAAACAACAATCTAAACAATGGGTTACCAAGGGGGAATCTGCACCAAAAAAGGCGAAGACTATTCCTTCGGCCGGAATAGTTATGGCGACTGTCTTTTGGGATTCGCCAGAGATAATCCTCATCTACTACCTGCAAAAGGGTAAAACTATCATAGGTGCATATTATTCATCGTTATTGGACCGTTTGAAAACCGAGCTGCAAGAAAAACGCTGGCGATTGGACCGCAAAAATGTCCTTTTCCATCACGACAATGCACCAGCACACACCTCAGCAGTTGTGGTTGCAAAATTAATGGAAACAGGATTCCAGCTCGTTTCACATCCCCCCCTATTCTCCACACTTGGCTCCCTCGGACTACTGTTTGTTCCCCAATTTGAAGAAATGGCTAGTGGGACAAAGATTTTATTCAAACGAGGAGGTAACTGCAGCGACTAACAACTCTTTTGCAGACTTGGACAATTCCTACTATTCGGAAGGGATCGAAAAATTAGAACAGTGTTGGACGAAGTGTACAAGTCTAAAAGGAGGCTATGTCGAAAAATGAAAAAGGTTTACGCCGAACACATAAGTATTTTTTATTTTTGCACGTAATTTTCAAACGCCCCTCGTAGATACCAAACGTTCCGGTTTCTGGGACAGTGAAAGAGGCAATTGAAATTAGGTTCGCAGACAACGTGATTAATAGAGACAATGGCTTTCCTCTTAGCTGGACTTGGAACCCTGTACTACCGCTCATCAAAACGGAAAGTTCTTGTGTGTAGGCAGTCCGTGAGTGAAAATAGTCTATGAGGGCGGCACATCGTTGCCTCCGGTGTTCCAATAAGGACGGCGCCACGTTCCCCGTCTTGGAGGGCAGTAACTGTGATGTATTTCACGAACACCTGTATAGGACTACGATCTGCAGCCTTGGTGTCAGTTTTCAGAGGGACTCAGCAGCAGCAGCATTATCCTGAAACTGGCGAACAGCTGGCTCGCCGAAATATTGAATCAAGTTGATTTTAGGATCCGGCAGCGTACCCATAGAGACTTTGCTCTATTTTGTATTTTCGCTTAAAGTTATCAGGGCATGACGAACTTTTTCCTCTGGAGGAACTTCGTCAAGTGGTATTCGAGATAGTGGCTCAACCGACTGGTATACTTCTGACTTACACAACATCAATGCTATAATTTCGTAGGATTCCGCAGCCAGAGTCAACTGACATAAAAGTTTTCTGAGTATCGTACCTAGTCATAATGTAAAAAAAAACTATACTGGAGAAATCAAAGTTCGGGTGCGCCTACAGTGGCTTTCTTCTGGGTCTACTGATGTGCTTTAGCTGTGAGCAATCGCTTGTATTATGTCACTGCCGCTCACTGAGCATGGCATTACGTCATAATTTTAAAGGGTTCTAGTTCTGATTGGTCACTTGAGACGGAAGGGATGGGAAATTTATTATAATAAGTGGATCGAGTGGGGATCTGCTATTGTCTTTTGCTTCTCGAACCACAGCCGAAACGTTGGTTTCTTCAGTATAGCTTTTTACATTATGATGTGGTACTACATTCAGAAAACTGTTGCGTCAACATCAATTCTGATGGAGTAACCTCTTAAACTCTGTGGAAAAATGTGGAAGATCATTTACGATTTGCTACAATGGAGCTAAATATCCTACCCACGCAGTCTCTTTTGTAGGAATTTATGCAGTGATGAAAACTATTGAATTCCTTGAAAGCTCTTGCGGCGGGCTTTGCTTCCAGATGGAAACGGGAAACTAAAATGTGCTTTACGTGAGTGTCTATTTGTTGAAGCGTTTTCTTGACTGCTTTGCACTGGAAATCAGCGTCTTGCAGAAGATTCAGGTTATTACACATCTTTAAATAATCGAAAACTAAGGTGACGTCACGTATAAGTAAAATTATAGGTTCAGATGTTTGCTCAGTGAGTTCCACAAACTCATTAAGACCTCACGGAAGACGTGAAAGATCGTCCGTAACAATGTTATGTGTTCTCCATCTACATATGCAGTTTCAAAATTAAACTCTTGAAGAAAAAGAGACCATCGTGTTAATGGTGGGTGAAGCAGATTGCAAGTTAAAAGAAATGACAACGCTTGGTGATCACTGAAAACTTTGGTGTGTTTACTCCACGGACAATGCTGAAGTTTCCTAAAAACCCAAACAACCGCTAGTGCTTCTGATTCTGTCACTGATTACTACCGTTCACACTTGTAGTCTCCCCCCTCATTCCTGATTCCAGCTATTGTCCGCATTTAACAATACCCAGTCCAAGTAACTAATATGCAAAGTCTTTATGAAGATTTTGAGAGGAGCGAACATTACAATAAACTTCCAAGTTTACTTAGCTTGTCAGGTTAAGATGGCTCCAGTTGTTCTTGTCTAGGCATCTGATTCTTGAAGTGGAAAAACTCGCATCAGGTCCTCACTGTTGGTTTGAACCAAATAAATTTGAAGATTGTTGATGCAGCATTTTCTACGTAACTGTATTTTCTCACATTTTAGTATATCACACAGTATTTTGATTTTTCACGTTAACAAAGCCGAAATTATGTTGTTCGCATCTATTATACAAAAATACGTCCGATCGCATCAGAGGCAAGCTTACGACTCCCACGCTCTCCGGAAATAACAATATTCCAAAGGGTTTACAGTTGTTCTTAATATATGAATTTTTAGTAGTTTCCGATTCATTGTTTCATAAATGAATCCAGAAATAAACATGGTAAACAGTACAGGATTGTGTAATTAATAATATAAATTTTAAGTGTACCAATAATTCGTAATTTCAAATGTTTCTAAAAAAAATAATTTTAACTGCTGTACTTATCGAATATAACATCAGAACTAAACTATTTTATAAAGTAATTCCTATTCATTAATTTTAACTTGAAATATAACATACTATGTATAAAACTACATGAAAGTTTTCAGAAAAGCAACTGAGATAATAGTGACCTGTCCAAAATTCGAAAAACAATACTGGTATCGACAACTACCGTTGAGGAAAAGTACTGCTACAGGGTGTCTCGTTACACACTTCGTTAGAATTCTGCTCGCAAAACGAATTGCACAAACGATATGTCTTACGCCAACATCTCTAATTTGAAACAGAAATGCCCCCAACCCATGAAAAGAGACGTCCATGGCTAAACAATAATCTTTATTCATGGCAGGGTGGTACAATAGGCTTGCGTTGACTAAGGTTTCCATTGTTGCTTCAAAATCCTTCTGGCACTGGTTTGGTCAAAAGAAACCGTAATTATTCTGCAGCAGATGCAGCAACGCATTGATTTTTAAAAACTGGTTTGCTGCAAATTTACGAAAAAACAATGCCAGTCCAAGGAATTATTTTAGTTGCCTTTTTGTCTGAGGTACAGGAAAATGTTTACTCACTTCAATCTTTCCCTTATCTGGAAGTATCCCAGATCTACGTCTACATCTATATCTACAGAGATACTCCACAATCCACTTTAGGGCCTAAAAATTTATGCCTGCCGAATTTTGATTCTTGTAAATTTACATTAACTCCAAACTTAGGAATCTATTCAACACTTTGCCTAATAATTCCACGTGTTGTTTCCAAGACGTGGTCACTATTAAAAAATCATCTATATATATATATATATATATATATATATATATATATATATATATATATATATAGCCGTCGCAATTACAATATATATCGTTATTCTGCTTAACAGCTCTGGGCACAAAAATAGTGTCCAAAGCTGAGACGACAATTCCTGCACTGATGTCGATACCAAAAGGAAGATACAAAATTAATAACTTTTACCTGAGCCGACAGAGGCAGTATATTTGCGGCTGTCTACATGGAGAGCAACGTGCCAATAAGGAGACTGCGAACTTGTAGTGGTTAGATATTTGACTTCATAGAATTTTAGTAGTTGTTCGTCTGAATTGTCTGGTTTTGTTCTGACTGGTTAGATAATTTTGTTAATTGCTTTCACGTCCAACACTAGGTGAATGCTGCCGTCTGGCTTCACAACTGAAAGTAGTGGATTGCAGTATGGGAATTATGTAGGTTCTATTAATTCCCATTTGATCATTTTTTCAATTTCTAACAGCTTCCATTCTAAAAGCTTCCCCTTTTGCACAAGGTATAGCATAAGATGAGTGAAAAATGGTCTGGTTAGGAAGAGCTTCCATCTTGTACATTTATTTATGAATAATCCCAGGACTCTTGACAAACACTGGCAAATATTGCGATAATAAACAAAATATTTCATCTTTCCGTACTGCACTTAGGGAGGATGACTGCTGTATTTTCTCTTTTATGCCTCAACGTCAATTTACCAGTGCCCTTATTTGTCTGCGTATAGCCCATGGGAAAACATTACTTCTGGGTAAATAAGCTGAAAATTCACTTTCTCGCAAAACTTAATATGATTCGGTCTAGCCTTAACCAAATCCAAAGAAATTTTTGTTCATCAACTTATAAATAGCACTTGCCATTATGTTGTACAGATCTATTTTCGCTCTATGTTGGCAAGAAAACTCTTTTCAAATGGTTCAAATGGCTCTGAGCACTATGGGACTTAACATCTATGGTCATCAGTCCCCTAGAACTTAGAACTACTTAAACCTAACTAACCTAAGGACAGCACACAACACCCAGCCATCACGAGGCAGAGAAAATCCCTGACCCCGCCGGGAATCGAACCCGGGAACCCGGGCGTCGGAAGAAACTCTTTTCCCACTATACGACTGACATTTAAAACGTCCGGACTAAGAGGCCGTGGTCGAACAGTACAAATTCTTCGTCCTGACGTTTCGTCGTTCTTCCGAAGTGAGGCAACGACTAGCTGCTAGGCCGTGGAGGTCCCGTTTATATAGGGCGCGTAGAGGGCGCCACCGATCCTCACGTGCCGTCGACAGTGGGACTATCCCTGACTGACGTCGTTTCTCTTGATCAGTGGTAATCGATTGTCACATCGATGGTACACAGTCGATCGCCATATTTTGCCTAACTTTAAGCCTTCTTCTTTTGGTGAAATTATTGTGGTGTTTATAGATCTGTATACCTTCTCCGCAGATAAGCGCACTAAATTTAATTTTGTGATCACCGTCTTCAAAAACATGTTCCACTACAGCCGATTTGTCGTTATGTCGCAGACGACAGTTACTTTTGTGTTCGGCTGTGCATTAACATTTCTTTTCGTTGTCGCAATATAAACCTACCAGGTAACTACAAGGAATATTACACAACCCAGTGGTTGCAAAAGATGTCGTGCGTCTTTCGCCGATCTTAAACATTCACTGATCTTCTTGGTGGGTCTAAAATGTGTTTCAACTCGGAATTTGAACATAAATTTCCCAGTACGGTCCTTAATATCGTGGATAAATGGCAGAAAAAATATCCCAGGCGACCGTTGTTGTTGTTGTATGTTTTCGGACATTTTTCTTCTGGGACGGAGTACTCGATCCATCTCATTATTAACGTATCCATATTTCTTAAAAGCTGTTCGCAAATTATTTAGTTCCTCTTGCAAATAAACTGGTTCACAGATTTTATTAGCTCTGTCCACCAAAGTCTTAGTGACACCTCTCCGATCTATCTCATTATTAACGTATCCATATTTCTTAAAAGCTGTTCCCAAATTATTTAGTTCCTCTTGCAAATAAACTGGTTCACAGATTTTATTAGCTCTGTCCACCAAAGTCTTAGTGACACGTCTCTTCTCCCTGTCATGATGGTTCGAATCCTCATGGAGGTAACCGTCGGATAATCAAAATCTGTGAGCCAGTTTATTTTCAAGAGGAACTAAATAATTTGTGAACAGCTTTTCAGAAAAATGGATATACCGGTAATGAGATAGATCGAGTACTCCATCCCAGAAGAAAAATGTCTGAAAACATGCAACAATAACAGAAGTCGGCTGGGAAAGTTTGTCTTCCATTTATCCCCAATATTACGGACCGTACTGGGAAAGATGTGGCCAAATTTCGAGTTGAAACATTCTTTAGACTCACCAAGAAGATCAGTGAATGCTTAAGGTCAGCAAAAGACGCACGACACCCTTTTGCAACCCCTGGCTTGTATAACATTCAGCGAAGCTGCAGGAAGGTTTGTATTGGAACAACGATGTGTTAATACCCGCCTAACGGAACACAAAAGTAACTGTCGTCTGGACACACTGACGTATCGGCTGCAGCGGAATATGTTTTTGAAGATGGTGATCACGAAATTAAATTTAGTGAGACGTGCGTGATAGCTCACGTATCGCATTACTATGCACATGTGTACACAGAAACGGGACCTCCAAGCCTAGTAGCCAGTCTTGGGCTCACCTCGGAAGATGCTGACCGCAGTTGGCAACGAAACGTCAGGAGAAAGAATTTCCACTGTGCGGCCGCGGACTCTTGAGACGTCCCCTTTGAAAAATTACTAATGACTGTGCTGGTAAACTTCTACGTTATTTGATTTTCAAAACTCAACGTACTCAAACAGTTTTCTCTTTACTTATTCTGATCATCGCTAAACTGTCACACAATAGTTTTAGCGCAACGCAATAATCCCTACAAAAGAATGACCCTGGCTAACGATAACGTATATCTTTCATGAAGCAATTTCCCTCACATAAATCTTCATTACTCGAACTACTGCAACACAACGAGCGTCGATACCGCCAGCTAAATAAAAGATTCTAACTACTGAAGGCACTAACTACTGACGGGCGTAGTTAGCAAATGAAAGATTTTTATATAGAACAAATAATAAACCTATAGATTTGACATTTTTGGATGCACCTTTGTCAAGAACGATGACCACATGAATATCACCTATGTGAACCTTGACTACTGTTGTGCTATTTCCTCAGTTATTTCTTCACAAATTGTGCACGCTTGAAGCACCGTACGTCACAAATATCTTGCTCATCGTCATATCGCAAAAATTATACATGCTCATGTTGTCTACCTTCCCATCCTCCCCACCCCCTCCCCCACTGTGTCCTTCGGTCATCGTCAGAGAGCTTAACGACGCCGATTTAGGTTTTCCGCCGACAGTGGTATAATAATGCTACTTTCAGTTACTTCGACTATGTTGACAGTGTGCTCTTTGTACGGCCACTTTCTGTCAGTGGCGTTGTGAACAAATTGGTTACCAATCCATATATCTCTACCCCACTTGTTCAGTATTTGCTGTTCTACTATAGTCACATATATTATTGTTTCTCATCTACAGTCCGCCTCTTAAAAAAATGGTCTCATATTACTATGATTTAAATGTTTTGATGTCCATGATTGTATTGGTGTTCTCCTCTGCTTCGGGAACCGTTATTATTTGTACGGTAATTCATGTTTCCTTGAGTGCTGCTGGAGGAAATTTTGTGTACCTACCACCGGATTCATTATTATTACTATGATTATCAAAATATCCACGGGTGTGCTGCCGGTCTATAGTGTCCAACGGGCACAATATTTCGGCGATCATACATGTCGCCATCATCAGGTGAACTGACGGACTGAGCTCCTGTGAACGTGCCGGCACGGAGATCCGTACGCTATGGCTGCTCAGAGGGATCTGGGTTCGGTCGCGGCGGCGGCAGATTTAAATACCATCCGCCCGCGGCGCGCTCCCTCCGCCGTCCGCGCCCCGCGCCACGGTCGCGCGGTGGAACAGATTGCGACGGCGTCTGAGATGACGTCGGAGTGATGGCTCTGTCCGCCGTGGTCGTCACAACTATACGTTTGCTCGATTTACTCTTGATTAACCCAATCGCTGGTTCCCAAGCCTTGCTAAGACTATAGCCACAGTCACGGTTTATGAGGTCGTCATTGGTGCGAATTTCGATGGCCTCTCTAACAACGCTGTCCCAGTATCTCGACGTCTGTACCAGAATCCTCGTGCGGTCATACTCCATGGCGTGATTTTCCGACAAGCAATGTTCAGCGACCGCCGACTTGCTCGGATACATCAGTCGAGTGTGCCTCTGGTGTTCACGGCATCGATCCTCGACGGTACGCATCGTCTGACCAATATACGACTTGCCACATTGACACGGAATCTGGTACACGCCGGCCTTCCTCAAACCGAGGTCATCTTTGGCGCTCCCCACCAGTGCACGAGTTTTATTTGGAGGACAAAACACAGTTCCGACCCGGTGTTTCTTCAGAATGCGGGCGATTTTCCCCGAGAGTGCGCCTGTGTATGGAATAAATGCAGTGCCTACCTCCTCCCTCGTGACTTCATCCATCTCAACAGGTTGTGTTGCATTGGTTGGGCGGAGAGCACGTTGAATCTGCCACTCTGAGTACCCATTTTTTCGAAATACAGTTCTCAGATCTTCCAATTCCTGGGGTAGACTCTCTGCGTCAGAGATAGTGCGCGCCCTATGTACTAGAGTTTTAAGTACCCCATTCCTCTGTGAAGGGTGGAGGCAGCTGTCTGTGTGCAAATACAGATCAGTGTGCGTTGTCTTCCGATACACCCCAAGGCTTGGGAATCAGCGATTGGGTTAATCAAGAGTAAATCGAGCAAACGTACAGTTGTGAGGACCCCGGCGGACAGAGCCATCACACCGACGTCATCTCAGACGCCGTCGCAATCTGTTCCACCGCGCGACCGTGGCGCGGGGCGCGGACGGCGGAGGGAGCGCGCCGCGGGCGGAGGGTATTTAAATCTGCCGCCGCCGCGACCGAACCCAGCTCATCTTCACGACGTCGCGGAAGTACCTCTACTCCGTGATCTCTTCCAGACGACCGCCCGCACCTTTTACGACAGTGCTGGTCGGTCGCACAACGCCCAAATCCGGACGCTGGGCCACAAATTGCAACGCAGCGTCACCACCCGCTGGCCACACCTGCTAGCTACATAGCTGGCTCTGCCGAACTGTGCTGAGGAGACACCCAAGAAGACAACCCACATGTGAAGACGCAACATCAGCATGCATGGGAGGCAAAGCAATAACTGCTGCGAACTCCATCACACATCGGAGGAAAAGTATCTCCGTGCAGATCCCTGTGACCGAACCCAGTTCCCTCTGAGCAGCCATGGCGTACTGATCTCCGTGCCGGCACGTTCACAGGAGCTCAGTCCGTCAGTTCACCTGATGATGGCGACATGTATGATCGCCGAAATATTGTGCCCGTTGGACACTATAGACCGGCAGCACACCCGTGGATATTTTGATTATCAAATACGCCGGGAGAAACTCAAGAATCACATCATACACCCTTACGGGGAGGAGATGTATCGCAGCATGAAGAAATTTGAAAAGTTGCGCCACCGTAGATCTCGTTTGCTAAGTACTCTTGCCTTTCTAAAGAGATGTCGTTCCGAGAACGTTGTTCCAAATTTTGGTAAGGTTATGCATCACATCGATTCTGCAGCAGCTAAGAGAATCAAGAAACGTGCTAGCCTCGCATTGGTACGTGAGAGAGTGCAATTCACCCGCCGGAGCCTTGAGTTTATCTCACAGGAATTACTCAAACAACATTTGCAACTGGCTAGTAAGTTCACTTCTTGTGAATTGGATTGATGGTGTCACCTGGGTGTCAGCTGATTCCGTCCATAAGAAGGCTACGGGACGTCAAACAGCTAAGTTCTCACGTCTCCTTGACAAACCATCTCTGCAGGTTCCGTGCAAGACTGTCATCAATTTGAGTGGCATGGTGTTGAGTGATGATGCGGTCTCGGTTTTGCAGAAAGGTCTCAACTTCGCTCCCACCCCCAAGTTCACTCCGGTCGCAGAAATTGTTAGTGCTGTTGAACAGGTTGCAGCTCGACTTCCGCCAGAATCAGCCGAGGAAATACGTCGTGAAACTTGTCGTGCGTTGACGAAATCCAAGTCGATGAAGTCAAATATCAGCAGTAAAGAGAGGGCGGCCATTCGTGATCTGAGGGAGCGCTCTGAAATTGTTGTCTTACCGGCTGACAAAGGCAATGCTACAGTTGTTGTCTCCCATAAGGACTACACTGATAAGATGCAGAGCCTGCTAAATGACGATTCCTACCGGAAGATCAGCGTTGACCCTACAAAGAAGGTGGAGAACAAGACGAGGGCGCTTCTCAAGGACGCAGATTTACCGGAGGGTGACGCTAAGAAATTGTTACCCCAAGGTCGAACGAACGAACCTGCACAATGGACTGAGGAAGATATCCTCGACTGAGGGCGAAGTACTAGCGCAACAACGCGCTTCACCTTCTGGCATGACGGTTTGGCTATCGAAATTTCATGGCGTTATTGTTCTGCTTGATTCTTTGTGCAATATTTTTTTTTTTTTTTTTTTTTTTTAAAGAAAGAGGAAAGGATAGTAAGAGAGACAGTGAGAGAAAAGGAAAACGAACGGCCCAATTGACTGGCCGGGAATTACGATTAGTTACAGAAGAAAGGACAGAAGGAGGAATAGTGAGAGTGAGTGAAAGCGAACGGCCATTATCCTGGCCTCTTCTGCTTCGTAGCGGCGACGCGATGGCGGCGGCAGGCAGCCTTGAAATGGCGAATTGGGGGGGGGGGGGGGAAGAGAAAGAAGTAAGAGGGTGACAGTTGAAGAAGCGGAAAAAGGAAGGGCCTATCATGATTAGGCCAACATTGGGGGTAGTTTGGGGGGAAGGGGGAGGCGTGTTGGGGGAGCGAATGACATGGCATGTGGGGGGGAATAATCTATGACGTGAGGGAGGTAGTCGGCATGAGATGAGGTGCCTGGGGCCGGCGAGGTCATGGGGGGCGAAATAAAAGGTCAGGCCATCGAGTGGTGGCTAGTCGGTGAACACGGGTGCCCAGGGAAAGGATTAAGGGATTAGGAGAGTGACGAGTTTTGTGGTAAAAGGAGTGGGCGGCGGAGAGGATGCGGGTACGAAGGAGCGGCACTTCAGCCAGGAGGTGGAGCTCGCGGGTTGGGAAGTCGAAGGGGAGGCGGAGGGCACGCCGGAGAGCCCGGTTCTGGACGGTTTGGAGTCGGCGGAGGTGGGTGGGGGCAGCATTGCCCCACACCACCACCGCGTATTCAAGGATGGGGCGAACAAGGGAGGTGTACAGTCTAACAGCAAGGTGCGTGGGGAGGGAAGAGGTTGGGTTGATGAGAGGGTAGAGCAGGCATAGCCGCCCCATTGCCTTACGACGCACCTCGTCGATGTGGGGGCGCCAGGTTAGGCGTTGGTCCAGGGTAACACCCAAGTACTTTGCAGTACGAGTCCAGGGGACTGGGGTACCAAGGACCGCCACCTGAGGGAGCCGAACGGGAATACGGCGTCGGCAGATGATAAGGGCTTGGGTCTTGGAGGGATTAAATGCCAGACGCCAGGTCCTAGCCCAGTCGGTTAGGGAATCTGTAGCCCCCTGGAGCCGCTGTTGAAGAACTGCCGCACTCAGAGAACGAGAGAAGAGTGCAGTGTCATCTGCGTAGAGAGCTAAATGTACCCTCGGCGCAGAGGGCAGATCAGCTGTGAAGAGGGAGTAGAGTAGCGGCCCAAGTACGCTGCCCTGTGGTACTCCTGCCCTGATGCGTCGTCGCGTGGATTTCCCGTCAGGGATCCTAACATGGAAGGTGCGACCTTCCAGGTATGTGGCTATTAGCCGTACATGGGACACTGGGAAGCCAAGGGAGAATAATTTGTAGAGCAGCCCTTCGTGCCAGACCGAGTCAAACGCCCTGGACACGTCGAGGAGTATGGCCCCGAAGTACTCCCTACGTTCAATGGCGTCCAGTGCCTCTTCTACAAGGCGCAGGAGTTGGTGAGTGGTGGCGTGGCCCTGCCTGAAGCCAAACTGCTCATCAGGGAGGACTCGTTCTCGGGCAATGTGGATGAGCAGTCGTTTAAGGTACAGCCTCTCGAACACCTTGGAGATGGCGGGCAAGAGGCTGATGGGGCGGTAGCTGGCAGGGGAACGAAGATCCTTCCCAGCCTTGGCTATGGCGACCACTTCAGCGTGTTTCCAGGCAGAGGGATATTGCCTGGATGTGAGGATGTTGTTGAATGTGGCCGTCAGGATGGGAATAGAAGCTGGGGGTAATTGCTTGAGGAGGGCATTCGTCACATTATCGGGGCCGCCAGCTTTCTTGGATTTGAGGTACCGCAATTGCAGTGCAACCTCCTCTTCGTTAATGGGGGTGATTTCATCCTCAGGGTCCTGGACGGCAAGGAATTGAGGGAGACGTGCCGTGACCAGGCGAATATGGCCGGGGTCAATGGGGTCATTGACCGGGGTGAAGTTGCGCGCGAAGACATCAGCCAAGGCATTAGCCTTGGCGTCTGGTTCGGACACAAAGTCATCGCCGACCTGTAGGGGGGGGATCCGTTGCCCTCGTCGCAGAAGGCTTTTTGTGAGCCGCCAAGCAGACGGGTCACGCAGGTCAATGGCAGAGATTTTGTTCTCCCAAGCCTGATTGCGGTGGTCTTGCACCGCAGCCTTGATTTGGCGCTGTAATCTATTGATGAGGCGCTTGGTTGCCGGATTCCGAGTGAGCTGCCATTCACGGGTGGTCCGGTTTTTCTCTGTGATGAGAGCAAGGATGTGGGGGGGGAGCGGACGCAGATGATCCGGGGGCCGGTGCGGACGGGGAGGGGTCGCTGCTGTTGCAGCATCTAGCACAACGGTGGTGAGGTGGATGAGGGTACGATCTGCGTCCGTGTGATCGGCAGCAGGTAGTGTGGGTAGGGCTGCTTCGACCCGTCTCTGGTAGGACTGCCAGTCAATACCGGGGATGTCTAGGCCCTCCCTCGGCACGGTCGAGGTTCCAGCGAGATCGATGGAACAGATGACCGGTTGGTGATCGGAGGCTAGAGCGATGCGGGTGGCTGCAGTGATGGGGTGGGGTAGACCTTTCACCACTGCGATGTCTAGGACATCTGGGGCACGTCCACCAGAAGGGTAAATGGTGGGGTCGTGCGGGCCGATGGTGCGGGCATGATGCCGCTCTGCGACCCGGAGGAGTCGACGACCGGATGTGTTGGTTAACCTACTGTTCCAGGCAGCATGTTTGGCATTGAAGTCACCGCCAACGAAGACGTCGTCGCCGAGCGACAGCAATGCTTCATAGTCCGGTGTTTCGAGAAGGCCTCGTGGTGGCCTGTAGAGAGCCACGAACGTAATGGGACCCCTCACCGTGTGGACGACAATGCCAGTGGCTTCCACAGTGTGAAGTGGGGGGAGGGGAATAGGGTGGTGGCGGAGGGAGTTACGCACGTACACCGCCGTGCCACCATAGGCGGTGAGCCTGTCTGTCCGGTAGCAGGAGTAGTTTGCTACACGGACAAAAACACCGGGTTTGAGGTGCGTCTCAGCAACAAGGCAAACATCAACCCTCTCATCCAGGAGGAACTGTCGGAACTCGCCCTGTTGTTTGTGGAGACCGTTGGCATTCCAGATCATGGCTGTCAATCCGTGATGTCTAACAGCCATGACTGGTTGGAATGGGAGCGGGAGGGGCGATGGGGGACATGGATTGGGAGAGGGCGGTGGCAAGTTGGTGTGGGAGGGATTGGAGGAGGGAGGTGAAGGTGGCGGAAATGGCTGAGGTCAGTGCCTCAACAACAGTGGCGATGAGGTCACCAAGGGGGGTGGGAACAGAGGAAGGGGTGGGGACAGGGTGCTGTTGAGAGTGTACTGGGGTGGGAGAGGGGGAGGCAGTGCTTAACGCCTGCCGGGGGGATGGGGAAGGAACAGCGGAGCGTGACACCCGCTGGGAGGAGGGGGAAGCAGTGCTTGACACCTGCTGGGTGGGGAGGGGAGGGAAGGCTGTTGGAAGGGGTACGATGGGGAGGGAGAGGAGCGGGGGTGGGTAGGAGCCCAGAGGGGCGGGATGGGAACGAGACGCAAGGTGGGGGTGGGCCCGCGACGCCGAGCCGACCAGCGCACCAGAGTAACTGGTGCCCGGGCGGGCCGCCGCCGATGTCCCTGCAAACCGTTTCTGGCTTGCCTTGAAAGACTTAATTTTGGGGCAGCCCATATAACTGCCAGTGTGATTCCCGCCACAGCGGGCGCAGGTGGGGGGGACGTCTCGGGGTTTAGAGCACTCCGAGGAGGCGTGACCACCAGCACACTTTACGCAACGCACCTCGCGGGTGCAGTCACCCGCGAAGTGCGCCAATCCCTGGCAGCGGTAGCAGACCAGGGTCATCCTCCTGGAGCGCGGCTTCTCCATCGTCACGCTAACGTGATCGAGGAGCGAGAGGGTGAGGAGGTGGTGGTTCTCCGGCGTGTCAGGAGCGGAGACGAAAAAGAGAGGGGTGGGGCGTCGGGTTCGAGGGGAGATGATCCGGGATATAACTGTAGGGGTAATGTTCAAAGACGCAAGCGCCGTCCGCAGGTCATCATCAGAATACTCCATAGGGAGCCCCCTGACAACAACCCTGATGCGGCGGGCCCGTTTAGGAGGGGTGGAGAATCCGACGTTGAACTTGCTTAGGATAATAAGGGACTTAGCAAGGTCAGCGGGGGACTGTACAAACAGGCGATAGTCATCATTACCCATCCATTTTATACGGAAGGGGAAGTCAGTGTGAGTAGTGAGGAGATCTAAAAGCACCTTGAAGGGCCCCTTGTGTTGGATGGATATGGGTGGGGGGGGCAGGAGGGGTGGCCGACGGTGGGGGGGGGGGGGCGGGGGGAGGGGGTGGGGCGTCCGCGGCACCATCAATAGCCGCGAACGCGTTGCTGACGGGCACGTCCGACAAGGACGTGGTGATCTGGCGACGAGGTGCCGTTTTCCGCGGCACCTGGAAGCCCTCCGCGTCAATAACGGCCTTCTTCTTCTTGGTGTGCCCGCGGTCGGCGGGCGGAGGGGCCTCAGAGTCCGATGAGGAGGCTAACTGCCCCTTCCGGCGCTCAGCGACCGGGCGCCGATGGTCGTCGTCGAACTCCATCCCGCCCCCGGTATCGCTGTCGGCGGCCGCGGCAGTCATGTTGGGGTAGAGGGCGGTCTGACGCCGGACAGGGTCGACCTGCTGGCCCTCTTCCTCGGCAGCGACACGGAGAGCGGTGAGGTGTTCCTCCAGGCCCTCCGCGATGTCACTGCCATCCATGAAGCAGCCAAGGGAATCGCAGTCCGACTCCTCAGGGACATTGACCGCATCAGAAATGTCCGGCATGTCGAGGCCGGACGAGGGACGAAGGAAAGTGGAATCCTGACTTTGCCTCGGCGCGCGCGGGCTGGTCCCACGTGAAGGGGGCCCTGACGCGCCATGTGCCCTATCTAACCGCCTAAGGGCGGCGGTATCGATTTCTGAATCGATACCACATCGCCCTGAAGAATCTGCAGAAAAGGACGGCGTCGGCGGTAAGCCGCCCGCGGAGGAAACAGTACTTCCAGGCGGAGAATCCAAAGAATGAGCCATCTCAGGGTCCGGGTCAATTGGCCGGGTTGTCGTAGGTGGGGGGCCGGATGGGGCCGCCGACGAAGCTAGCTCCGCCAGGCGGCGATCCGCCACACCCTCAGCTCCAGAACACACAACATTCGCAAGAGACATCGCAGCTCGGAATGGACCCCAAGGTCCGGTACCGCCTAGACTATATGGACTCCCGAAGGTTCACAAAGAGGGGGTAACATTACGCCCCATTGTCAGCAACATCAGGGCACCTACATATTTGTTGGCCAAATACCTGACGGGAATATTAAGTCCTTATGTGCGTAAATGCCCTCATCACATCCGTAATTCCGTGGATGTTGTTAAACGCCTTGATAGCTTCAGGTTGGATGAGTCAGATATCATGGTGAGTTTTGACGTCGTTTCCTTGTTTACGAGGGTACCCCTGCGAGAGTCACTAGAATTGATTAGTCAGAAGTTTGACGAGAAGACCACTGAACTTTTTAGGCATGTCTTGACTTCCACGTATTTTCTTTTTAATGGAGAATACTACGAACAAACGGAGGGAGTCGCCATGGGTAGCCCACTCTCACCGGTGGTAACGAATTTGTACATGGAGAACTTCGAGGAGGAAGCCCTGTTGTCATCCGTATGGAAACCTACTTGCTTTTTCCGTTACGTGGACGACACGTTCGTCATCTGGCCACATGGTATGGATAAACTCCTTGACTTCCTTACACATCTAAACTCCATACACCCCAACATCAAATTCACTATGGAGACTGAAACGGAGGGTAAATTACCTTTCCTTGACGTCTTGGTCAATAGAAGTGCTGACGGCACCCTAGGTCATGGGGTGTATCGGAAGACAACGCACACTGATCTGTATTTGCACGCAGACAGCTGCCACCACCCTTCACAGAGGAATGGGGGTACTTAAAACTCTAGTACATAGGGCGCGCACTATCTCTGACGCAGAGAGTCTACCCCAGGAATTGGAAGATCTGAGAACTGTATTTCGAAAAAATGGGTACTCAGAGTGGCAGATTCAACGTGCTCTCCGCCCAACCAATGCAACACAACCTGTTGAGATGGATGAAGTCACGAGGGAGGAGGTAGGCACTGCATTTATTCCATACACAGGCGCACTCTCGGGGAAAATCGCCCGCATTCTGAAGAAACACCGGGTCGGAACTGTGTTTTGTCCTCCAAATAAAACTCGTGCACTGGTGGGGAGCGCCAAAGATGACCTCGGTTTGAGGAAGGCCGGCGTGTACCAGATTCCGTGTCAATGTGGCAAGTCGTATATTGGTCAGACGATGCGTACCGTCGAGGATCGATGCCGTGAACACCAGAGGCACACTCGACTGATGTATCCGAGCAAGTCGGCGGTCGCTGAACATTGCTTGTCGGAAAATCACGCCATGGAGTATGACCGCACGAGGATTCTGGTACAGACGTCGAGATACTGGGACAGCGTTGTTAGAGAGGCCATCGAAATTCGCACCAATGACGACCTCATAAACCGTGACTGTGGCTATAGTCTTAGCAAGGCTTGGGAACCAGCGATTGGGTTAATCAAGAGTAAATCGAGCAAACGTATAGTTGTGACGACCACGGCGGACAGAACCATCACACCGACGTCATCTCAGACGCCGTCGCAATCTGTTCCACCGCGCGACCGTGGCGCGGGGCGCGGACGGCGGAGGGAGCGCGCCGCGGGCGGAGGGTATTTAAATCTGCCGCCGCCGCGACCGAACCCAGTTCCCTCTGAGCAGCCATAGCGTACGGATGTCCGTGCTGGCACGTTCACAGGAGCTCAGTCCGTCAGTTCACCTGATGATGGCGACATGCATGATCGCCGAAATATTGTGCCCGTTGGACACTATAAACCGGCAGCACACCCGTGGGTATTTTGATTATCAAATACGCCGGGAGAAACTCAAGAATCACATAACTATGATTGTTTTTAATACCCACTGCCTCGTGAACCAGAATGTACATTTGTGTTATTACTTTGTCCTTTATCATCCTCGTGAATTAGACGGATTAAATTACGTTTAGTAGGAAATACTCTAAATTTGTTTCTCGCACAGCAACTAGTTTTTCACGAATGTTGAGTGGTAACTTTCCTTTCCGAATTTTCGGGATATCAGTAAGTTTTGTTAATGTGACGCCCTAACTCTTCTTGGTTACTATTAAATATTTGTCTACGAATACGTTCTTGGATATAACTAAGACAGAATTTATCCAAGAAAGTTGTTTAAATTGTATGCGACATAGGACAGCTGTAGTTGCCAGCCACAGTAAAGCATTGCCTTCTATAAAGCCAAATACATGACGTAACTTACGTGCTTCTGCCCAGTACGTTACAAAAAGATCGTATAAAAACCATAGAGTGTACTTCCTGTCTTTTGAATGAAAATACCTGTAGTTGTCGAGGTTTCATCAGATTCACATCGAGTATTCCTGAAGACAGCGGTGGTCCTCCACTTTCCCTTGCAGCGATTGTGGTATTAACAGGGACGGTGGTACTCGGTAATCTATATGACTGGTGGCACGGGAAAATAGTTGCACTCACCATTGTTTCTTTCTCTAGCATGGTGTATTGCTGAAACTGAATGTGGACTTCCCTGCATATGAAATAAAAAATCTTTGCGCATATTCTCTAAATCAGTTGTAGCTAACTCGGATGGACTGATTTTGCACTGCCTCTTTGACAAGATCATTCGGAAGAAAAGAAATTTCACTCGGTGATTATGATGAAGAATCACCCGTTACATGAACAGAAATACCTCCTAAAATGCGTGCTTCAAGAGAAATTTGTGTGCCAAATTTGGCTCGTCTCTTCCCTGTGAAATTGTCAAACTGCTGGAATGTGGATTCACTTCCGCTACGCGCGACGTTACTGGTTCAAATGGCTCTGAGCACTATGGGACTTAACATCTGAGGTCATCAGTCGCCTAGAACTTAGCACTACTTAAACCTAACTAACCTAAGGACATCGCACACATCCATTCCCGAGGCAGGATTCGAACCTGCGACCGTAGCGGTCGCGCGTTTCCAGACTGAAGCGCCTAGAACCGCTCGGCCACAACAGCCGGCCGCGACGTTAGTCTGACTAATCATTTCATTCATGTTGGCAGAGTCTACATCTACATTTATACTCCGCAAGCCACCCATCGGTGGCGGAGGGCACTTTACGTGCCACTGTCATTACCTCCCTTTCCTGTTCCAGTCGCGTATGGTTCGCGGGAAGAACGACTGTCTGAAAGCCTCCGTGCGCGCTCTGATCTCTCTAATTTTACATTCGTGATCTCCTCGGGAGGTATAAGTAGGGGGAAGCAATATATTCGATACTTCATCCAGAAACGCACCCTCTCGAAACCTGGCGAGCAAGCTACACCGCGATGCAGAGCGCCTCTCTTGCAGAGTCTGTCATTTGAGTTTGTTAAACATCTCCGTAACGCTATCACGGTTACCAAATAACCCTGTGACGAAACGCGCCGCTCTTGTTTGGATCTTCTCTATCTCCTCCGTCAACCTGATCTGGTACGGATCCCACACTGATGAGCAATACTCAAGTATAGGTCGAATGAGTGTTTTGTAAGCCACCTCCTTTGTTGATGGACTACATTTTCTAAGGACTCTCCCAATGAATCTCAACCTGGTATCCGCCTTACCAACAATTAATTTTATATGATCATTCCACTTCAAATCGTTCCGCACGCATACTTCCAGATATTTTACAGAAGTAACTGCTACCAGTGTTTGTTCCGCTATCATATAATCATACAATAAAGGATCCTTCTTTCTATGTATTCGCAATACATTACATTTGTCTATGTTAAGAGTCAGTTGCCACTCCCTGCACCAAGTGCCTATCCGCTGCATATCTTCCTGCATTTTGCACTTATTGTTTGCCCTACGTCAGATGTAATGTCAGTGTTAGCCATTTTTAAAAAATGTAGCAATAAATTTACGGAAATTGAAAGGAAAAGGGCAAATACACAAAGATAATTGCAAAACAGCAAGCTGTCAAGCCATAGAACGTTCTAGCGACTTATCGTTCGGTTATTACTGACTGCTAAGCAAATGTGAGAAATTTATTTACTGATGCTGAATCCATAGAAAAAGACGTCTATGGCTGTTAGATCAAGCTACAACTGCATTTCTTTAATAACGTTGCGAGTGAATAAGAGTAGTTAAAAATCGATTAAATTACCTCATTTCGTGTTTGTGTGTGTGTGTGTGGGGGGGGGGGGCTACTTTCATGTTTCTGAAGTTTCCGTCAGTGTTAATTTTTCATAGTGTGTATTTATTACTTCCGCTTTGTTACATCTCATGTGTCATTGTATGCTATACATGAAAAGAGCAAAAATAATTATTATCGTACATGAAACTGTATCTACATAAATTTAAGCATCACACAACACAATGAATTCAACTATCGCCTTCGCGAACGTTCACGTAAACAGTCGCCACTGATAGTGTTACACCTGTTATTTATGAAAAAGTATGAATGCAAAATTATTTCTGGAATATTCCTCTCCGTATAACACCACAAGTGCGGCTGCTGAGGAAGTTCCCTAGGCATTTACTACAAACATTTAGTTCCAAATAAGGTGTAAAGATACTTTTATGCTGATCAGGCCAGTGAAATATCATGACACAAATATTTTGCCACCAACTTACGACATACACCAACAGTCGTTCTACTTAACAGATATTTCCTTTAATTACAGTTTTCTGTTATTATATCGGACTTCGTCTGCAAGTAACACATTTCATATAATTGGACAATGTATTAAAATAAATATCCATTTGAATCACAATTGACGTATTTGACAAATTAATCTCAACTCTACAGGAATACGTCTCATTTCAATGACACAGGGGTAAGAAAAAGGTGCTACAGGAAAACAAAAATCACTGAGTTCAGCTATTTTCACAGATAGTGCCTCCTTTGCATTCAGAAGTATACATGCAGATTGTTTGAATAGGAAGACTAGCCGGCCGGTGTGGACGAGCGGTTCTAGGCGCTTCAGTCTGGAACCGCGCGATCGCTACGGTCGCAGGTTCGAATCCGGCCTCTGACATGGATATGTGTGATGTCCTTAGGTTAGTTAGGTTTAAGTAGTTCTAGGGGACTGATGATCTCAGATGTTAAGTCCCATAGTGCTCAGAGCCATTTGAACCATTTGATTTAGAAAGACTAATACATTACCGGAGAAATATTAGTAACTTGGAAAGACGACGTCGATTTTTATCCTATGCCGGAATATGGCATCTGGGGGGATAGTAGATAGTTTCTACTTCTTCCGTCAACAGATATCGTAGTGGCATAACTACCAGAGCGCCACCAGTGTGCTCTTTTTAATGGGGAATTCTCACAGCGAGAAGGCTAAGAGTGGTGCAGACTTGTGAAGCAAGCAGGCAACCGTGCCACAGAGACGCACTCGTGTTTGCTACAGCCAACTGACCGAATTTGAAAGGGGTAAAATTGTGGCCTTCCGAGTGGCCGGATGGTACTTTCTGAGAATTACCACACAAGCTGGACGTGCTGCGTCAGTTGTGCAATGATACTTGTATCTGTGGTCACGTGAACATTCTCACAACCATAGACGAGGTTCTGGATGTCCACGAAACACAAAAAAAAAAAAAAAATAAAAAAAAAAATAAATAAAAAAATGGTTCAAATGGCTCTGAGCACTATGGGACTTAACATCTGAGGCCATCAGTCCCCTAGAACTTAGAACTACTTAAACCTAACTAACCGAAGGACATCCATGCCTGAGACAGGATTCGAACCTGTGACCGTAGCAGCAGCACGGTTCCGGACTGTAGCGCCTAGAACCGCTCGGCCACTCCGGCCGGCCCCACGTAGCACAGAAGCCGCCAAGTTCGTCGTAATGTAAGGGCAGCAGTGGCGGATCGTACAGCTACCACAGCACTTATAAGAGGGCTTCTGAGCACAGACGTGTCTACATGAACTGCTGCGAACCAGTTATTAGCAGTGGGACTACAGGCACACGTACCTCTAGTCCCTCTTCCACTCATGCCATAGCCTTGACGTGCATAGCTCGACTGGTGCTGTCAGAGGATCACTTGGAAGATGGAATGGCGCATCATGGTCTTCAGCGATGAAAGTGGGTTCTGCCTGCACGCATTGATGGTTGTTTCCACGCACGATGTAGGCCTGGTGACCACTGACTCATAGAGTGCATTAGTCCAAGACATACTAGCACCACACCAGGCCTTATCATCTGAGCTGCGAAAAGCTAGAAACCTTGTTCAGTTTTGGTGTTCCTGGAGGGGACGCTAACCGGTACTCGGTACGTGCAGAATGCTGTTAGACCCGTTCTTTGGTCGTTTTTGCAACAGAAAAGTGATGCGATGCAGCAACAGGACAAATCTCGCTCACACACTGCCCGTGAATGTCAACGTGCAGGACGTGCGGCAACTTACCTGGCCAGAATTACCTCCGGACTTGTCTCCAATCGAGTGCGTGGGATATGGTGGGTCGAGAAGCGACATGTGCGACTCCTCAGCCAACAACTCTTGCGGAACTACGTGTACAGCTCGAGAAGGCGTGCCATAACGTATCCAGGACAGTATTCGCCTACTGTGCGATCGACCGTATGCCAGAGTCAGCGCCTGCGTTACACAACGAATAGTATGGGTATTTCACCGTGGATCGATACCTGGTACCTCAGAACCACTTTCGCTATTGATCTGTAAATGTAATCATTTATGTACTGAGTAAGCACTGTTGCCACAATAAACCTTGAGTGAATTGGAATCCTCCAAAAGAATGAATATTTTTTCCGGCAGTGCATATTGGTTGATATTTAGTATACGAACATTAACTCTTATGTACGCCACGATAGCTGAGTGGTCAGTGCCACGGACTGTCATACCAAGGGGCCCGGGTTCGATTCCTGGCTCGGTCGGAGATTTTCTCCGTTCAATGACTGGGTGTTGTGTTGTCTTCATCATAAAATCACCCCATCGACGGGTAAGTCGCCGAAGTGGCGTCAACTCAAAAGACTTACACCAGGCGACCGGTCCACCCGACGGGTGGCCCTAGCCAAACGGCATTTCCATTTCCATTAATTTTTATTAGTCTTCTAATGTGCAAGATTCTGAGAGCCCACACACGCACACACATACACACACACACACACACACACACACACACACACACACACACATACACAGAGAGAGAGAGAGAGAGAGAGAGAGAGAGAGACGACGGTCGGAAAGTCATGAAGCGAATTCCAGCAAAATCTTTCCATGACAGATTATTTGTATTTGTTTAAGGACCAATATTTCCCTTAATTTCAAATAAGATTCAAGATCAGACCATCAATGGAACAGAGTTTTTACTTCGTCTAGATAACATCCAGCACAGTCCGTCACTGCAAGGTATGCCATTAGTTTACACTCATAGTGAAAGAAATCACGTCAAACCAATGGTCTATAGCTCAGGGGCGTTCATCAGATACATTTTCGTGAGATGCTGTTACGCAGGCCCTTTGTGTTCGATTATACTTTGAAATAAACGAATGTTCTCCAAATAATAGCTTTCGACTAGGTTTGCAGCGACGGAATGAGGATTAAAATGCCAAATGCCATCCTTCTAAAGTCTCTTCTTCCTTTTTCAATGAGTTAGAGGCGAAAGTTATTCCACAGACGCATTGCCTCATGGGAGGAAGAAGACGAATCGAAAGGTAATGATTCATCATTTACAGCAGAAAAACAATTTGCCTGAAGACCAAGATCATCTACTGTATTTACAACAATCTCTCCTTGACTCAAAACATTAATATCTTCCAGAACGTTACAACATTGTAAGACGTGTATATTTCTATTGTCTATTGTCAAATCACAATTTATGAAAGATGTTTATATTTTATTAATAGGATTAAGTAGGAATAATTAATATTTGTCATGTTGGAAATAATTGTGGTAGCAGGGAATGTCTGCACCAAAGTGTTGTTGGCAAGAAAGACCGCAAATTGACATAATTTTAAAAAGGGCGGGAGAGACCGCGTTTGGATACATTTTAAGAAAAGAGCGGGAAAGACCGCGCATTGATACATTTTGTAATGGTAGCAGGGATTGTCTGTACCAGAAAGCATTGTTGGCAGGAGAGACCGCACTTTAGCGTTCGTAGGAAGTCAGTAGTAAGCGGTGTGCCTGACAGCCACTAGCTATGATTTACAAGAGGTTATAAACGGATGTACAGAGACATCAGCTAACTATTATAATAAGAGGAACTAATATTATTGAATTAATTTTTTTGAGAAACTCAAGACTACTGAAAGTATGTTTGCGCATTGCTAGTTGTAAGATTATTCTAAAAAGTAAGTCCCATTTGAACGTTTGTAAAATCATTTCATTCGGAATATAATTAACTTTTGCCAGCAATATTGCATTTCTAATTATGATCCATCCCAAAAACCATCAACGTAAAACTTTGCAAAATTTTGTTGTTGTCAAGAAAAAGTTTAACTATGAATTACGCAACTACAGTTAAATTAATTAAAGAATAACGTCAGCTTTGCTATTAAAGAATAACGTCAGCTTTGGTGATAAATACAGCCACTTATTATGAAAGTCCACCAGCAGCTAATAGAGTATAGTAAAACAGAGTAAGTATATTTATGTCGCAGTTCGATGCAGCAGTCAGATGGCGATCCAGTAACAGTAAAAAAGGTAAGGAACAGTTTTGGGTTACTGTAGATAACGTCTGAGGGCCAAACGACGACGACACATTCTATGTTTCGTCGAAATAATCCGAAAATCACTTTTAAAAAACAGCAATTAAATTTGTATACGAAGATTGAGAAAGAGAATAAATTTCAAAGGGATAATTTCATTTGTTATTATTAAGCAAGAGGTAGAAATACTAAGGGAACGTTACATAGGTTATTGTAAAAAGGAAGGTTATCATTAACAAAAGAGGTATAGAGGAGACGGGAAGGTTTCAACATTTAGTTACACTTTTACTCTCTGCATCAAGTGTTGCCATAAAATTAACTATCCCTCCACCAAGATCATCAAATAATATACTTTTAAGTGTTGCGCATTTACTCTCTGTACACGGTATTTTAAACTGTACAAGGTCTTTTAAGAAACTTATATAACTCTGCAGTGAGATAATCAGATTCTAAGTTTTTAACATCCTCAAACCGACTGTCCACTTCATTAGCATCAACAATCTCTGCATTAACTACAGGATTTGATTCTGCTTCACGTTCTATGGGCTGTTGTTCACTTTCGTCAATAATGTTGTCTACTTGTTTCTCAATTCGTTCATTACTTTTTCTCATTGATGGTTCAGAAATCTGGAAATATTTATTTTGTGATGGTCCAAAATCTTTTAAAGCATTCCTCGTTTCTTTATTTTCAGCCTGAGTATCTTTTAACTATTGGTTCACAGACTCAACAGTTGTAGTGTGAATTGATTTACCCGTCAGCAAAATCATCCTGTCTGTATCCAAATCTCCCTGTACCGCTAATACATACGTTTCACCACCTCCTTGGTTGTTATGTTTTTGTTCCCCATGCCTGACACTTCCTCGCTATTCCCCAATGTTTCTGATTCGGCCTTTAGCTCGAAAATAGTAATTTTTATTAACTGTTCTTCATACGAAAACTGAAAACTAGAAAAAAAAGATATAAGAGATTTTTACGTAACTTTCATGTGTCCGTCCGCTGCTGCCGACAATGTCAGTCTCTATTTTGTCCAGTATTTTTCCACTGTTTGGAGTCACTTTTCTTGGGATTTCACAGTACTGTTAATTTTGTTCCTGCACCGTGCATATAATCGCAGTACGTATCTATATTTATTTCTATCCCAGCTGCAGACCCCAAATTCAAACCCGTGCACTCGAGACTACAATACTTGATTTCATTATTACAAACTTTGCAAGTAGATACTTCGCTTATGTTTGCGGAGATACCTGTCTGACTGACAACTGATTCCGAGCACAGGATGAATTTAAAACCAATTTTTATAAAACAGTCCACATGATTATTGTTTATGATTGCTTGAATTACTGTTTTTGTTCGTTGTATTTCAATGTCTTCTTTACTGCTCAGTGTCCAGCGATACAAATTTCATGAATGTTGGAGATATGGTTTTAGTTGAAAAATATGTACTTTGATATGAACATTTGTAGGCGTTTTATTTTCAACACATATTTTTTTATTCTTCTGCCTTCTTGTCACAAACTAAATATTGAGACCAGTCCTTCACAATACAATTTGTTATATCCGGTACAGTACAGAAGAGACATGACGTCTTTTTAACTCATGCCATGGACAACTCTAAGCAGAACTAAGATACAAAAACGCTCACATTGCAGCGATCTTACAAAATATCGATTTTACATACATGATCAATCATTTCTATCCCCCAATGTTTTCAAAATAAATTACAAAAGTAGCAGCAACGGCAATAATGTCAAATGTAGCTACACTTTCAAATTTAATTGGAAATATGAGAAACTCTTTGAACCATTGGCTGAACATAAAATTTTATGTTTGTATATAAATACTATATAGTCAATCAGGGTAGCTTGTAACCAGTGAGGGTATCTTTGCACCATTTACCACTTGTGTTTCAAATGGCTGCTGCTCCACCTACTTGCATTATTTTGTGCTAAAATTAACACATTTATTACCTCTGTAATTTATAGTTAGTATTTCAGCTGTATTTCCAACTTCGTACAAGTTCTTAGGTTGTGATTATTTTTTAACTACGTTGGCTGTAAAGAGAGCTTCTGGTGACACTGATTTGAATTTAATAAGGCCAGACCGACACTAATATCTTGATATCTCAAAGTAACCCTGCAGTACTGAATTAACTCTACTTTTAATTGGCCCTCTAATATGATTGGTTAGTCATGAAGTAAGGGAAGATGGAAGGGAAGATGCTATTCGTGGACGTCCATGTCGTCAACGATTGGTAGCTGTCCGCCAATCGGCGTTCGGCTTCTGGTCGGCAAGTTTTCCTCCTAGTGTGGGCGGACGAGGGCTGACAGTCGCTCTACAGCTGTTTGTGCAGATACGTCCGTGTCCCGCGTAGCTTCTGCCCCGCGACCGCTCGCGGCCCGTTGGACTGGGATGGCCGGCAGCCAGGACGCCGGGAGTTTGTAGCCATCTTCTCTGTTGATGTAGTCAAGCTGCTTAATAATTTCGATCGCGCCCCGTATTTTGCGTTCTCGCATCCACGATTCTTTCGCTAGTACTCGGGCTTCCTGTAACATGATAGGTTGTCCACAGTCACGGTGGTGTTCCACTATCGCGGATTTATTATGTTGTTGTAATCGTACATAGCGTTCGTCTTCTGCTACTTGTAAGTTGACAGGTGTTCCTGTTTCTCCTATCTAGGCAGCTCCGCACTCACACCGTAGTTCGTAAACATCTGCAGTGTTAAGATTGTTGACTACATCCTTGGTGGAACCTATCATTTCGTGGATCCTGTGACTGCTTCGAAAAATCGGTTTGAAACCTCGTCGGCGGAGGACGTTGCCTGGCCGTTGACTGACGCCTTTTACATATGGTAAGTGTACCAGTGGAAGATTCTCTTCTTTGCCTTCTTCTCGTGTTCTGTTCCCTTTGGTTTTAGCTGCCTTTCTTATGATGTTGTCATCATAGCCGTTGGCACGAAACGTGTGTTGCAGCTCCTCTAATTCTTCTTTGATGTTATTTTCATCGCTTATCCGGTAGGCTCGGGCAGTTAACGTATGCAGAACAGAATACTTTTGAGCTGGGTGGTGGTGGCTCTCTGCGTGCAGGTACCGATTGGTGTGCGTTGGTTTCCGGTACACTTTGTGTCCCAGTTTACTTTCGGCAGCTCTGTATACTTCCACATCCAGAAATGGCAAGGTACCATTGTTTTCAGTCTCATGTGTGAACTTTATATTTTTGTGCAGGTTATTTAAGTGCTGGAGGAAGTTTCCCAATTCCGCTTCACCGTGAGGCCAGATAGCGAATGTGTCGTCCACGTATCGTAGCCAACAACTGGGACGTAGCGGAGCAGAAGCTAGGGCCGATTGCTCAAAGGCTTCCATGAAGATGTCCGCAGCTAAAGTTGGGAGCAGGGAACCCATTGCCACTCCATCTAAGTGTTCGTAATATACTGCCTACATAGGAGAAACAGGGAGACCTGTCAGCTTACGAGTAGTAGAACACGAACGCTGTGTACTATCACAACAGCATAACAAATCGGCGATAGTGGAACACCACCGTGACTGTGGACAACCTATCAGGTTCCAGGAAGCCCGAGTACTGGCGAAAGAATCGTGGATGCGAAAAGGCAAAATACGGGATTGTTAAGCAGCCGGACAACATCAAGAGAGAAGATGGCTACAAACTCCCGGCGTCCTGGCTGCCGGCCATCCCAGTCCAACGGGCCACGAGCGGTCGCGGGGCAGAAGCTACACGGGACACGGACGTATCTGCACAAACAGCTGTAGAGCAACTGTCAGTCCACTTCCGCGCACGCCAGGAGGAAAACTTGCGGACCAGAAGCCGAACGCCGATTGGCGGACAGCTACCAATCGTAGACGACATGGACATCCACGAATAGCCTCTTTCCTTCCATCTTCCCTTACGTCATGACTAGCCAATCATATTAGAGGGCCAATTAAAAGTTTCACAACAGTGACGTCAGACATCGATAGTCTGTAATAAATAAAAGCACCTAACCCCATGCAAAACCAGTAGTGCACTGAGGAAGGCCGTTGCAATTCGGCCGAAACGTCGGTTTTAGTTTATTATAGTTGTTACCCAGAAGAATTTTAATCACTATGACACCGGTCGCGGAAGACTACTTTCTTATAACTCTACTTGTTTTTACTTCTTCATAACGCTTGATTTCTTCTAGCATTATCTACTTTTACCCAGAGAATTAGAGACAGGAAATATTCTTTATTTTTTTAAGAGTAGTCTAAAGTTATTGTGAATGACTGTGTTCCTTCGTACCAGCATTAAAACGGAAATTTTACTCTAATAGGGCATAGTTAGTGTACAGTATTACTTTTCCAAGCACTCAGTACCTAGACATGTAAATTATTACAATGTCTGTTGTGTAATGTATTTTGTATCCAGTACTTTCAAAAAATGGTAAAAATTTGTATAAAGTCACCCCGACTGACTGTAATGCTTACTATTTAAGCATTCAAAAACTGAAATATATGTAAATTCAGTTAAAGTTTTAAATAATGGATGGTCTTATTCTTAAAATATATAAAGTATAAAATGTGACGAAAATAGGAATACAAAGCACTTCCACTACACTACCCATCCAATAAAGATTCTAATTAGATAGATTTTAATGTAAGACGCTCCTTCAAGATCTGGAGTACACTGTAAACACTTCCGGCACACGTGTCACTGCCGCAGAACGTAACAATTCGTGTTCCCCCTGCGACTGACACCCGAATATCTGATGGCTGCGTTGCCGCGCCATGGAGCGCCATTACGCTACGATGAATGCGGAGTCAACCTACAACTCTCTCCGATCCTTAATTACACAGACGCGCAAGCGTAAATTACTCTGTAATCTGGCCGGGCAGCGCACGAGACGGGCGAACGCTTAAGCGCAACATGAATTATCGACCATTCGCGTTTCCTAATGCACCGAGCGAGGCTCTCCTCTGCGATTGCTCCGAAGGCATTAACGCGCTAATAAAGTCCTTAGAAATATGTGTACGATGCTGTGCAAAATGCATTACTTTGTATTTATTGCCAATTCGAAGCAAAAAAGAGAGTAAGGTAATAAAGTGGTATCGGTAATGGTGGCTACGTGAAAGGGCATCCCTGATGAGCAGTGGTCTCTTTGGTCATGAAGACGTCCCGGTTGCAATTAGAGGCTGAAAGTGGAGCGACCACCCACGAACGCTGGCGTGTACCAAACAGGCCCCTCTAATTCCCGCCCGCACAAATTACACCAGACTCTCGAGTTGGAAGCTGTGTTTCGGATATAACAGTCGTGCTGGGTGTGTGCGGCGTAGCTACTACAAGAGATTGGTTAGTTAGTTATTTAATTGTTCCTTAGATCATCTGAACAACTTTTATCGAAATGATGCCGGCCGAGTCTGTTTACAGGATGTGTATACATGATTATCGTTAATTTTAATGTACATTTTATCATTTTATTGCTAATCATGCAACTACATCCCAAAACAACTTTTTTTCTACTAGTTGTCAAATTTTAAGAAGAAATTCTTCAGTGGAATAGAATGAGTTGTCCAAGAGAAATGATTTCAAATTAGGTTTAAAACTTGCTTCGCTACTTCTCAGACATTTTATTTCATTGGGCAAACGATAAAAAATTTTTCTTGGTCCATATTGAACTCCTCTCTCAGCTACTGACAGCTTTAAGAATGGGTATTGAAGGTCACTTTTCTGTCTAGTGTTGTAGGCCTATACATCGCTGTTGTTCTCAAACTGTAATGGATTATTTATGATGAATTTCACTAACGTAAATATATAATGTGGCGGAGCCGTGAAAATGCCTACATGATGTCCGTGGGTGAGCAGCACGCTTTTGTGTAATCAATACATTCTTTCCAAGTGAGGAGTTAACCCAGAAAATTATTCCATACGATATTACTGAGTGTAAATATGCAAAACACGTCAGGGGCTTGATACATTTGTTTTCAACATTAGCAATTATACGAGGAGGCTGAACTTAGTAGTTTTAGAAGCTCAGTAATATGCTTCTTCCAGCTCAAGTTTTCATCAATATCTACACCCAAAAATTTGGAGCATTCTACCCTGCTTAATGTCTCCTGCTCATGTGTTACATCATTTGTTGATATGACTCTAATAGTTCTACAGAACTGAATGTAGTGTGTTTTTTCAACATTTAGGATAGTCCATTTTCAAAGAACCACTTAAAAATTCTGTCGAAAATATCGTTTACTAACTCTTCTGTTGCTTTCTCTCTAATGGGATTTATTATAACTCTATTATCTTTTGTGGAAAGTACCAATTCTGCTTGTTGAATGTTAAGTGGTACCTACAATAGCGAGTTGATAAACGGTGCTTCTCTGCTCACTTAAGGTTTTATATGGTTGGACTGATGTTTCGAGCGGATAGGCAGTGAGTAGAAGTCTACGCCATGAGGATACCTGCAAGTGTGTCTGCGGATCTTCCCAGTTTTATCCGAGCTGGCTTTATAAGGTAAGTGTGCCGCAGTTCATTCTGTCGACATGTTCACTCACAAGGGAACATTCCCAAGTGCGAATAAACAATGTTGATGAAACTTTGCGAGTATGTAGGGGGAGAGGGGGGGGGGGCAGAATAATGCAATCCGTATTTTTTTTGTTTGTACCCAGTTTCCCTGGGTAAAACAGACCCCGATATGTAATTTGGCGTATTAGGTTTGAAGGGAATATCTTCGAAACGATGATGTATTAAAAAAGTTTCTCATATAAAAGTTGATATGTAATTAATGTTCTAGAAAACTGTGTAATTGAATTTTGTAATAATTTGAAATTTTGCAAAATATCCCACCACCATTAATTAATTTTGAAAAATAAATACTTTCATTAGAACAAAAATTAAAGAAGCTTTCGCTGTGTAATAAATATGGTTCCTGAAATACCATTTTTGGAAAATAAGCTCTGCAGAGTGTGCTGTCAGGGTATTTTCAACATACCTAACTAAAATATCTAAATACTCATTATATGCCTTAGTTGTTTATTTTACTTATATTGTTACTGTAAGATAGTGATACTAAGACTATCCATCTGTTGGGTATACAAAAGGTTCCTAGCCAGAGGGATAAATCACTTGACCATGCCTTTTTATCACAAATAGAACCTGACACACGAACACCGGAAAATTCCGTTTTTATGCGCGGCGTTTTGGAACGTATTAGGTACACATGCTGTCGCGTGCATACCGATTTCAATTAATAAGATCATCTAGTTAATGAATTATATAGACAGAGAAGGGATAATCAGACATAAGAGTGATACAATCAACCTAAGAAAAAGAAGCAAATATATAGTGCACTTAAGGCATCAGTAATATCTTTGATTTCATATACTTTGCACATGAGATATTTGTCATAAAAGAAAAGGACAACCAACGAGCTGTAGCATGTAAAAATGCTAAGCATCACAGCGCGAGAGTAAAGCGACGAAATATTATTTTTTTTAATGTGCGCCTATACCAAAACGCGCGTCCAGCGTTTAATTACTCTAAATAGACACTGTGACCGGCTGGTCGCAGATATTTAAAATCATTGCCCCAGCTCTTGATAGCAAGAAGCTGCGAAACAAAAGAAAGAACAATCTATCTTTTGTTGAGAAATATCCTAGGGACTTCATTATCACTTGTACTTTTAGTCGCCGACATGTTAAGACGTACTACATAGCATTGCTACAGGTTGTATTTTTATTTTGTGTAGAAACTATGTGAAACGGTGAACAAACATTTCGGTAACTCGGGTGTGGATACAATGTACTTACGCACAAGCAAGGACATTTAATTTTAAGAAGGAACGGACCGACAAAGCAGCGATTACTGGACTGCGCCATTTACAAAAGAAATATCAGATGTAAGTCATGAATTTATTGTGTATTTGTCAATGTGTAGAAGTTTAAAGCCAATTTGTTTCTAAATATATTAATATTTTACGATGCAGTAATTTTCCTCTTATTCTTTTCTTTCACTAACCAAAAATGATGTTCAAATTGTATATGAGCTTTGTTACAGGTTCGCTCTTTATCGCGGTGTCTCGATTGTATTTGGGAGACCACTAATGTGTTCAACTTCCGATCTGTTAATCTTGCTCTTACAAAATTCCACTAATTTGCTTTCATTTCCATTTTTATATTCAAATAGGTCCCTTAGGTATTTTCATCGAAGATTCTGATTGTGTCAAGGCAATCACACAATAGACTAAAATTTCTGAAACCACTAACCGACTGAAATGAAGATTGCACCTTCCCACGGTCCTCCACACCTACAAATCCCTGATCCGATCCATTCTCTGCTATCCAGTTGTGGCATGGATTTCGACTCCTTCCTTCTTTTATCACGCCCTACAGATGATAGAACGTTATGCACTTCGCTTACCTTCCCCCACCCGCATCGTCTACCAACTTCCATCTAGAACGCCTCCGAGTGTCCTACGTTACCTGTAAACTCATCAGTACCCAACCTCTAGTTTCCCCCATGCGCTCGCTGCTCCTGGTACACCATAGCACCTCTACCACCGCACTCCCCCAACGCTACAACTCGACGCTGTCCACGTCCTCTCCCAGCGAAACTTCAATCGTCTTCCCTAACGCGGACATGAAATCTGCCCTGATATATGCCCATTCTATCATATCTAGGAGATCCCTACCACCCTACTGTTGTCAGGGCCCCATTTCCCTCGACTTCTCTCCATCCACTTGTTCACTCTAGTTTCGATACAGCATCCCTCTTCACTCGTCCCAAATCGTCCTCCAAACATACATTCACACCAACATCCTCCTATGCGCTACTCCTGAATGCTACAGATCCATGATAGCCTTACCCGTAGCAGTCTGCATCCACTCATCTCTTCATTTATCAATGTATGTATTTTTATCTTGTGCAACTGCCCATCTGTTTTCAGATATTCGTGTGTAACACTTATTTACCATTCGTCTGTGTCAATATTTTAATTAATCAGCAAATCAGCCTTTCATACTTTAATTTATGCAGCTGTTATCTGTCTTTTTATTGTGAAAAACATTCATTTTTGTCAACCGCCACGTCCAATTTTTATACTATGTTTTAAAATTTTTACTCTCTTGTGACTGAAGAGGAGAAAATTGTATCCGCTGACAGCCCACTCAGACCACACGCAATCACGGGAGGAAATAACAATAAACAAAAAATATTATGTAGGGTACTGTGAAACAAAGCCAGTTAGGCATTACGTACAAAATCGCTCTGCCCGTTGAATACCCTCGTTGGCCCTTTTTCTCGGCTTTATAAACTTCAAGCTCTTCTAGCAAGTTGTGAGCACGGCCTTTCTCCACTCTGTGGAGAATATACTTATTATTCTCAGTGCTTCATGTAGCATGAGCAGTTTTTGATAAATGCAGCCGGTTTGGCGTTATCATATTTTTACATTTGTTACAATCAGTCCTGTACAATTCAAAGTCGTCAAATTTGACACACGAATTTTGCAACTTAACATTTTAGACGAATATTAGGATGTTGTCAACTTGGAAGCCACATGTAACATTAGATTTTCGGAAACCTCTATTTGCTGGGCCATACTGCCGTGAAATTTCATATTTTTCTTTATTTGTCCTCTTTTAATGTTTGTTGTTAGGTGAGAAGTACACTTGATGTCACGTTTCCGTAGCAGTCTTTCTGGAGGTTGTCCCATCATAAGGTAGATAAGTGATTCTCGGCTTCTTCCTCATTCTCAGCCGCTTCGTCAGGCGTTGTTGAGCACCCGTTAGTTTGTCGATCTGAACAGACATTCCTTTATAATCCTATTCATAGATGATGCAGTCTTCGGCGAGGCTCTCAATATGGATCAATCGTCGGAATATCGCTCATAAAAACGGAGTCAACAGCTGTGATGAACATCTGAAAGCACTTCAGTCGCACCAAGAAAACCTGAGAAGTCACTCGAAGAATTCCTTTCGTATGCCAGAGAGCGTTAGCCATAACCTTCCTAAAACAAGGGAACCAACCTCGTCATTTTGGGTGCAGAGCCACTGTAATACACATTGAAAGGTCTCTGTTGGATTCCTTTCATGTCAATTTCTTAAATCTGTTGTCATTTACGGCATAAATTCCTCTTCTAAATTTACTGTGGTGTTTCTGACTATCTGGGAGGAGACTGAGCAGTGAAACTTGTTACTTTTACACATAAACAAGAACGATCTGTCACACTACTACACTTTAAAACACAGTTTATATGTAATTCATGTCACACAGTCTCATACGGAACCTACATCCGCTTTCTTTTATATACTGTATATGATAAGATACTGTCATCCCCCTTCCCTTCTGTGTGAGAGGATGAATGAGCAAATGTATTTCTAGTTGCATGCTTGAGGGTAGCAGACAAGCCTGTCTGCAAGAGAACAGTAGGACCAACGTCGGAACAGGTAGCTAGGCTTTCTAAAAGCAGAGAGGTTTCTATTCTTAGTATGGTCCTGTCCGTCCCTTGTCATGTTGGTATAGGAAGCTGCCTCTCTCGTCACTTCCGTTTGTATCTGTTAAGCACCCTCCATAGGGGGCCAGGCAGTCTGTCCGTGGCGAGCGTCTGAAGTGGTAAGATCTCCGGCTAAGCGCGTCTCTGCCAAGTCCGTAGGACAATGGATTTCTTAAGTTCAGCCTAACTGAAAATTTAATCACCTTTATTTCAGGTTTAGCTCTAAAGTATCTAATGTTATCTTAAATTGCAACACAGTGTAATTCGAGTGTGAAGTTCAGAATATCTCCCAGTAGTTGCTTTGCCACTACTTTGTGAGTAAAGTGGAATCACGTGTTGATCAGTAACTCTAACTAAGATCATCAATCTTAAATGCGAATGTGCGTGAGATTATAACGTCTCGTCTTGACAATATTTTTCAATATAGCAACTTTTCTCTATGTTCAACCCACGTGGGGTGTACTGTGTGTGACCAGTACCACGTGCTTATACAATTGTTTGACTCATCAGGTTAATCGTAAGACGATAGTAACCAGTTCGAGGTTTTTCTTTTGTAAATTGCTTTTCGATCTAATTTGTTTTAATTATCAAAATTATTGTGGAGTTACACTCTTTGTGTAAACCAAGTTGACCACGTGAAGCATGTGGTGTAATCATCAAAGTAGCCCTCAGCTATTCTTTTCGGGAAGATTTCACAGAGAGTTAGTATGAATTTAGTACACCAGTGTGTGGTAATTTCATGACGGACAGGATTGCGCTACGAACGTAACTTCTTTGGGTGAAAATTGAATCGGTTGGTTGTGGTTAATTTCCTCTTGCATATGTTTCAACGTTCTTTGTGTGTTATTTTATGAATGCAGTGTTGTATGCAGTCTCCCAATCTTGGCTCCATATTTGATGTGTTCCGTAAGATTACAAACTCACATTTTCACAATCCTAAATAAGGCACCAGTTTAGTTATGAATCAAGTTTAATATGCTGAAATTTTAACGGAACAATGATCAATGTTAAAATAAATGTCCAAATATAAACTGATTTATTTCTTTTTATTTAAATTGTCTTTACACACATATATATATATATATATATATATATATATATATATATATATATATATATCACCGGTTATCGTAAGATGAGTACTAAAGGATTATAATTAATGTTAGTCTGGTTGGGAATTTGGCAAGCTAGACTGGATACCTGGGGAAACAGTTGCTCAGTAATGCAAGGTTAACTTCCCCGGATAGCTCACAGCTTTTAACCCGCTTTTATTGTCTTGAATATCAGCACCGCTTACACCTCAAATTAATGCAACAACATTACACATGGAGACCCTGTTCTGTGATTCCGCTAGACTCTGGAATCTCTGAAACGTTAGATTGTGAGCGTTGTATAATCTTAATTTTTTTCCCCTGTAGCGCTCAAACAACTTCTGCGTTGTTTCTGAGCAGACTTTCAAAAGATTCACGGCGTTGTTGAGCGGCGTTGTGTTGTTTGTCTTGTTTTGTTTTCTATATTTGTGTGTTTTATATGTGCGTGTTTTTTTCTTGCGTGTAAATTGCACTGACTTTGATCAAAGATATAAATTTGTTTTGCGTGTGAAAAAGTGCCTACTAGGTTGGGTACCTTTCGTGTGACTGTCGTAATTTTTGGGGGATACATTTATTTTGATTAGTGTGTTGCATACCGGGTATAAATTGAACTAATGCAGACACGTAACCAAGCTAAAAGTAGGTGGTCCAACAACTTAAGCAACATGGACCGAGGGGATAATTTGATTTCGATTATTAACGCGTCGGACGGTTCCGAAAATGCATTGGGGAAAACTTTGCCTCCAACTAACCAAATTGATTTGGCAGAACTCATGAAAGCCTTATTGCAACAAAATAAAGAAAACGCAGAGAAATCTGAAAAATCGATCCGAGAGCTAGGCGAACAAATGACACAGAAATCTGAAAAATCGATCCGAGAGTTAGGCGAAAAAATTACGCAGAAATCTGAAAATCGATCCGTGAGCTAGGCGAACAAATAGACGAAAAACTAATCCAGCAGGCAAATAAAGTCGACAAGTCGATGCAGAGAGTGTCTGAGGATATCTCACAAAGAATAAACAATCTGACAAGTGAAATAAAAAGTGATATTATGAAAGAATTATGCCGTACATTTGAACACATCGATGATCGTCTGCAAGCCTTGGAACAGGGCAAGCGGAGTCGCGATGCGGAATCGAAAGAGAGCGAGGAACGGCTACTTAGGAATTTCCAAGCTCTGAGAGAAGAATGCCAAAGGGAATACCAGCAGGTACTCACCAGGGTCCAGGAGGTGGAAACGCATTGTCCCGCGTCCGTTAGCAACACAGTAGCGGACAACAGTCAAGCGATTCACGCACTCGAACAGCAAGTAGAACAATTGAAGCAGACTGGGGCGGAGGACAACAGACACATACATGATAAGATTGCGGCATTAGCGGACATCGTAGGCACGATGAAGGTGACGGAGAGCGATAACAATACTACACCGTTATCGGTCGTAGAGACCGAAGAAGTGCGTTCGCTTCTTAGATTTCAGAAGGGACAGTTCGAAGTGAACAGGTGGCACAAAGCTGTAACAGGCGAATTACAAGAACGCGTGGCGCATCTGGAAAGCCGCATGGGGTGTGATTCCGAACTCGCCAATAGCACTAAAAATAGCTGTACGAACAGTGCAGAGAGGGACTCCCGCCACGAGGGAGATTTTGACGACAGGGAAGAATGTATTTTGAGGGGCAGACATGAGAAAAAGAGAAACATTCAAGGCCCTCGCCGGGAGGAAATGCGGGGATTTGATTTCAAACATTTCCTTACGGTGAGAAAGTTTGAGATATTTCGAAATTCGCAAAAAGGAATACATCCACGAGCATGGCTCGAGGAATTTGAGTTCTGTCTTCCCCCGAACTGGGCAAGTTCACATAAGATAGAATATATGTGTGGCTATTTGGAAGGCGAACCGGCGATTCGCATGAGGTCGGAGTGCATCACTGCAACTCCACTCGGGAGTTTCGACAAGCCTTTCTGTCCGCCTATTTGTCGGAAGCGGCACAAGATAGGGGCAAGCATGGCATAATTATGCTGCCAAATTTGAACCAGTCTGGTTTCGGCAGCCCAGCATGCCTATTCGACCACATGCTGCAGGCAAATCAATTTCTATACGACCCATACGGGCCTGCGGAACTAATTAGGATATGAATCACCAAATTGCCGATGCACTTGCGCTACGTCATTCTTGCGGGACGATGCAAAGAGGACGTGGAAACGTTTAAGACACTTCTCCAAGAGTTGGAATATAATACAGCAGAATGCCCGCCTAATCAGGCACAAAGTTATTATGGGGCACAGCAGCGCCATCGCAGTCGTGGCCGTAGTACTAATCAACGGCGTGACTGGTCGTCGCGACGCGAACGGAACAATAATCGGGACCGGCCGTATAGAAACTGGGGTAAGAGTCGCGAACCCAGGTGGAACAACGGAAATGATCGAGGACGTGGACAAGATCGTGAACGCAACAGGTAAGGCAACCAGAATCGTTACTACAGTGAACACGCTGGGAATAGGACTGTAGGCGGAGCACCACGTGATGTTGAAATTCGGCCGGCTAACCCTAGACATAATCCAGCAAATGGAAATGAACAACACCGGCAGTGACAAACGATCAGCGCAGAAGGCGCCCAATCGGAACAAATGAGCGACGTGGCAAATGAGTACATAGGGTTTACTGAGAGGAGAATGAATTAATTACTTTACATTTGTGACACATGCATTTTGATTAATATGTTGGTGAAAATAATGATAAAGATGTTTCTATGTGATTGATTGAAGTGATGTTTTTAGTTTTTTTTTCTTTCCTTGTGCAGTTAGGATTTAGGTTGGTTCAAATGTGAAGATAAAAGATTTCTTTGTGAACGAATGAAATGCTGTTTATGATTTTTTTGTGTAAATTAAAAAGAGTCGCTCCTGAGGGAAGCAAGATCTGTGTTGAATTAATGCAAAACTCAGGGGAATATCCGATCTGTGGGTATTATGGGTCTGGCAAACCCAGGTCCCCAGCTGTTAGTAGCCTTGTTTCCGATTTTCTGCTTTCAGTGCTACTATCTATCTAATACTATTCTATATCTGTCAGTATAAATGAGGATCTCTTACTATAGTACACGTGCTGTATGAATATTTTAAGGTAGGAGAACTCTGAGAAAGGAATGAGTAAGTTTGGAATCTTGAAAACAGGATGCGATAATACGATTGTTTAACCAATGGCTTCCCAATATACGCTAATATGTTAATATTGATGATATATGTCTTTTTTGTTCTTTATAGCTGAGTACGTAAAGTGCTGTCTGTGGATTTCGTAAGTAGATTGATTCCCTTCAAGACGAAAGAAGAGTTGTGGTTTGTATAATTTACGTGGCCCTGAAATATTATTATGGCAGTCAAATGACGAGCAGTTTTCCAGCAAATGGAGAATGGAACGGAAATATGGATCCTTTTTGTAGTCTTGATTGATGTTGAGCCAGAGCCTGAAAAATTACTCTGCGTTAATACTTGTCCTAGAAAAATGACGTTTATGAGTTTTGCTGATGCTGTGAGCATTACAGCTTACTGTTTTCGCTGGTGCGGGATGCACTGCAGCCTATATGAGTTGTACTGAGGAAATTTCCCACTTGACGGTAGAGGAAGATTAAATAATTTTGACTAAGGGGCCGAAGGAAAGCTTGGTTTCATGTAATAAGGATAAAGCAAAACATTTTATTAAAAAAAAATTTAAGTCACACTTTTGTTCTTAAAAATTGTGAAAGACAATACTAAGTGGTATTATGTATGACGCTTTGTAATCACGTAACTATGATGAACAATTTCTGTGAATGCAGTTGAGAACGTGAAAGTGAACCGGCTAAACTCTTACGAGACAGCGGGAGCAGCGAGGAGGAGGGCTAGTTGTAAACTGGCGGGTTTCCCAGCAGGACACAGAGTCAACCGGGCCACTTCGGGAGCGCGGTCGACTGCAAAAGAAGGTTGTGCAGGGCAAACACTTTCCCTTGCACCCGGAGCTAATGGCCGGCCGCACCAGTGCGACCCTTCATGGAGGCGATGACCTGAGATGGCCGAGCGATCCACCGCGCGGAAATCCATTTGCTGGCAACGCACCACACGCACGCGACCGTGACGAGACGGCCGCGATGAAACGATAGAAGACAGGGGATAAAGGGGCGTGGAGCCTTTTGACAGGTACTGTGTAACCTCCCCGCAAACAATATTGTCAATGATAATGAGCTAAGTGTAACCTTCCCACAAATATATTTATAAAAATTAATAATGAAAATGGAGCCAAGCGTAACCTCCCAAAGACTAATTTATATTAAAAATTTGGGCCATGCAGTAACCTTCCCACAGAAAATATAATTTATAATTAAATGAATTTTAAATATTGTAAACTCTGAACAAAGTTGATTTTAATGTAACCTCTGAACAAAATTGGCTCCGATTTATAGTCTCTATGCAAAGAATGCATTCACACTTAATATTCCCACAAAATTCTTTTCTCATTTAATGTCAAGTTCGAAATAGAAAAATTCCTAAACACCAAAATAATAAAAAAAGTTTAGTAACCTGATAAACTTTTTGAGGACAGCAGCGCTGGCCTTCGGCCCTGTATTCTGAATAAAAAAGCAAAAATTCTTACCTCAATAAAAACCGCAATTATATCTGCTCTTAAGTTGGAATTTTTCGACACAGCTTCGTGCAATGCTGCCGTATATTTTTTTTTATTATTGGAAGGAATGATCATGCATTTGAAATATTCTTTAAATTGAAATAAATGCTTTTCTTTAAAAGAGTTGCTTTATATTATAAAATTATTATTGGGGCATTTTTTTGGAACAAATTAAATTACAATTAACATACATTATTAAATATGCGCAAGGCTGCTTCTTTACCTTCTACAACAATACTCATCCACCAGAGTCCTGACCAGAGTCACGAACAGAGCACACAGCCGACACATGCCGACCCTCGCCGACTAGCACGGACTGATTGCTACTGTCGACTCACCACTACTCACTCGCTACTACTACTGTCGACTCGCGCAGTCAAGCGTAGACTAACGACAAGGAACAACTAACGATAAACTACTCTCTGGTCAGAGATTCTGTCATGCCTCGCCCATCGCTGGCAATGTATACATCTTACATAACCCTCCACTGGGGGGGCAAAAATTTGGCAGCGATGGTGAGTCAATTGGACTTGCCATGAGCAACAAATTTTTCTTAATTAACTAAGTTTACAATCACAGAATATATACATATATATAAGTGCAGAACATGAAATAAAATATAGTGCACATGCACTGAGTACAGAACATATCAAGCAAAGACAAAATGTATACACAATGAGTACAAATCACATTAACAAAATGACATAAAGTGCACACGCACTGTAGTTCAGAACATATCAGCAAATCACAAAAATGTATATGCAATGAGTACAAATCATGTTAACAAAATGACAAAAGTGCACACGCACTGTAAAAGTCTGTATCATTTTACAAGAATTTAAACGCATTGTATAAGTGTTTACCATTTTACAAGAACTAGGAAAGGAATGGGAAGGATTGCATCATGGTTGTAGCACTTTAGGTTGCACGCAGCTGCACTGAAAGTCCATATCTTTCTACAGAAGCACAACACCAAGTGAGACAATCTGAAGTTCTTTTCCTTGAAGTATTAATCAGCGTAGCCAAGACACTGAACTGTCGTAGTAATATTCATGTTATCATTTTAGTAGTACATTAGGTACACCAATTAGTGGGATCATAATAACATTTCCATCGCTCAAGGTGGTGGACAGCATGTCGTGTCAACACCACGTTCTTGTAAGGTACACCAACGTAGAATTAGTGCAAAAACCAAATATAGTGCTCCATGATCATGAGGATACACAGGACAAACGGATATTGCAGTAATTCCTGGTAATTAGGTCAGAAGGTGAAGGACATTAAGTCACATACTAGTCTTCATTGAGAATTACACTAGTCTAACAACTGATTTGAGTAATTGGTGGCACTCATCGCCCAGTTACTGAACATTTCTGTTCCATGCATGTAGTATTACAGAATAATGTTCATAAATCGTTTGTTTACAGAGAACATTGGCACTCATTGCCCAGCTACAAATCATCAGAAGTCACCATTCAAAACAGGAGCTAATAAATGGCATAGTATTACAGAATAATGTTCATAAATCGCTTGTTTACAGAGAACATTGGCACTCATTGCCCAGCTACAAACCATCAGAAGTCATCATTCAAAATGAGTTAATTATTGGCATAGCATTTGCACATAATTAATCTAATTATAGTAATCATTGGCATCATAGGTCATCTTATTACAATAATCAGTGGCATTCATTGGCCAGCTACAAAGCATTTTTTTTTTTTGTGCTAGCAATGCATTGCGTTGGGATCGATAATTAATAACAATATTTGCTTTTGAGTTATTGCTGAAAATGAAGATGTGTAACGTCATTCGTCATGAGTCAGCTGTAGCAAGGTTATGAAACAAGTAGAGTATATGTGATCACATTCATAAATGACATAGGTTTAATGAACAACTGCTTATAGCACATTAATTTCATGAATAATTTCTCCTGCAAAATATACAAAATTGATTATTAAACTGAAAGAAGAAACGCATATTATGCTGAAAAGTAGTGAACCTCGAATTAACAGGTAGTGTAATGTGTATAAAAAATATATGTGTTCTCTAGCTGTCCTTTCCAAAACCTTCAGTCATCATACTATGCGATATAAGACATACTGTCAAAACGAACTGCAACAAATACTTAATTAACTACATAGCATAAATACATAAACTTCAACATTATCCTCATCTGTAAAGAAAAAAAACTTCATTATCCATATTATCATAACTCCATTATTATCATCACCTGTAAAGAAAAACTTCATTATCCATAGTACCATATTCTTCATCATTATTCATCACCATTCATTATCATCTGCAAAAAAGTCACTTCATTATTCATTATACAACTATTCCTTATTTCTAGCATATTTCATCACTAAAACTAAGATGTGTAGTTCTGTCTGACAGCCTGCATCAATCGCCTCGTATTCTGAAAGAAAAAATTAATTAAGACTGCTATTCTATGATGTGTATAGTATATTCTTGTTAATGCTTGTTAATTCTGATCCATTTACTCTTCCTCACGAGGTATTGCATCTTCTTTCGTTCATTCCGAAGGTGAAATTCCCATGTCTGTTTAATTTATTTTTTTTACACGTTATTGCTTTCTGAAAATGATGAACAAAGATTAATGTCTTGCATTTAAATCACATACCCACTAAATAAAAACTGGTTTATAGTAACATAATTGAGCATACAGCATAGCATGGCAGAAAACGTCATATGTCAAAAACATAGACAGTGTTCAGAGGCAAAAATGTACACAGTGTATCACAATGTAGCAGCAAAAAAAATAAAGTAGTCACGATGTTGAGATATCATAGGGCAAAAATGTTAAAGTCAACTAGTGTTTGTTATATCTTAAATAATTCATAGCGCATACAAACAAAACAGGAAAACAATCATACATACATAAAAAATGATGACAAGAAATGTGACCTTCTTTGTGTTCAGCTTGTATGTTATGTAGTTAATAGAGGCGAGAATTGAAGACTTTAATGGAGAGAGAATTTTAATAAAATATTTCACTAGATAAAATTGCATAATTATTCATAAGATACGTAAGTTCATCTGGAAAAATGTGCACGGTCTGATGTGTAACGACAAGAAAAGCGACCTGCTAACCTTACCTTGCCGGGCACTTGCCAAGAAAAAATACGACAATCATCAGTAAGTAGTCACATAAATATAACCGCATAAGTGGTCATAAAATGTGTAAGTTCATCTGGAAAAATATGCACGGTCTGATGTGTAACGACAAGAAGAGCGACCTGCTAACCTTACCTTGCCGGGCACTTGCCAAGAAAAAATACGATAATCATTAGTAAGTGTTCATGTGAATATAATTGCATAAGTGATCATAAAAAAATTAGGAAATGGCATTACAGTATGATAAATCATAAAGTACGTTCATTCAATAAAAGGTTTGATGTTGGACACGTGGTGGTTCCCTTTGGTTTTTCTGGTTCTCAAAGTTTCGACGTGTACTACATTGGGGTGAGGAATGCCGCGAATCCGATATGGACCTGCGTATAGAAGCTCAAATTTACTGCATCTACTCTTTCCTCTGTTGGATAAATAGTGTGTACGTACTAATATCTTCTGTCCAATGTGAAAGTCACGACGTGTACAAACCTGTTTTTGCTGTCTTCTCCGGCGCTCTGCGGCACGTTTGATGTTGTTCAGCGCAATGTCAATTATTTCATGGTGTCGTAGTCGACGCGATGTAGGAAAGGTTACTAATTCTTTAATTTTGTTACGTGGTTCAACATTTTTCAGTATAACAGACGGAGATAGCTTAGTAGATTTATTTGGTATGGAATTAATTACATCCTGGAATGAGAGTATGTATGTGTCCCAATCAATATGTTTTTGATGGCAGTATATTCTACACAGTTTACCAATTTCTTTCATTAATCGTTCACAAGGGTTCGAAGAAGCATGGTACCTGGATATATAGATCGGAGAAATGTTTCTAGCTCGTAACATACGTGTCCATATAGCAGATCGAAACTGTGATCCATTGTCGGAAATTACTTTTGACACATGCCCTACATGAAATAGAAAATGTTTTACAAATTGTTTCGAAACAGTTTTAGCAGTAGCTTTGCGTAACGGAGTGAAAGTAACAAATTTTGAAGTGAGTTCAACAGCGACAAAGATGTAGCAAAAACCTCTATTAGTTCTGGGAATCGGACCAAAAATGTCTACAGCGGCCATATGTCTCAATTTAACAGGTACAATGGGATGTAATGGAGGAACATGTGAAGTCGTGTTTGACTTAGCTTTCTGGCAGATTTTGCATGACGCTAAAACTCGTCGTATTCGTTTCTCCATGTTGGTAAAATAACAGTTCTGTCTCAGTATAAGAAAACATTTTCTGGTTCCGTAATGTGCGTAACTTAAATGAGTATACCAGATTAATTTGTTAACAAGCTCGTCAGGAATGCATAGTAACCAATTGTTGCTGTCAGGATGAGAGCGGCGAAACAGAATGTCATTGCGTACAGTGTAATGGTTTCTAATGGTAACATTACTCCTATCTTGCCAAAGGTGTTTAATTTCTTTCCATACGTTGTCTTTACTCTGCTCTTGTGTTATGTCTTGTAATGACGACGAAATGAAATTTTCAAATGCAACTTGTTGAATGTATATGACGCTGAAATTTGCTTTGCAGAAGTTGGTTGCGATGTCTTGCTGGTTATTGCCGAGAGAACGAGATAATGCGTCTGCTACAATATTTTGTGTGCCGGGAATGTGAACAATTGTGAAATTAAATTCCTGCAAATAAAGTTTCCATCTACTTAATCTGTCGTGTGTAAATGTAGCCGAAAGTAAAAATTGTATCGCTCTATGATCTGTGTAAACGGTAGTGTGTCTTCCATAAAGAAAATGTCTAAATCTGGTAAAAGCCCGTACAACACATATTGTTTCAAGTTCTGTAACAGAATAATTGCGTTCAGCAGGTGACAGAATGCGACTTGCAAAAGCGATGTTTTTTATTACTGTACAACCATCTTCTTCAATTTCCTGAAAAAAATGTACGCCTAAAGCGGTGTTTGAACTGTCGGTGGCAATGGAAAAATTTCTGGGAAGATCTGGGTGCGATAAAAGTGGTGCATTCAACAAAGCATGTTTCAAATAACATTCTCGTGAGCAAGATTCTGTGTGTCAAAAGTATTGCTTGCGTTACTGAAAAATGCGACCTGTACTGTATCTAGTCAAATTCTATCAGACGTGTTATTATTTTCAGGAGGATGCTGTGGCATTTCAACTGTTTGTACTGTTCTGTTATTTCTTCCTGACGTATTACGTTCTGGATGATACCTACTGTCTGGTTCATTCATGATAATATGTTGTTGCTGATATTCTTGCTGCTGATAAGATCGACTGTTATTAAATGTACGCTGAAAATTGTGCTAATTATTTTTACGTCTGTCATGATAGTCATTTCTATACGGCGCATTGCGATAGGAATTGAAATAGTGTGTTTTCTGTACGCACTCATTCCCTTGTTGGAGCCGACGCTATACGTGCAGGCGGCGAAACATTAAAGCTTGGTTGACCGTGTACATTACATTGTTGGTTAGGTATGCTAACCGGCTGGTTTTGATGCTGTTGCGGGGAAAAACCTCTATTGTTACCAAAATGCGTTTGCGACTGCTGAAAATTTTGTACATACTGGTGATTACGATTTTATCTGTTATTAAAATTACGCTAGTAGTTCTGGAGCGCCTAATGAAAATTGTCACTTTCGGTAAAATTTGTCATATCCGGTTTTCTTTATACGTTTCTTAATCCTAGATAGAGCAATAATTGGAGAGCTGTTTTGATAGATATAAAGGATAGTAGAAGAGAAGGCAGCAGTGCAGAAAACTAAAGATGAAACAGCACTACTACGGCTTGGGGCCCTGTGCACGCTACGGCACATATTCATTAAAGCGTAATGAATCCCCTGAGGTCTATTACGCGCTGCAAATAAATTTTAGCTTTTGCGTTACATGCAATGGCGGTGAAAATTCAAAAGCAAATTGCTGTATCCATGTTAATTCTAGTTTCTGCACTACAGGTAATGGCGGTGAAAGTACAAAAATACATTGTCGTATTCAGTTCAAAGTGTGAGTCTGTGTTCTATCATTTTTAACTACCTTAGATTTTCTCACTGATAGAAAATGTTTGTAATCAACGTTATCGTCACTGAATGTGTGAACAGGTTCACGATTACATAAGAATCTGTGTGTGTGTATCTTTTTGGATTTTAAGTCACGTAGTCTCTGTAAATTACTTAAGTTATACTGGCTGTGTGAGTCTGACAAATGTTCGCAATGTGGCGTATGCTGTGACGTGTTAGTGAGTGAAACAATTTTCATTTCTGTAACTTTAATATGTTCGTCAATTTGGCTGATCTGTTGTTCAAATTTCTTATGGACTTCCGTATCCAGAGTGTGTGAAACTTCTGCTGACATTAAATTAAACTCGTCGCATATCTGTGTTGCGTTTTCTGAACATTGTTCAGTGACTGCATTAATTTCATCTCTAAGAAATTCTTGTGCAACAGATCTAATTTCTTCACTACTGTTAGTGGCACAAGCCTTAATTTCGTCACGTAACTGTTCTTTAGTATCATGACGTTGCACGGTAACGGCTGTAATCTGTTCACTAAGTTGTTAGTTCTGTTCATTAAGGTTGTCGTGTTTTTCGTTCTGCTGTTTAAAACTTTCATTAAATTGTTTGCACGATTCATTAAGTTGTTTGAAATGGTTGTCGAAACTTTCATCAAGTTGTTTGAAATGGTTGTCGAAACTTTCATTCCGCTGTTTGAGTTTTTCATTAAGTTGTTTGCAACAGTTGTCGAAATTTTCATTGATTTGTTGTAATAATGCGATAACTTGATCCCAGCCAATATTACCTACTCTATTCTCTGTGCTGTGTGATGGTGTATGTGCATTTGTCACGTTTTGTGAAACCATTTGGTCATTCTGTAATTCTTGAAAAGGTTTGCTCATCGGATGGGCACTGTTAGTCACTAAATCGGGATCAAATAAATTTGACGTACTTTGAGTTCATTGTTCATTTTCGTTAGAAATAATTATCCGTTCATTACGCAAATTTTGCAAACCGGGTGTGTCAAACTGGGCAGCGTTCATTGTAACAGAACGTCCCGCGTCATCAATTGTCGTTAAATTAGCAAAGGACACAATTGAATTCGTTTGTTCATCATTAGGATAAAAATCATTACAAGTGGTCCGTACGCAGTGATTGTCTGTAAATGGAGGATTGTCATCATTACACTGCGTGTCGCAAGTAATATCGGTCAAATTATTAGAATCGCGATGTACTGTTAATAGTTTTTCGCGGCATTTTTCACTAATCAAAATTATTCACAAATGAAACAAAGACAATGCAAAATGCAACAAACACAAATACAACAAATAGCAACAAATTGCCGATGATCTGTGAAAGAAAGAGTGACAAATTAGTAAATGCGTTGCGCTAGATGCAAACTACGTTTAAGTAAATAAGAGCAGATATATGACTACTTATCAGAAGATTCACAAAGACATACGATCCTGGTCGGATGTCGCCAATAACCTCCCCGCAATGAATATCGTCAATGATAATGAGCTAAGTGTAACCTTCCCACAAAAATATTTATAAAAATTAATAATGAAAATGGAGCCAAGCGTAACCTCCCAAAGAATAATTTATATTAAAAATGTGGGCCATGCAGTAACCTTCCCACAGAAAATATAATTTATAATTAAATGAATTTAAAATATTGTAAACTCTGAACAAAATTGATTTTAATGTAACCTCTGAACAAAATTGGCTCCGATTTATAGTCTCTATGCAAAGAATGCATTCACACTTAATATTCCCACAAAATTCTTTTATCATTTAATGTCAAGTTCGAAATAGAAAAATTCCTAAACACCAAAATAATAAAAAAAAGTTTAGTAACCTGATAAACTTTTTGAGGACAGCAGCGCTGGCCTTCAGACCTGTATTCTGAATAAAAAAGCAAAAATTCTTACCTCAATAAAAACCGCAATTATATCTGCTCTTAAGTTGGAATTTTTCGACACAGCTTCGTGCAATGCTGGCGTATATTTTTTTTTTTTTTTTTTTTTGATTATTGGAAGGGAACCAGGGACTCCTAAGATACGACTTGGCAAACAAATGGTAATGAGAAGGGGAGCTATTAATATCAATGGGGGCTACTCTGGCAAGAAGGTAGAGCTGGCAGAGGCTGCAAGTAAGATGGGGCTGGACGTTTTAGCTGTTAGTGACATTCGGGTAAGGGGTGAGAAAGAAGAGGAAGTGGGAGAATACAAGGTCTACCTGTCAGGAGTCAAAACAGGAATAGCACAATGGGGTGTAGGGCTTCACATCAGGAAAGAAATGGAACCCAGCGTAGTTGCAATAAGGTATGTAAACGAACGACTGATGTGGATAGATTTGACAGTGTCTAGCAAGAAAATTAGGATTGTGTCAGTATATTCGCATTGTGAGGGGACAGATGGATAATTTTTATGAGGCACTCAGTGATGTAGTTGTTAGAGTAAAGGACAAGGACAGTATTCTGCTCATGGGTGATTTTAACGCCAGGATTGGAAATCGAACAGAAGGGTATGAAAAGGTTATGGGTAAATTTGGAGAGGATATGGAGGCCAACAGGAACGGGAAACAACTCTTGGATTTATGTGCCAGTATGGGCTTAGTAATCACAAACTCCTTTTTTAAACATAAGAACATTCACCGGTATACTTGGGAAGGCAGGGGAACCAGATCTGTCATTGACTATATAATAACAGATGAGGAATTCAGGAAGGCTGTGAGGGACACACGTGTATTCAGGGGATTCTTTGATGACACTGGTCATTATTTAATCTGCAGTGAAATTGGGATTGTGAGGCCGAAAGTGCAGGAGGTCAGGTCCTTATGTAGGAGGATAAGAGTGGAGAAACTTCAGGATATGGAAATCAGGCACAAGTACATAACAGCGATCTCAGAAAGGTACCAGTTAGTTGAATGTAGTCAATTACAGTCATTGGAAAAGGAATGGACAAGGTACAGGGACACAGTACTAGAAGTGGCTAAAGAATGTCTTGGAACAGTAGTGTGTAAAAGTAGGATGAACCAAACAGCTTGGTGGAATGATACAGTCAAGGCAGCCTGTAAAAGGAAAAAGAAGGCGTATCAGAAATGGCTACATACCAGAACCCAGGTAGACAGAGAAAGTTATGTTGCAGAAAGAAACAAAGCCAAACAGATAATTGCAGCATCCAAGAAGAAATCGTGGGAAGACTTTGGAAACAGGTTGGAGACTATGGGTCAAGCTGCTGGAAAACCATTCTGGAGGTAAGAAGGAAATGACAAGTATTTTGGACAGGTCAGGAAAACTGCTGGTGAATCCAGTGGATGCCTTGGGCAGATGGAGGGAATATTTTGAAGAGTTGCTCAATGTAGGTGAAAATGCGATCAGTAATGTTTCAGATTTCGAGGTAGAATGGGATAGGAATGATGATGGAAATAGGATCACATTTGAGGAAGTGGAAAAAATGGTCAATAGATTGCAGTGCAATAAAGCGGCTGGGGTGGATGAAATTAAGTCGGAACTCATCAAATACAGTGGAATGTCAGGTCTTAAATGGCTACACAGGATAATTGAAATGGCCTGGGAGTCGGGACAGGTTCCATCAGACTGGACAAAAGCAGTAATCACAGCAATCTTTAAACATGGAAACAGAAAAGATTGTAACAACTACAGAGGCATCTCTTTAATCAGCGTCGTGGGTAAAATCTTCTCAGGTATTGTTGAAAGGAAAGTGCGAGTATTAGTTGAGGACCAATTGGATGAAAATCAGTGTGGGTTTAGGCCTCTTAGAGGTTGTCAGGATCAGATCTTTAGCTTACGGCAAATAATGGAGAAGTGTTATGAGTGGATCAGGGAATTGTATCTATGCTTTATAGATCTAGAAAAGGCATATGACCGGGTTCCTAGGATGAAGTTATTGTCTGTTCTACAAGATTATGGAATAGGAGGCAAACTTTTGCAAGCAATTAAAGGTCTTTACATGGTTAGCCAGGCAGCAGTTAGAGTTGACAGTAAATTGAGTTCATGGTTCAGAGTAGTTTCAGGGGTAAGACAAGGCTGCAACCTGTCTCCACTGTTGTTCATATTACTTATGGATCATATGTTGAAAACAATAGACTGGCTGGGTGAGATTAAGATATGTGAACACAAAATAAGCAGTCTTGCATATGCGGATGACTTAGTTGTGATGGCAGATTCGATTGAAAGTTTGCAAAGTAATATTTCAGAGCTAGATCAGAAATGTAAGGACTATGGTATGAAGATTAGCATCTCCAAAACGAAAGTAATGTCAGTAGGAAAGAAATATAAACGGATTGAGTGCCAAATAGGAGGAACAAAGTTAGAACAGGTGGACGGTTTCAAGTACTTAGGATGCATATTCTCACAGGATGGCAACATAGTGAAAGAACTGGAAGCGAGGTGTAGCAAAGATAATGCAGTGAGCGCTCAGCTACGATCTACTCTCTTCTGCAAGAAGGAAGTCAGTACCAAGACTAAGTTATCTGTGCACCGTTCAATCTTTCGACCAACTTTGTTGTATGGGAGCGAAAGCTGGGTGGATTCAGGTTACCTTGTCAACAAGGTTGAGGTTATGGATATGAAAGTAGCTAGGATGATTGCAGGTACTAGTAGATGGGAACAATGGCAGGAGGGTGTCCACAATGAGGAAATCAAAGAAAAACTGGGAATGAACTCTATAGATGTAGCAGTCAGGGCGAACAGGCTTAGATGGTGGGGTCATGTTACACGCATGGGAGAAGCAAGGTTACCCAAGAGACTCATGGATTCAGCAGTAGAGGGTAGGAGGAGTCGGGGCAGACCGAGGAGAAGGTACCTGGATTCGGTTAAGAATGATTTTGAAGTAATAGGTTTAACATCAGAAGAGGCACCAATGTTAGCACTGAATAGGGGATCATGGAGGAACTGTATAAGGGGGGCTATGCTCCAGACTGAACGCTGAAAGGCATAATCAGTCTTAAATGATGATGATGATGATGATGATGATTATTGGAAGGAATGATCATGCATTTGAAATATTCTTTAAATTGAAATGAATGCTTTTCTTTAAAAGAGTTGCTTTATATTATAAAATTATTGGGGCATTTTTTTTGGAACAAATTAAATTACAATTAACATACATTATTAAATATGCGCAAGGCTGCTTCTTTACCTTCTGACCAGAGTCGCGAGCAGAGCACACGGCCGACGCATGCCGACCCCCGCCGACTAGCACGGACTAGCACGGACTGACTGCTACTGTCGACTCACCACTACTCACTCGCTACTACTACTGTCGACTCGCGCAGTCAAGCGCAGACTAGCGACAAGGAACAACTAACGATAAACTACTCTCTGGTCAGAGATTCTGTCATGCCTCGCCCATCGCTGGCAATGTATACATCTTACAACTGTCCAGAGAAACTTGCAGACGTCAACGACGACTATCAACATTTCTTGGCGGAAGCCCATTGTCAAGCGACAGTAAAGCATGGTTCGATGTTCTCTGGTGGCTAAGGGTGGCACAAAGAAGACCCATTAAGTGTCATCCTTGCCCAGGAATATCAAATCGGGGAGCCAATTGAGGATAACTCAAGAATGTAACAACACAAGGGGCGTGGAGCCTTTTGACACATACTGTCCAGAGAAACTGGCAGACTTCAACGACGCCTATCAACATTTCCTGGCGGATGGCCACTGTCAAGCGACAGTAAATCATGGTTCGATGTTCTCTGGTAGCTAAGGGTGGCACAAGGAAGAGCCATTAAGTGTCATCCTTGCCCAGGAATATCAACCTAGCGTGTCAAACGAGGATACCGCACGAATTTGACAACACAAATATGTAACCAAATCGAGATGTACATGACATGGCCACCAAGAGAAACTTCATGAGAGGGCAGAGACGACGGGATTGCACGCAACAGATGGACAAAAATCCCTACTGACAGCTGCGGCGACGAACCCTCCCCTCCCCCCCCCCCCCCCCCTCTCGTATATTGTGCCTCGGAACAGTGGAACTACTGAGTGTGCCAGTGAACAGTGATTATCCGGTTCTTAGTCCAATGCATATACGTGTGTTCTTTCAGACTTTCAGAGAAACTTTGATCGTGTATTTTGCAGGGGTTCGATTTATTGGTGTTTTTTTTATTAGACTGTCTCTTGTATTTTGCAGGTGTTTTATTTATTGGTGTTTTTTTCTTTTTACACATTGACTGCTGTACTTTCAGAGCTGTTTTATTTCTCAATGTTTGTTTTTGTGTGTTGTATTAGATTTGTGATATTTTGTTTCGTAAATTCATTCCTGTGGCATTGCTTCGTTTATCAGTCAGATAGCTATTCATGCTGATTGGACTGTGATCGATTAGCCTTTGCATGGGGCATATATATAGTGAGGAACCCGATAAGGGTAACAATCACATAATAAATTGTAGTTTCAGTATAATGACACAGTGATCATTGTTTGCTAACTAACTGAAATATAGTAGAGTGATTAAATTAGTGCCACAAAGTTATTTTAATTCTACAAATTATTAGTTTTGTAAGATATAGAATTTTTTGCGATAACCACTTTGTAAAACATGGTTTTTTCTCTTATCATTTTTTTTTTTGCTTTTGCGGATTGTTTGTAATGTTCTGCTTTATAATACTGATGTTATTTTAATGTTTCTTTAAATTGCTGTGGCACCTTTGCTGTTTTCATAAAGTTTACTTGTTAATAAACAGACATAAATTTTCCTGTGATCAAGTAGCTCTTGCAATGAGCAAATACTGGTGAACTCCACAAGGGTAACAACCAGAAATTGTTTTCATATTAATGACACAGGAACCATTGTTTTTACTTGCTGACCGAATTAGGTCTACACTATCTTTTAAATAGGTGTCACAGATTGTTTTTTTTTTCTCTTTGAAATTGGTAGATTCTAAAGATGCGTTGAAATTATTGTGTTTTAGCAAGTAGCTGGTGACCTTTTGCCTTTTCTTTACATTTTTGGTTTACGTTGGGTGTGAGAAGCCTGCTTGGGAATGTCCTAGCATGGTCAGAAAATTCCCTCCACAGTCTTTTCCCGGAGAGTTGGGGTTATGAAAGGTCTCTGTTGGATTCCTTTCATGTTAATTTCTTAAATCTGTTGTCATTTACGGCATAAATTCCTCTTCTAAATTTACTGTGGTGTTTCTGACTATCTGGGAGGAGACTGAGCAGTGAAACGTGTTACTTTTACACGTAAACAAGAACGATCTGTCACACTACTACACTTTAAAACACAGTTTATATGTAATTCATGTCACAAAGTCTCATACGGAACCTACATCCGCTTTCTTTTATATACTGTATATAATAAGATATTGTCATCCCCCTTCCCTTCTGTGTGAGAGGATGAATGAGCAAATGTATTTCTAGTTGCATGCTTGATGGTAGCAGACAAGCCTGTCTGCTAGAGAACAGTAGGACCAACGTCGGAACAGGTAGTTACGCTTTCTAAAAGCAGAGAGGCTTCTATTCTTAGTATGGTCCTGTCCGTCCCTTGTTATGTTGGTATAGGAAGCTGCCTCTCTGGTCACTTCCGTTTGTATCTGTTAAGCACCCTCCGTAGGGGAACAGGCAGTCTGTCCGTGGCGAGCGTCTGAAGTGGTAAGATCTCCGGCTAAGCGCGTCTCTGCTAAGTCCGTAGGACAATGGATTTCTTAAGTTCAGCCTAACTGAAAATTTAATCACCTTTATTTCAGTTTTAGCTCTAAAATATCTAATGTTATCTTAAATCTTTGACCTTTGGAGATAAGAGAACAACTTGTATGAATATCAAGAGCTCAGATGGAAACCCAGTTCTAAGCAAAGAAGGGAAAGCAGAAAGGTGGAAGGAGTATATAGAGGGTCTATACAAGGGCGATGTACTTGAGGACAATATTATGGAAATGGAAGAGAATGTAGATGAAGATGAAATGGGAGATATGATACTGCGTGAAGAGTTTGACAGAGCACTGAAAGACCTGAGTCGAAACAAGGCCCCCGGAGTAGACAATATTCCATTGGAACTACTGACGGCCGTGGGAGAGCCAGTCCTGACAAAACTCTACCATCTGGTGAGCAAGATGTATGAAACAGGCGAAATACCCTCAGACTTCAAGAAGAATATAATAATTCCAATCCCAAAGAAAGCAGGTGTTGACAGATGTGAAAATTACCGAACTATCAGCTTAATAAGTCACAGCTGCAAAATACTAACACGAATTCTTTACAGACGAATGGAAAAACTAGTAGAAGCCAACCTCGGGGAAGATCAGTTTGGATTCCGTAGAAACACTGGAACACGTGAGGCAATACTGACCTTACGACTTATCTTAGAAGAAAGATTAAGGAAAGGCAAACCTACGTTTCTAGCATTTGTAGACTTAGAGAAAGCTTTTGACAATGTTGACTGGAATACTCTCTTTCAAATTCTAAAGGTGGCAGGGGTAAAATACAGGGAGCGAAAGGCTATTTACAATTTGTACAGAAACCAGATGGCAGTTATAAGAGTCGAGGGACATGAAAGGGAAGCAGTGGTTGGGAAGGGAGTAAGACAGGGTTGTAGCCTCTCCCCGATGTTGTTCAATCTGTATATTGAGCAAGCAGTAAAGGAAACAAAAGAAAAATTCGGAGGAGGTATTAAAATTCATGGAGAAGAAATAAAAACTTTGAGGTTCGCCGATGACATTGTAATTCTGTCAGAGACAGCAAAGGACTTGGAAGAGCAGTTGAATGGAATGGACAGTGTCTTGAAAGGAGGATATAAGATGAACATCAGCAAAAGCAAGACAAGGATAATGGAATGTAGTCTAATTAAGTCGGGTGATGCTGAGGGAATTAGATTAGGAAATGAGGCACTTAAAGTAGTAAAGGAGTTTTGCTATTTGGGGAGCAAAATAACTGATGATGGTCGAAGTAGAGAGGATATAAAATGTAGGCTGGCAATGGCAAGGAAAGCGTTTCTGAAGAAGAGAAATTTGTTAACATCGAGTATAGATTTAAGTGTCAGGAAGTCATTTCTGAAAGTATTCGTATGGAGTGTAGCCATGTATGGAAGTGAAACATGGACGATAAATAGTTTGGACAAGAAGAGAATAGAAGCTTTCGAAATGTGGTGCTACAGAAGAATGCTGAAGATTAGATGGGTAGATCACATAACTAATGAGGAAGTATTGAATAGGATTGGGGAGAAGAGAAGTTTGTGGCACAACTTGACCAGAAGAAGGGATCGGTTGGTAGGACATGTTCTGAGGCATCAAGGGATCACCAATTTAGTATTGGAGGGCAGCGTGGAGGGTAAAAATCGTAGAGGGAGACCAAGAGATGAATACACTAAGCAGATTCAGAAGGATGTAGGTTGCAGTAGGTACTGGGAGATGAAAAAGCTTGCACAGGATAGAGTAGCATGGAGAGCTGCATCAAACCAGTCTCGGGACTGAAGACTACAACAACAACAATCTTAAATTGCAACGCAGTGTAATTAGAGTGTGAAGTTCAGAATATCTTCCAGTAGTTGCTTTGTCACTACTTTGTGAGTAAAGTGGAACCATGTGTTGATCAGTAACTCGAACTAAGATCATCAATCTTAAATGCGAATGTGCGTGAGATTATAACGTCTCGTCTTGACAATATTTTTCAATATAGCAACTTTTCTTTACGTTCAACCCACGTGGGGTGCACTGTGTGTGACCAGTACCACGTGCTTATACAATTGTTTGACCCATCAGGTTAACAGTAAGACGATAGTAACCAGTTCGAGGTTTTTCTTTTGTAAATTGCTTTTCGATCTAATTTATTTTAATTATCAAAATTATTGTGGAGTTACACTCTTTGTGTAAACCAAGTTGACCACGTGAAGCATGTGGTGTAATCATCAAAGTAGCCCTCAGCTATTCTTTTCGGGAAGATTTCACAGAGAGTTAGTATGAATTTAGTACACCAGTGTGTGGTAATTTCATGACGGACAGGATTGCGCTACGAACGTAACTTCTTTGGGTGAAAATTGAATCGGTTGGTTGTGGTTAATTTCCTCTTGCATATGTTTCAACGTTCTTTGTGTTTTATTTTATGAATGCAGTGTTGTATGCAGTCTCCCAATCTTGGCTCCATATTTGATGTGTTCCGTAAGATTACAAACTCACATTTTCACAATCCTAAATAAGGCACCAGTTTAGTTATGAATCAAGTTTAATATGCTGAAATTTTAACGGAACAATGATCAATGTTAAAATAAATGTCCAAATATAAACTGATTTATTTCTTTTTATTTAAATTTTCTTTATATATATATATATATATATATATATATATATATATCACTGGTTATCGTAAGATGAGTACTAAAAGATTATAATTAATGTTAGTCTGGTTGGGAATTTGGTAAGCTAGACTGGATACCTGGTGAAACAGTTGCTCAGTAATGCAAGGTTAACTTCCCCAGATAGCTCACAGCTTTTAACTCGCTTTTATTGTCTTGAATATCAGCACCGCTTACACCTCAAATTAATGCAACAACGTTACAACGTTCTGTTTTCTTTCCACAATAAGGTGATCGAGACACGCCCCACTCAGTGACGAACTGTTATATATATTCTGTTGGATTCTTTTCACAACGGACGATATATTGTTCTCACATTCGATTTCGCATTTGCTTATGGTTTGCAATCAAAATCGGCATTCTTCTTGCACAAAAATGGCGTAGTTATTTTTCATAAATACGATCGGTTTCCAATTCGAGTATGAACCTAGAGTTGTAATTGTCATAAACCACCACATCTTCGTCTACATCTACATGAGGAAGATTCGATCTAGGGCAGCTCCGCTCCCCGAAACTCGGGATTGGCACGCTAACGTGCACGGTTCTCCGGTTTTTCGCCGTACAGGTATCTTGTCTAAATCATTTTAGAATTCGTTTTGATCTTCTGATGACTTTAGTAAACGTTAAAAGATAGTGTCATCAGTAAGCAACCTAAGAGGACCGCTTAGATTGCCTCCTGAATCCTTTATACAGATTAAGAATAGGACTCGAACCTCCGGCGGTCGAATGAGGTTGAGATTCCCTGTGAGACATTTATAATTCATATTTGTTTGTTACAAAACGATACGAGATGAGACCGTGGAGAGAGAAGACACCAAACAGGTCGTCTGAAGTATCAGCCCGCTGAGTTTAGCCTTCACAAGGGAACACAGTACAGTAGTTTCTGCGAGGAACGCTGGGGTATAGTTTTGTCCTGGTCTGCTGCAGAAAGCACGTTGACACTGAAGAGCACCAGCTTTATCCTGTTTATTTCAACGATAAAATTTTTCAAAGAAATCACTCCCGCCCTAATGCCGCCGAATCATAAGCACCTAAGCCTTGTAGAATTGACCTGGAATATTGCGAAGAATAAGGTACATCGGGGCTATAGAGAAATCCTACTTAAAAAATCACCCATCCTTCGGAGGAGGTTGGACAAACGACTGACAACCCAGTCCGTAAAAAGAACTCAAGTCGCGCCACTTGGACAAAAGGAAGTTGGAGTGATCAGTGTTGACACACAGAAGGGAAATGGAGACTGATAATGGACAAAGAAGGTTCAAGTCGAGTTTATACAGTGTAACGTGGAATGTGAAGTCTCTGTATCGCCCAGGATACCTAAGAGTGCTACTAGAGCAAACAACGAAATTGAAACGGATTCTACAAGAAGTGCGGTGGATTGGAAGTACAATCCTAGAAAAGCAAGAAGCTACCGTGTTCTATACCTGTAGCGGAGAGAAACACAAGCCCGGTGCACGATTTTGCAGTACACCAACAGTTTCAGCACATTTCGTCCGCGTTCTCATCTATTAGTCCAACACCCTTAACACCCAGGACAAAGGGGAAATTCTTTTTAGTTATCCTATAATTAACGCAAGAAACTAAAAGGACGAAAAAAGGAAACCAAAGTGAGGTCGCAGTGGTAGAGGCCGATGGATTGATGGAATCACGGAGGTTCTGCAGAAAATGGGCTATAGGTGGTGGAAAGCTCGAACGTTGGAGCGTGATAACTGGCGGAGAGTTGTTGAACAGGTCAAGGTTCACAATTAACTGTACAGCCACAGAAGAAGAAGAAGATGAAGAAGATTGTAATACGTCAAGCTCTTCGCCCCTCGAAGTTGAAAAAAATTATGGTTGATTGTTTTGGTGCCAACAACTGAACTAAACTGCTTTTCCTTTTTTCTGACTGGGCAGTGTGCACTTCGCTACAGCTCTTTCCACCAGAGAAAATCTAACCTCAGTATAGGGAATCCTGCGTAACTAACCAAAAAACAAACCACTGGATCACATTTTTTCAAGGACAGCCTACATTTGGTGTTCTGACGCGAGAAGACTCGAAACGCATGACAAAAACGAGTGTGGTGACTACTGTAGGAGAGACACTCGAACTGACTAGGAAAGAGAAAATAAAATAAAATACGTCCGCACTGATTTGGACAAAGAGTTGTCATTAAAATCCTCTAAACTTGGTATGTTTTAATGTAGTCACTTCGCAACTTTTTTTTAATGCTTTTCGACCGTGATCTGTTGAAAGCCTGCGCCCGATTTTGTCTCCAGCTGTTGTGCTGTTGCTGTCAGAAAACTCAAACCTACAATTCTAAATTTTTTTTTAAGAAGCACTGTATATAATGGGCTATCAAAATGCGTCCGGTCGAAGGCCGCACAGTCCAAAATCGGCTGCCAGTAAGGCAAAATCGCCGTGAGCATTGAGGCAGCCAAGCCAGGGACGCACCAAGTTGTTTGGTAAAACACCGTCTCCTACTGTGTGAAGACGTCCATAACTGCCTGCTACACATCCTCGTCCGACAAGAATCGTCGACCCTTCAATGATTTTTTTTTTTAAGGACCGAAAGCGTGATAATCGCATGAGAGATCAGGATTGTAGGGCGGCTGCGCGAGTGTCTCCCATTAGTGTTGGACCGTGATGGATGAGGCTGGCCTTCCAGATCGACCAGCGTCTTATATCGAATCGCGACCAGCGTGAAAGTCGGCACACTTTTCCACAACGGTGGATTTCGACAAACCTTTCCAAAGCGGTGGTTTTCAACAGACATGCTGCCCCTACACATTTTCCATTCTCCGATGGATGTCTGTCCTTCGGCAGCCAAGAAAATTGCTATCGGCTCGTTGGTAATATCGTCGCCATAGTTGCCGTTTCCGCATTTACCGCACGTACGGCGGAAACACACTAATGCCACACTAATTCCTTGCTTACATGTTGGTGGTTACAGTATACCCGCATCGGAGTCGCGCTGTGTTGCATATACGCTGCAGCAACGCTCTCAGACGGAAATTTTTAACGCCCCTTATATATTTCACTTCATCCCACTTCGTTTACCGTATAATACTCCTTTGTCTCACATTTCGAATGACCTTAATTAGTTCACAGTTGAATTGTAATCGATTCTAATCGTCCGAATCTTTGGCGGGGTGACAATACTCGCAGGTGAGAAGGTGCTCTATCAATATTTCAATTGCAGGCGTGCTGGTGCCTTGGTCCACGACAACCACCTTTCTCGGGCGCTAGATTGACAATAAGCCTTCCCTCTACTGCCATGCGTAGCGTGCATAGTGTCACCAGGTTGTGGACGCTGTAGCGCCCGCATAACTAGGTGCTGAGGTGGAGCCTGCACGCCCCGCCACTCTCAAGAATTGCCACTCTCCACAAGGAAGCGGATATCGTCCCCCTCAAGGCGACCATACGCAACAACCCATCTCGGACGCTAGATGGACAATAAGATCTCCCTCCACTCTCATGCGTAGCATGCATAGTGTCACCAGGATGTGGACGCTGCAGCGCCTGCATAACTATGTGCTCAGGTGGAGCCTGCACGCCCCGCCACTCACGAGAATTGCCACTCTCCACAAGGAAGCGGATATCGTCCCCCTCAAGACGACCATACGCAACAATGCGCGGTGGCTCTATGAGAAAGTGGATGCCTTGCGGGACACTGTCCATGGGTTATGCCACGCTGGGACCACACTTCCACGCCGCTGGCATCGATGTCCGGCTCCCCTAACCATCCTAGAGGAATCGGATTCCGACCATGGCTAACGGTAGGCCTGGCACGCCCACGGCGGATGCATCCTTTGGCGGGACTAGCCCCCATTCTACGTCCATACTTTCCCACCCTACCTGCCCACGTTAGGCTAAATTTTTCTGCCTAATGTCACCGTCGGAGGGTGGTACGGGACTCCCAGTCCCACCGCCACACCTCCAAAGTGTATTGCAGTGTCACTGTCCTGTGGATAAATTTACTGCCTCACCAACAGTTAGACCACAAAAGAAAGGCGATGCTATATTGTAACACATCACAAAAAAACCAGCGTGTCTGTTGTATGTTCCCATTTGATTATGAAAGACTTTATGAATTGAGCTAGGTATTGCTTTCGAGGTTCATATGAGGAAAGAAAGCACCTGTCACCCATAGCGTTACTGTTGAAAAGTCACATAGAAGCATAGGGTAGACAGTATGCCCCAAACACTCAATACAATAGGAGTGAGAATACTTGGAGCCGGCCGGTGTGGCCGAGCGGTTCTAGGCGCTTCGGTCTGGAAGCGCGCGACCGGTAGCAGGTTCGAATCCTGCCTCCGGCATGGATGTGTGTGAGGTCCTTAGGTTAGTTAGGTTTAAGTAGTGCTAAGTTCTCGGGGACTGATGACCTCTGATGTTAAGTGCCATAGTGTTCAGAGCCATTTGAACCAGAATACTTGGAAAATAAAAGTGTTCGGTGCCTACCGATGTTAGTTTCAGATACACAGGTTTTGTGGTCGCCAGACTTATTGCTCAGGGTTAAGATTAAGTTTCACCCCTGGAGTTGATGGGAAGGAGGTGGGCGCTCATGTCTGGAAAAAAATAACTCTCATAGTATGGCAACCCTAGCACCATTACAGCTGAGGTTTGGAGTGAAAAGTGGTGACTTAAAATCGTAACTCAGGAACTTGTGGGGAATTTTCAACCACATTTGGTTTTTGTATTGTTAAGAATAATTAATAAAAGACTAGAAAAAGTAATAGAGGAGAATCTCGGCGAGGAGCAGTTTGGCTTTAGACGGAATACGGGCACTAGAGATGCAACAGGGCTCCTACGAATCTTGGGAGAAAGGTTTATTGAAAAGTAAGAGACCTATATATGTGCTTCATCGATTTAGAAAAGGCATTTGACAATGTGGTTTGGGACAAGCTGGCGACTATTATGAGGGATAAGAGACTGGACTGGAAAACCAGAAGACTTATAAACTCATTGTACCTTAATCAAAAAGTTTCAGTTAAAGTGAGAGGAGAAAGTACAAACTGGATCAGACTAGGGAAAGGAGTAAGACAAGGATGCTGTTTATCACCTACTCTTTTCAACCTGTACTTGGAAAATATGATTGACCAATGCCATTAGATGACAAAGGAGTAGAAATTGGAGGAAGAAGAGTAGGGTGCTTGAGATTTGCTGATGACATGGTCCTTCTAGCCACAGGGGAAAAAGAATTACAGGATTTGGTGGACACCATTGCAACTAACGGAAAAAATATGGAATGAAAATTAACACAAATAAAACAAAAGTATTGGCAATAGGAGGAAATAAGGAAATAAAAATTGTGCTGGATGGAGAAACACTAGAACAGGTGCAAAATTTTAAGTATCTTGGAAGCAGGATGGACACCGACTGGAAGTGCACCACAGAAATTAAAACAAGGATAGCAATGGCAAAAGAGGCGTTTTATAAGAAAAGGAGAATCTTCTGCAGCGGTATGGACAGAGAACTCAGAAAGAGACTCATAAAATGTCTTGTATGGAGTGTTCTTCTATATGGCGCTGAAACATGGACTATGAGGAAAAAAGACAGAGAAAGGCTGGAGGCTTTTGAGATCTGGACATGGCGGAAGATGGAAAGAATAAGTTGGATGTACAGAGTAAAAAATGAAGAGGTACTGAGAAGAGTGGGAGAGAAAAGGCAGTTACTAGATGTAATAAAGAGAAGAAAAAGAAATTGGATTGGGCATATATTAAGAAAGAATGACGGACTGAAAAAAACAGTTTAAGAAGGTTATGTAGAAGGGAAAAGGAAGCGAGGAAGGAAGAGATTCCAGATACTGGATGACATGATGGACGGTACAAAATACAGCAGCCTTAAGAAGGAAGCAATGGATCGCAGAAAATGGAGAGGCAAAGGACCTGCTAATATAGCAGATAACTGATGATGATGACTACCACTAGGGTTGAGGGTGAGCATGAGAAGGGGCAACGTTTGGAAACATACGAAAACGCTAGTACTTCTTTCCTGCAAATAGTAAACCTGGCACTTTTTAAGGGTGTAAAGCACAATCTGTCTGACAGTTGCGTTGTTCAGTGCATCAGCTCCACATGAGGATCAGCAATGCAGCGAGCCACTAATTTGCCAGCATACTTCGGGGCCAAAGATCATGCCAGACTGCTCGACACCACAGATTCATTGAACGCCCTCTCTAGAGCTGCATGGCGTACCAATATGCGTGAAATATGTTAAATCTCTTATATACGTGTGTGTGGGTGGAAAGCACTGATGGAACAAACTGCAACACTAAGAAGGGGTTGTGCGACATGAACTAAAGTTCTACATCTGAAATATGATGTCCATTCCAATTTCAAGCCACTCGCATAAATGAGGATGCGAATTACTCTTGCTTTAAATACACGCTGTAAAGCTGTGAGCGTTAGTTACCTTTGAAATCGGACGTAGTAAGCTCGCATTAGTCAAGAATGCGTGTAATGTGACCAAGACGCCATTACCAACAACTCACTGAGTTTGAACGAGGTCGTGTAATAGGGCTATGAGAAGCTGGATGTTCCTTCTGCGATACTGCAGAAATCCTGGACAGGAACGTAGCCACTGTACATGACTGCTGTCAGCTGTGGCCACGAGAGTGTAGGGTGGCAGGAAGACCGGGCTCCGGATGGCCACATGGCACTAGCGAGAGGGAAGACAATCGCATTCAGCGTACGGTTCCGGTCCAACGCACAGCAGCTTTTTGAACAGCAGTTTCCACCACAGTGACACAACTAACTGTTACAAACCGGTTGCTTCAAGGACATCTCCGAGCCACTGACCCCAAACCACCGCCATTTGCGACTTCAGTGGTGTCAAGCGAGAGCTCACTTGAGGGCAGAGTGGGTGTCTGTTGTATTTTCTGATGAGAGCTCGTTCTGCCTCATTGCCATATGGCCATATGTTGGCTAGAAGGAAACCAGCTGGTGGCCTGCAACAAACATGTCTGCGTGCTACATACACAGGACCTACATATGGAGTTATTGTGGGGTGCTACTTCGTGTGACAGCGGGAGCACTCTCGTAGTCATCCCACGCACCCTGACTACAAAACTGTATGTCAATCAGGCGATTCAACCTCTTATGCCGCCATTCATGAATAGCATACCAGGGAGTATTTTCCAACAGGATAACGCTCGCCCACATACCGCTGCTGTAGCAGAGTATGCCCTACAGAATGTCGACTAGTCGATCACCAGATCTGTCGCCAGTCCAGCACATACAGGGCATTATCGGACGACAACTCCAGTGTCATCCACAAACAGCATTAACCGTCCTTGTACTGACTGGCCAAGTGGAACAGGCATGGAAGTCCATCCCACAAACTGATATTCGGCACCTGTAAAACACAATGCATGCACGTTTCCATATTTTTATTCAACATGCTGGCTGGCGGTTACACCTGTTATTAATGTACCAGTATTTCACATTTACAATTGCTTATTTCGCACTTATATCAATCCGTGATCTTGCAGTGTTAATCATTTAAATATATTACCTAGACAAATGTATTCCCGAAATTTCATTACTCTACATTTATTATTTTTTGGTGTTGCCATTTTTTTTCTTGTCAGTGTATATGTGACATGTGTACGGGAGCGAAGACTCGGGAAAAAAGCACTGAAAAACTTTTTCAAATTTAGTTTAATGCACTAAAATATCATTGTCTTTCGTTTATATTGTTCACATAAATGTGTCTGCTTCGTATGTGTATAGCTACTCAGAAAGAAAAAGAGACGTGGTAACTCGTGCTGGGCACAGCTAGCGATACATAAAATGGTGAGCGCAACTAAACATCTATTGCGGTGCGTTGTATAGGACTGGGACCTGGGACTGTCGGGGTAGTATCGTGAACAGCGAAGGTGAAACCTACTGAACGTTCCGTTTCTGTTCTTGCTCTAAGTGGTCACTTCTTACAGTATGGAGTACCCATGTGTAACATATGACACCACTCCACTCGTGAGAGCGTACGGTATTCCTGCCTCTGCTGTATGTTTCTCGAGTGCTAACACGATGCTTTCACCACAATGGCCAGATCTTCAGTTCTGTTTCACGAGTAATAACTGAATAGCACACCTTATTTCTGGTCACGACTTGTACCTTGCCAGAGAGGTTACTTCATCTCCCATCGTTATCACGAGCACCTCATTCTACTGGAATCCTATTTAGAAATTTTCTTTGACTTCTATTGTGACACCATTAAGCATTTCTGAACCAAATATTCCCATTTTTTCTAGTTTTAATGTGGCTGCCTTTGATTTATGACCGAAAGTACAATCAGCATAAACTTTGCCCAATATATTTTTGCATATGCTGACGGATTGTGAGTTTATGCACGCCATTCAGCTTTAAAATATGAAAATGTTGAGTATTAAACGTAACCACGATATTTTAAAGCGTCTGGACGGTCCTCGATTGCAGAGAGAGGTGACTTAATCCAGAGTTCGAATCTTTCATAGCTGGTGATTTAGGGCGTAATGATGTTTCATCGTTAACTTTCCCGGCATTAATATAACGTTAAACACGGGGAGTATAATTCAGTGCCTCGGAATATATCTGTTAGCCGCTCTCTGATGACATAATACGCCACAAATTGAGCCGTAATTTAAGCGTGGCTAATAGACGGCGGTTGGGGGATTTCCCAGGGCACGCCCTTCGCTATGCAGATGGGCCCGCTTCCGAGTCTCATTACTGATGGATGAGCCGCTGGGAGCCGCCTTCGTTTCCGGAGATGTTAATACGTGTTACTGCTTCCCTATAACTCTCCCCGTGACACGACGCCTCTAATGGCCGCCCCCGGTTCTGCTCGGCCTGTGAGGGCATGTTGCTGGCTACCAAGTCTCAAGTCTGCTACCAAGACCCATGCACTGCGACTTCGGGACTGAAAACAAGGAAGTCGGCAGGTCCGCGTGGAATTCCAGTTTAGCATTACAGAGATTAAACTACGGCGTTGGCTCATTACTTAGTTTGCAATTATCGCGTATCTGTGAGTAGCGCAACGTCCTTAGCGATTGGAGAAATGCGCAGGCGACTCCACATGTGAGAAGGTGCAAGAACGGACGAGAAAAATTACACGCCACTATCCTTTATATCAGTCAGCTGCAGATTTCTTGGGCGTATTACAAAGTGCAAAATACACCATGTGATCAAAAGTATCTGGACACCCCCAAAACCATACATTTTTCATATTAGATGCATTGTGCTTCCACCTACTGCCAGGTACTCCATATCAGCGACATCAGTAGTCATTAGACATTGTGAGAGAGCAGAATGAGGCGCTCCGCGGAACTCACGGACTTCGAACGTGATCAGGTGACTGGGTGTCACTTGTGTCATACGTCTGTACACGAGATTTCCACACTCCTAAACATCCCTAGGTCCACTTTTTCCGATGTGATAGTGAAGTGGAAACGTGAAGGGACACGTACAGCACAAAAGAGTACAGGCCGACCTCGTTTGTTGACTTACAGAGACTGCCGACAGTTGAAGAGCGTCGTAATGTGTAATAGGCAGACATCTATCCAGACCATCACACAGGAATTCCACACTGGATCAGAACCCACTGCAAGTACTATGACAGTTAGGCGGGAAGCGAGAAAACGTGGATTTCATGATCGAGCGGCTGCTCATAAGCCACACGTCACGCCGGTAAATGTCAGACGACGCTTCGCTTCGTGTAAGGAGTGTAAACACTGGGCGATTGAACAGTGGAAAAACGTTGTGTGGAGCGACGAATCACGATACACAATGTGGCGATCCGATGGCAGGGTGTGGGTATGGCGAATGCCCGGTGAACGTCATCTAAAATGGTTCAAATGGCTCTGAGCACTATGGGACTCAACTGCTGAGGTCATTAGTCCCCTAGAACTTAGAACTAGTTAAACCTAACTAACCTAAGGACATCACAAACATCCATGCCCGAGGCAGGATTCGAACCTGCGACCGTAGCGGTCTTGCGGTTCCAGACTGCAGCGCCTTTAACCGCACGGCCACTTCGGCCGGCGAACGTCATCTGCCGGCGTGTGTAGTGCCATCAGTAAAATTCGGAGGCGGTTGTGTTACGGTGTGGTTGTGTTTTTCATGGAGGGGGCTTGCACCCCTTGTTGTTTTGCGTGGCACTATCACAGTGGTGTTTTAAGCACCATCTTGCTCCCCGCTGTCGAAGAGCAATTCGGGGATGACGATTGCTTCTTTCAACACGATCGAGCACCTGTTCATAATGCACGGCCTGTGGCGGAGCGGTTACACGACAATAACATCCCTGTAATGGATTGGCCTGCACGGAGTCCTGACCTGAATCCTATAGAAAACCTTTGGGGTGTTTTGGAACGCCGACTTCGTGCCAGGCCTCACCGACCGACATCGATACCTCTCCTCAGTGCAGTACTCCGTGAAGAATGGGCTGCTATTCTCCAAGAACCCTTCCAGCACCTAACTGAAAGTATGGCTGCGAGAGTGGAAGCTGTCATCAAGGGTAAGGGTGGGCCAACATCGTATTGAATTCCAACGTTACCGATGGAGGGCGCCACGAACTTGTAAGTCTTTTTCAGCCAGGCATCCGGATACTTTTGATCACATAGTGTATTCAGTTCCCTAGATAGAGATAAGTTTATGTTCGCAAATGAGCACGGTTTAAAGCTCGTGCAAAACCCTGCTTCGCCCTTACCTGTATACAGACTGTATTAATAATACAGCTATACTGTAAAAACCTCGGTTCATTATCTTCATTACTTTCGGAGATATAAAATTTCACCTAAAATGAGTAATAATTTTTCTGGTTAAGGATAGAAGCTGAAGTAATGAGTTAAAATATGTGTGAAGGCTGGGGCATGAACCTGGGTCTCCTGCTTCCTGGGCAGATGTCTCATCCACTAAATCACCCTGGCACTGCAGTTAACACAGATGCCAGGATTACCCTAACCCAGTGCCCTCCCCAACACAAACTTCGTGCGTCATCCCATCTTGATTTTCTCCTTTTTACATCGCCAGTATTGCTGAGGCTCTCCAATAATGGAACAGGACCCAGGTTTGTACACAATGGGGAATTGATACCTGTACGTCACACATTGGTGATCCATTGATCAGATGGAATTAAATTTTCCCGGAGACATACTGAGACCCAACTTTGTCTTCGGGAAGGATAGAAGCTTAAGTAATGAATTAAAATTTGGGTCAAGGATGGGACTTGAACGGGTCTCCTGCTTACTAGGCAAATGTCCCATCACTTCAGTAGAACACCTACACATGAGTGCAGGCAGCATTTCGCCATTACGTACGTAGCTGGGGTGCTATTACATTATAGGAGAGCCTCGGCAATATTGATGATTTAAAAAGCGGAAAATCAAGATGGGCGGAGGTGTGAATTGAAGTTTGTGCTAGGGAGGGCGTTGCACTAACAGTAATTCATGCAGGGTTGTTAGCTACGATGTAATGCATTCGTTAGCACATTTTTCTTGCAAGCAGGAGACATGGGTTCAAGTCCTGGCGCTGGTACCTATTTTAGTTCATTACTTCAAATTATATCTTCATTAATGATACAGTTGAGACTCAATATGTATCAACAAAAAGTAATTTCAACATATCAGCTTTTCTAGTGTTACGGAACCGAGATAGGGATTATAATGTATTCATTTATAATATCAGCTGAAAGAATAACTAAAAACATTCAGTTCATACAAATGGGTTTTTCTAGAATTTACTTGGATTACAATAGCTTGCTGACGTAAGAGTAACCATTTCAAAATTATTATTTAATTTTGTTTTGTTGTGTGAATGTTGTGGAGAGAGTGTATAGAGAATATACAGTAAACGGTGCATGTTTTATTTTATTAAAAAGTATGTGAAATGTATGTGTCAGAAAATTCTAGTACAATCATGAATCATGTGATGTATGTCCAGAAGAGATCTGTGGTGTTAAATCAACATCAGTGTTTCATTTTTGGGAATAACTCAAACTTTGCTTAGTTAAAATAAAATTCCGTTTCGTAAAGACAGAATTCCTTTTATAAATTGCTCCCTGTAATGCTGTTGAATGATCTAGGAATTACTGCGAGTATTTGAGGGCAGGAGTTGTTCTGACTCGTTTTCTAAATCCTCAGCCAAAAGAGATTAAGCAGTTCCCATGCTCTGTGTAGTCCTCTGTGATACGGTTTTATGTCTCTAGGAGTCGCTCAGGAACTGTCTTGTAACACAGGTCGACGTGGAACCACGCTGCACCAAGTTTTGTCAAGTTGATGAAAATCTTACGTTCTGTCGATTCTACTGTCTTAATTGTGAAGCGGTTACAGTTTTGAACATTTTAGTGAAAATCTAGTTTTTTCGAGCAACTTAGTTTGGAAGTTATTTCCATGTGAACTTTCATGTCGTTCTTAAAACTCCGCGTGGCGTGTTTCGTGAACATCTGGGAACATTCTGGCGAGCACCTCTTTTTGAGAGGACCACTGGACTACTTGATGTAGTAATTCGCGAGCAGTTGTGCGTCAGTGATTGTACTGAACGTCAGAATCATTTGGGTCGGACTAGTAAGCTTCTGGCTGCTTTCGTGTGAAACTTTGTAGTAAAAACTGCAATTACCTTGCACCGGTAATAGTTGGACAGTAAGTGCGAACTAGGTAGCCATTTAAAACTTGTTTTGAAGGCAATAACGCCTAATTAAGTGAAGTTTAAGTTGTTTCACGCAAGTTATTTAGGATCCCGAATGCCTGTATTCTTTTAGCGAACTTAGAGATGCCGCTTCGAAGAGGGATGAGATGTTACTACCTGCCCTGCAGCAACGGTTGCTCTTTCAATTTTAATATTCTTTATTATGACCAAGTCTGATGGAAGCTACAGTAACATGAGTTGAATAAATGCCTTCTTTCTAAAGGACTGATAGAACGTACTATTTTGAAACTGCTGCATTACATTCTCAGAATCTATGTATTCCAAGCAAGGTAGCAATCCCTAGGGTGTATGTGAATTGTTTACAATGTATCGTAGTGCTGTCGGGGAAGTCGAGACAAACAATCTAAGACACTTCCCGCCCATCAAATTACAAAATGCGTAACATGAAACTAGCCTACAAAAACCATCTGAGCTACCACATGAGCACAGCGCGATAATTTCAATATCTACATCAAATGTATTCGCAATTGTGAATACGGACAACAATCAATTGTATAATGCAATGATATTTCCCGTTTATTGCGAGAGGTCGACCTGCAATTTGGCTATCCGAGCACGATTCACTTGGGACTGGCAGATAGCCTAATGGTTAGGCAACCTATAACACTACCGTCTGCTACAACTGTACCGTAACCTTAAAGCTGGAGGCAAGTTGTGAAATAAAACTATCTTGTAAAAGCAATTATGCATAACGCAACAAAGCAGTGTTACCCTCTGAGAGGAATTTTGTTATATTGATCGCGTTGTACCTAACGGAAGTGGCTTATCGGAACTGAAAATCAGAATTACGTAATTATTCAAACAGTAACAAATAATGTTTTACCTAGCTACACTATTTAAAGAATAAGGAAAACGGTCGCCAGCCTAATTAGGCAAGAGAAAGACTAACGTTCTTGTTTACGAAAGTAGGTATGAGTAACTTCAACGGATAAACACAACCTATACTGTGGTGGTGGTGTGTTGGGGCTTTTGGGCGCTCAACATCGAGGTCATCAGCGCCCTGACATACATTAAAAGGAACGAATGTGGACTGACCTAAGAAAACTAAAGCACACACTCAAACAAAGCATGAAAAGAAGGAAAATGCTACATAAGAAAGTAAAACCTAAGGAAAGGGGAAACATAACAACAAGAATGTCACAGGAAATTGTTATTGGCTGGCCACTTACATAAAATATGGGCGAGCTTGTCACACAGTGAGCAAATTAAAATCCTCTCCCTAAAATCTTTGTAAAAACATTTGACAGGGCACAGAACTTTAAAACTTTAGCCACATTCGTCCGAGTGTTGCCTAAAAGAGATGGCAGGTCCGCTGGCAAGTCAGCCGCGACCCGCTGGTCAGAAAATAAAACGCAATCCAATAAAACGTGGCGCACAGTGACCTGGACGCCGCAAGCACCACACATTGGAGGGTCCTCTCGCCGGAGAAGGAAGCCATGCGTCATAGGGCTGTGGCCTATTCGAAGCCGAGTGAGGAGAACCTCGTCCCGTCGATGGGGCTGAAAGGAAGTACACCACACACGTGTTGTGGGCTTGACTATACGGAGCTTATTGTCAGTCACTTCCAGCCACTCATCCTCCCACCGACACATGACTCGTGAGCTCAACAGCGAGGTGAGTGCGTGCAAGGGGATAGCACACTGAGATACTTGTGGGGCGAGACACGCCTCCTTGGCTGCTAGATCTGCCCTTTCATTCCCAGCAATGCCAACATGCCCGGAACCCAGCAGAAAGCTACAACTTTCCCCAGTCGCTGTAGTCGGAGGAGGGCATCCTGGATGGTCTGGACAATTTTGTCTGCCGCATACAAACGTTGCAATGAGTGAAGGGCACTGAGTGAATCGGAACAATACTTTACCACACGCGAGTGCAATGAACTCTGACACCTGCATATGTTAACGTTAAGGTTGGAACTAACAGCTAGAGCAGCAAAAAACTATTTGCAGAAATATAACAGATAACGAAACACAATATTACTTTCAGGGCTTATTCAAACTGAATGGTCTTTATGACGTTACTATTAATATTCACTGCAGAATCATCGATTGGACATAGATTCAGTATTATTGTTCAATTATTTTCCTAGCTGACATAGAATTATAAATGTTGTTCACTGCAAAATTATGAGCTGGTCACAGGTTAAATATCTCTCAACTAAATACTATTCTATTTAGAATGAAAGTTAAATGGAATTCACTAACAGGTTACTTCTCACTGTCTTTTGAATAAAGAAATTAATGTTTTCGTAGATAGTGGTCTTCCCGTTACTTGTTACCTAGCATTAACACAATAGACAGACTGTGGATCCTGTTATATTATTAATATGCACTTCCAATACACAAGAGAGACAAACACTTAGCAAACGAGTATATAACTTTGCATAAATCCAATTCACGACTTTTGCTACAATGAGACACAATGTTGACAAATTTGCAAGATACTGACTCACCGTCTGCGATTTACAACAGCCAGTAATGTGATCATCTACTAAGCAAAACTTTATATGCCTCAGTCTTAAAAGGCGCAGTGGTTAGACACTGGACTCGCATTCGGGAGGACGACGGTTCAATCCCGCGTCCGGCCATCCTGATTTAGGTTTTCCGTGATTTCCCTAAATCGCTCCAGGCAAATGCCGGGATGGTTCCTTTCAAAGGGCACGGCCGACTTCCTTCCCCGTCCTTCCCTAATGCGATGAGACCGATGACCTCGCTGTCTGGTCTCCTTCCCCAAAACCAACCAACCAACCTCAGTCTTAAGAACTTTTAATTTTAAAGTTGGCAACAACACTTTAATAAGCAGTTTTAATAGGAAAATTATTTTCAGTAAGCATCACTTACTTTAACTCACTCTCTTACCACATTAACTTTTAACTTTCTTTTTACTATGTTCCAGCGGCATTAATTAGCAAAACACTGGTCTTTAATGTTCTTTCAGTAGGGACACTTGGTAATCACTTTAGTTCAAACGGAGAGGAACCTGAGAGGTGTTATGATAAGGAAAAAATCAAGGTAGGTACATAAATTCAGTTATAAGTTACCTTATATTTGTGCACACTAAAACATCCAGTGAGCTGATGCTTCACTGTACATTATTATAGCATTCCGTTACAGTGATTGCACAATGTGGTGGCAGTGACTTTCAATTAAAATGTCTCTCCTGTACAGGAATATACATATTAGAGGTTCGAGTACAGGTTGAAGACACATGGTTGACGACATATGGAAGTTTAAGTCTGGCCGTGAGTGGTGCTTAGATAGCCTAACGAACAGCCATCTTATCTCATTCCTCCTTATGATAAGTGTGCCAACTAACTTTGACCACATCCTCGCAACGCTCTCCCACTGCCGCACTTTTCTGCAAGAATGCGGCTAGTTGAGGAGGATGTGCGCGTTGACGATCTGCCCGCAATCTCATGCTGCGACAGCGACAGAACGTGATCGAAAGCAAATATCCTGGGTTGAGTAGAATGCAGTCTGGTGTAATATATACACCGCTCCCCCCCCCCCCCCCCCCCCCACCCCCTTCCCCAACTTATCGACGTCGGCGCAGACCACACGGAGTTATTATGTGAAGGGAAAATACCCGACGCAATCACGTCTGCACAACACCCATCTCGCTGCAACGGCGTTGTACCAGACCTGCCGCATGCATGTACAGACATTCACCGACTGGTTTGTGGGGCTGCTCTGCCGCCTATTGGCCTTCATCCAACGAACGGCGCCTCATGTGATTTCAGTGACATCCTTACTTTACATTGACGACATCCCGTACCCGAGAATGAAAAGAAATGCAGTATACTGGCTAAAGTGCGTTACCGTGTGCTACGTATTAACCACTGCGGACTATGATGCTGGTGATTATACAGTTCTGCGGAACCAACGTTCGATGTTGACGCGAACAGCAACCTACCACAAAAATTATGCGAATTTTCTACTGAAGGCATTTGAAGACATTCTGGTGATCCGTTGGCGTTGGGCATGAGCAATCGTGTCTACAGAGACGTACATTTAAAAAAAAATAAAACTAATACACGAATCCACCAGCATCGAGAAGACGGCCCCGGGTCCGGACAGTCCGGAAGTCTTCATATCTTCCGTCTTCACGTCCTGAAATGTATTCCGAAAGGGAACCATGTATCTCACAGGCCGGGAGTGGTCTTTCATTATGTTGCTTCTTTTGTGCAAAAGTGAATGAATGTAAAGATGGTATACATGTAACTGTTGTAAATTTTCCAATAGTTATTTCATGAATGTTAAAGTAATCCAGTAAATAAACCTAAAAAGGAAGGTGCGTTCCCCTGATATAGTGGAGCAGGGAAAGCATCGAGTTTATAATATCTTGTTACCGGGTTCGAATTCTGCTGCTTCTAAAAAGGAAATGATACGGCGACCACACGCTTAAAGCGGGAAATCCGGATTCAAGTCCCGATCCGGCACAAATTTCCATCGTCGTCTTTCACTTATACAGCTCATGGTTGTCCACACTCGCAAATGCGAGTACATTTCATGTATTCCATAGCGGCTGTAGTCGCCTCGCAGTGCATTCGGCCAAGCATGCATATCCATAGGAATATTGTTTCGTAATTCTGAACAACACAGCCAATATTGCATTTCCAATATTTTCTAGCTCTTTTACGACACCTGCTTAATCGGCATTATTAATTCAAACCTTCACGTGATGCCAATGAAAGGCTCTCTTAAACCTTATGCAAAAGCTAACTGCGTGTACCTATTAGATCTAACCCTAGCCCTTAAAAGCACGGTAGTCTGATCGTAAGAAGGTCGGACAAACAGTTCCGCTTGACACCCATAAGACAGTACTTTTGAAAATAGACTTCGGTGTATCCTGAGTCAGGTGCTTTTGGGGGATCTAGGAATACTGCATATGTCTGACTGCCTTATCTATGTCTTTCAGTATATCGCTTAAGAAAAGTGCGAGTTGAGTTTCTCATGATCTGTTGCTGTTGTAGTCTTCAGTCCAGAAACTGGTTTGATGCAGCTCTCCATGCTACTCTATTCTGTGCAAGCTTCTTCATCTCCAAGTAACTACTGCAACCTACATGCTTCTGAATCTGCTTAGTGTATTCATCTCTTGGTCTCCCTCTCCGATTCTTACCCTCCACGCTGCCCTCTAATACCGAACTAGTGATCCTTGATGTCTCAGAACATGTCCTACCAACCGATCCCTTCTTCTAGTCAAGTTGTGCCACAAATTCATCTGCTCCCCAATTCCGTTCAGTACCTCCTCATTACTTACGTGATCTACCCATCTAACCTTCAGCATTCTTCTGTAGCATCACACTTCGAAAGCTTCTATTCTCTTCTTGTCTAAACTGCTTATCGCCCCTGTTTCACTTCCATACATGGCTACACTCGATACAAATACTTTCAGAAAAGACTTCCTGACACTCAAATCTATACTAGATGTTAACAAATTTCTCTTCTTCAGAAACGCTTTCCTTTTCATTGTCAGTTTACTTTTTATACTCTCTATACTTCGGCCATCATCAGTTATTTTGCTTCCCAAATACCAAAACTCATTTACTACTTTCAGTGTTTCATTTCCTGATCCAATTCCCTCAGCATCACCTGATTTCATTCGACTGCATTCCATTATCTTCGTTTTGCTTTTGTTGATGTTCACCTTATATCCCCGTTTCAGGACACTGTCCGTTCCGTTCAGCTGTTCTTTCAAGTCCTTTGCTCTCTCCGACAAAATTACAGTGCCATCGGCGAACCTCAAAGTTTTTTTTCCTTCTCCATGGATTTTAATTCCTACTACAAATTTTTCTATTGTTTCCGTTACTGTTTGCTGAATATACAGATTGAAAAACATTGGGGATTGGCTACAATCGTGTCTCACTCCCTTCCCAATCACTGCTTCCCTTTCATGCCCCTTGGCTCTCATAACTGCCATCTGGTTTCAGTACAAATTGCAGGTAGCCTTTTGCTCTCTGTATTTTGCACCTGCCACCTTCAGAATTTGAGAGTATTCCAGTCGACATTACCAGAAGTTTTCTCTAAGTCTACAAATGGTAGAAACGTAGGTTTGCCTTTACTTAATCTATTTTCAAAGATAAGTCGTAGGGTCAGTATTGCCTCATGTGTTCCAACATTTCTACGGAATCCAAACTGATCTTCCCCGAGGTCGACTTCTACCAGTTTTTCCATTCGTCTGTAAAGAATTCGCGTTAGTATTTTGCAACTGTGACTTATTAAACTGATAGTTCGGTAATTTTCGCACCTGTAAGCACCTGCTTTCTTTGGGATCGGAATTATTATATTCCTCTTGAAGCGTGAGGGTATTTCACCTCTCTCATACATCTTGCTCACCAGATGGTAGAGTTATGTCAGGGCTGGCTCTCCCAAGGCTATCTGTAGCTCTAACGGAATGTTGTCTACTCCCAGGTCCTTGTTTCGACTCAGGCCTTTCAGTGCTCTGTCAAATTCTGCACACAGTGTCATATCTCCCATTTCATCTTAATCTACGTCCTCTTCATTTCCATAATATTGCCCTCAAGTACATCAATTTTGTACAGACCCTCTATATAATCCTTCCACCTTCCTGCTTTCCCTTCTTTGCTTAGAAGTGGTTGTCCATCTGAGCTCTTAAAATTCATACATGTGGTTCTCTTTCCTCCAAAGGTCTCTTTAATTTTTCTATAGGTGGTATCTGTCTTACCCCTAGTGATATATGCATCTACATCCTTACATTTGTCCTCCAGCCATTTCTGCTTAGCCATTTTGCACTTCCTGCCGATCTCATTTTTGAGACGTTGGCATTCCTTTTTGCCTGCTTCATTTATTGCATTTTTATATTTTCTCCTTTCATCAATTAAATTCAATATCTCTTGTGTTACCCAAGGACTTCTAATAGCCCTTGTCTTTTTACCTACTTGATCCTCTGCTGCCTTCACTGTTTCACCTCTCAAAGCTACCCATAGTTCTTCTACTGTATTTCTTTCCCCCGTTCTTGTCAAACGCTCCCTAATGCTCTCTCTGAAACTCTCTACAACCTCTAGTTCTTTCTGTTTATCCAGGTCCCATCTCTTTAAATTCCCCCATTTTTTCAGTTTCTTCAGTTTTAATCTACAGTTCATAGCCAATAGACTGTGATCAAAGTCCACATCTGCCCCTGGAAATGGCTTACAATTTAAAACCTTTTTCCTAAATCTTTCTCTTACCATTATGTAATCTATCTGAAACCTGTCCCCAGGCCTTTTACACGTATACAACCTCCTTTCATGATTCTTAAACCAAGTGTTAGCTATGAATAACTTATTCTCTGTGCAAAATTCTACCGAGCGACTTCCTCTTTCATTTTTTACCCCCATTCCATATTCACCTACTACTTTTCCTTCTCTTCCTTTTTCTACTATCGAATTCCAGTCCCCACGATTATTAAATATTCGTCTCCCTTCACTATTTGAATAATTTGTTTTATCTCATCATCCATTTCTTCAATCTCTTCGTCATCTGGGGAGCTATGACCTACGTTTTCGAAATCCATGCTGGTTGGCATGGGGGAGGTCATTACGTTTGAGCTCAGGATGTTCTAAGATTCTCCAACAAATTGATGTCAAGGATATTGGACGGCAGTTTTGTGAAACACTGTACTATCTTTCTTGTAGACGGGCGTAATGCGTACTTTCTTCCAACTACTGGGGGCAGTTTTTTCTTTCGAGGGATCGGCGGTAGATTGTCCGATAATTTTGCTAGCCTAGTCCTTGTATTCTTCTTTAGGGCATAGGCCTATTGAACATTCTCCGTCAGTAAGGCTTTCGACCAGTCAAATAATCTTCGAGTAATTTTTGAGTAGATACTCGGTATCGTCCGACATTGTGATACAACGCAGAACGTTTTTCGAAAGTCTTCTACACGAGACTTCTACTTTTCCGCGTGCGTCTACAATTCGAGGGATATCGTGTGTTCAGCATGAGTACTGTTTGTAGATCTAGTACTGGTTATTTCAAAGAATCTATAATTAGGGTTCCATGACTCAGTCTGTAAAAACGGAACCCTTATATGTTCGCTTTGTTGTTCGGCGGCCGTCCGTCTGTCTGTCTGTCAGACTGTTAAGGACCCTTTTTCCCAGATACGGGTAGACGCATCAAATTAAAATTTATGTCACATATTAAAGTGTATAGTCTCTTGGCGGTGTAAAAATTTTACGCCCCTGAGTAATTTCATTTAAACTATACAGCTATTTATGTCTCATATTTTGATACTCGAAAACTTTCTCATCAAAACCTGTACGGTGCTTCCTGTTGACCTAGGAACTTAAAATTCGACAAGAAGCAAAGTTTTACAGCACAAGTAAAAAAGTCCTAAACTTGTTAAATTGTAATTATTTTACATAAAAATATCTTTCGCCATTTGAACATACACTACATTCATTATATGTCAAAAGCATAATAGACGAACATTAGTGTATGCTAACATAAAATGTGAGTTTTAGTCATGTTTTAGTTAGCAAATAAAAATGTTAAGTTACATATTCTCTCTCTAAGTTTATAAACTGAAGTCACCTTGCTCGCCTCTTTTTGTAAGTTCGGGCTAGTCTGAGGAACTACTGTAGAGATTTTGGTACGGTCTTGGAATTCCCGGGACTAGTATCCTGCGAGTATCGATATCAATAACGGGCAAAAACCGTTGAGATTCTCGACTCTCAAGGTGGGTGAAATACACGTATACAGAATTTAGTTTGTACGGAACCCTCGTACTTGGCCAGTTTTTCTTAGGCGAATGTGATAAATGTGTGGGTGGTCGTCGCGCTGATGACGCTACAGCAACAGAAAAAACCGTGCGCGCTGTGCTGGAACCACGAGCATAAATCATCGCTCGGGTGCCCTAAGTCTTGCGTCATCTCTTCCGTCGACATCGGAATCAATAAACAGCACACGCCGTCCCGCGCCGCCTCAAACATCCGCATGTTTATTGTTTCTGAGATTTATGGCTCGCATTTACAAAGAATTCTTCATTTTCCCACTTTTTTCACTTCCGACAGTTCCTACCTCGTTTCAGTCTTTTTTCAGGTGGGACGTCTGCGATGTAGAATTATTTTGATGTGTAGCTGATTATTTACAGCCTAATAATCTTCGGCGGTTTCATGCTATCTTGTGAAACGTTGGCGTATTGAGAGACGTGGCTCTAGTACAATTACAAGATTTATAATGTAAGCAGCAACCCATTAGAAATATGTTTTGATAGAAGTTTATTTAACTCAGATCATTACCAAATTCTCATTTATTACAAATCCGCGTTAAGACGGGTTCTTACAGCTTCCATGCTTTCTAGCTGAGGCGTCGTTTTGTGTTCCTTACTGGCATGGTGCACTAAAGTAGGCCTTCACAGAAACATTCATGATATGACTTTCAAGTTAGTAAAACAGGAACTGTGGTGGAAATTACGTCGTGGATGTTGCTGTGTGAGGAATTTATCCTGTCTTTGTGTTCTGCATTTTATAGGTTGATTCTTATTAATGTTAAAATACCCGAAGCGAAGAGAAGTAATTTGACATAAGACACATGGTAACGCAAATGTCGGGAACTACCCCAAAAATGATTGAGAAGTGTTGACCATGTGACGTCACAAGATGGCGTACCTCACCCACCACGCGTGCACTGATTGGGCTTTGGTGTGAAAGGATGATCGAATGATTCAATACTTGCATTCGTTCAAACGATGCACGACTGTAAATCTAATCTGTTATAACCGTAGAAATTACTATGTTATTATTGTCGCTGTAACCAAGTAAAAGCCTTTCTTATTTTGTGTTTATTTCTTTTTGTCCCTTTTTTTCTTTGGTTGCAGACATTATTTAGTAAAGAAGACGAAGGTCATCTACTGATAACGACGCAATTCGGAAGCTCATACTCATTTACTTGTCAAGCAATGCAGTAGGTTATTGTTGTACCATACTATGCAATAAACCAGCGGAGGCCGCGAGACCGGTAAATAAAATAGTAACTCCTCCCTCACTGTAAACGAATGATTGTCTAACGCAACCAAAAGAAAAGCAACCTGCCACACTCAAGATTCGAACCCTGAGCCACACGCGCTGAAGTCGTGCACATGGGTCCGGAGTCACACCGGTGTGTTGCCGTGGGTTGGCATGATCAGGTGCGACAGAGCGATAGGCCCATCCAGTGCATGACTGGCGAGATACGTCATCTTGTGACGTCACTTGTTCAACTTTTCTCATCCAAAAAAATGGTTCAAATGGCTCTGAGCACTATGGGACTCAACTTCTGAGGTCATTAGTCCCCTAGAACTTAGAACTAGTTAAACCTAACTAACCTAAGGACATCACAAACATCCATGCCCGAGGCAGGATTCGAACCTGCGACCGTAGCGGTATTGCGGTTCCAGACTGCAGCGCCTTTAACCGCACGGCCACTTCGGCCGGCTTTTGTCATCCACTTTGGGGTTTTTCCCAACACTCGCAGCTCCATATGTCTCATATTCATTACTTGTCTCAGCATCATCTACGTCGCTTCAGAGGTTTTGAAACGTTGAGAATAATCGTCCTGTACAGTTAACATATTTTTTGGACATAAACTATGTAAGGGCTGTTTAATTTCCTGTAAACTGCTATAGCGTATACCATTTTATGTTTTATGGCAGTACGCACGCTGAGTGTTTGCCCAGCTTTGCACGAGTAAAAACAAAAAGAACAGTAGTTTCCATAGATGTTAGAATGGTAAAAATGTTAAGTTACAAAAGTTGTGTAGCATGTGTGTGCATAGAAAGTACATGTTTGGTAGAACGGTGAAATAAATTCAAAAGTCGAACAGAGAAATAAAATTATCTACAGTATATTCTAATACGGCATTCTGTTGATCGGCTGAGACTACACAAACGAATATTATGTACAAACAATAAAAGTTTTGTAAGTGTGACCTATATAATCAGATCTAACTTCTTTTACATTCTGAACAGGTATGTGTACATTGAACAGTACCAGCACTGGACATTGAAATTAGATCATCAATACTGTGTAAAGTACAAGAGTACAATAAAAAATGTTTCTCCTTCTTTTGTTGATACACGATGTTGACTATGTGACACACATGCTATCTGATTAGGTAGATTACACTTATCAACATTTCATTATTTGTACATATTATTTGCTTCTGTAACCTCAGCCAATCAATACAAAACCATACCAGAATTTATTGAACATAGTTTTACTTCTCTGTAGGACTTATAAATTAATTTCACCGTTCTACCAAAGACCTATTTTACTGTGCCCATACGTTCTGTATAACATCTGTAACTTAGCATCTTCAGTACTCTTAACATCTTTGAAACTACTGTTTTTGTTCTGTGAAGCTGGGCCACGGATTGCAAATGTTGAGCGTGTGTGCTGCCATGAAACATACAATGATGTGTGTTATAGCAGTCTACAGGGAATTAAACAGCCCTTACATAGTACATGCACAAAAAATGTTTTAACTTTATATTGCAGAACACACAGACAGGACGAATGCGTCACATAGAAACATCCACCAGACAAGTTTTCGCCGTATTTCATGTTTTGTTAACTTAAAAATCGTTTCGTGAAGGTTTGTGTGAAGGTCAAAATGAAAAAGAATCGATCGGAACTTTAGCGTATTGTGAGCGAAAAAACTTTTGTTTACTTTAGTGCACCACACCAATAACGAATACAAAACGAGTCCCCAGCAGGAAAGAAACGAAAGATTTTAGACGCCATCTGAAGATGGATTTGTAAAAATTCAAAACCGATAATGGTTTGAGTTAAACAAACGTTTATCAACCATACTTGTGGCTTGTTGCTGCTTAAATTACAGACCTGATACCTTTGGCAACTGGACCTGTGTGATTTCCTTGTATAAAAATAACAAGCATTTTTTAAAATTTGATAATCATTTATTATTTTTACCATGCTCCTGTTGATATCGCGTCTCCGCGTTTGTCTATGATTTTGTTACTACATGTCTCCTTTACGTGTTATGCACGTTTCCGTGCGTCAACACTTATAGCAATACAATTTGAGTACCGCGGTTGCTTGGTTATGTATTTATTCCAATGTTCTATTAGTCCTCAATTTTTTGGTCCTGTCCTCCTCAGTTGCGCGTAATACTACGGTATGTTGATGATTTTCACTTATGGACCGTCTGACAGCAACTGAATAAAACACAATTTTAGTGCCATACGCGTTTCGCCTTTATTTTCTGCAAGGCATCATCAGTGGCAGGTTGCGTAGAAAGTTTCTTACATATTACGCTCCTGTTGCATTTTTGGTCTTGTTCTTCTTCCTATGAGCGCCAATTTGCTGCTTTTTCCTGCATTCCACAGCACTATGCACTGAACGCTTTTTTTAATGCGGCATTAAAAAAATATACACACTGAACGCTTTTTTTAATGCGGCATTAAAAAAAGCGTTCAGTGCATAGTGCTGTGGAATGCAGGAAAAAGCAGCAAATTGGCGCTCATAGGAAGAAGAACAAGACCAAAAATGCAACAGGAGCGTAATATGTAAGAAACTTTCTACGCAACCTGCCACTGATGATGCCTTGCAGAAAATAAAGGCGAAACGCGTATGGCACTAAAATTGTGTTTTATTCAGTTGCTGTCAGACGGTCCATAAGTGAAAATCATCAACATACCGTTCTATTAGTCCATTCCCTCTCTATCCATCTCCTCCACACCCTCTCTCTGTCCTTCTCGTCCCACCCCTTCCCGTTCTCTGTCCATCTCTTCCTGCACCTCTATCTGTTCATCTCCTCCTCCCCCTCTGCGTCTTATCATCTCTCTCTGGCCATCTCCTCGCTCTTCCTCTCTCTGTCCACCTCCTCCTCTCCCCTCTCTCTGTCCATATCTTCCTCCCTCTCACTCTATTCACCTCATCCTCACCCCCTCCATCTCCTCTTCTTTCCTTTTTCTATCCATCTCCTCGTCTCTCTCTTTCACCTCCTTCCTTTCCCTCTTTCTGCCCATTTCCCCCTCCCTTCCTCTGTCCATCTCCTTCTCTCTCCTATGTGTGCACATCTCCTCATTCCCCCTCCGCTGTCTGTCCATCTTTTCGTACTCTTTTTTCTCTCTGCATTAACATGCTCACCCCATTATGAGTCTGTTGGCTCTTATTCCCGCAGTAATTCTTTCCAAATTGTAACTAAATTTTGTTGAAATCGTTGCAGGGGTTTATAATGAGATTTTTACCCGTGGCTTTGCCCTTGTACACACATGTCAAATATACACTGAATATCCAAGGAAACTGGTACACCTGCTGGAAGGAACTGATACCGAGAATCATGCAGGGCTACCCAAAAATTCGTAAGAGAAGAGTACGAGGGGGTGGTGATTCCTTCTGAGCAGCACGTTGAAAGGCATCCCAGATATGCTCAATAATGTTCATGTCTGGTGAGCTTGGTAGCCAGCGAATGTGTTTAAAGTCACAACAGTGCTCCTGGAGCCACTCTGTAGCAATTCTGGACGTCAGGGGTGTCGAATTGTCCTGCTGGAATTGCCCAAGTCGGTCGGAACGCACAATGCACGTGAATGGGTGCAGATTATCAGACAGGATACTTACGTATGTGTCACCTGTCAGAGTCGTATCTAGATGTACTCCAACTGACCACGCCCCACACTATTACAGAGCCTTTACCAGCTTGAAAAGTACCCTTCTGACATGGAGGGTCCATGAATTCATGAGGTCGTCTCCATACACGTACATGTTCATCCGCTCGATACAATTTGAAACGAGACTCGTCCGACTGGGCAACATGTTTCCAGTCACCAACAGTCCAATGTCGGTGTTGATGGGCCCAGGGCAGACGTAAAGCTTGCTTCGTGTAGTCATCAAGCGTACACGAGTGGACGTTCGGCTCCAATAGCCCATATCGATGATGTTTCGTTGAATTGTTCGCATGCTGACAGTTGTTTATGGCCCAGCATTTAAATCTGCAGCAGTTTGCGGAAAGGTTGCAGTTCTGTCACGTTGAACGATTCTCTTCAGTCTTTGTTGGTCCCGTTCTTACAGGATCTTTCTCCCGCCGCAGCGGCGTTGGAGACTTGATGTTTTACCGGATTACTGATATTCATGATACGCTCGTGAAATGGTCGTACGGGAAAATCCCCACTTCATCGCTACCTCAGAGATATTGTGTCCCATCGCTGGTTCGCCGACAATAAGACCACGTCCATACTCACTTAAATCTTGATAACCTACCATTGTAGCAACAGTAACACTTGTCTTATTTAGGCTTTGCCTACCGCGGTGCCACATTCTGCCTGTTTACATATCTCTGTATTTGAATACGCATGCCTATACCGGGTTATTTGGCGGTTCAGTGTGTATATTTTCGTGAGGCATCATTTACAGTCATACAAGCTTCTATTAGTCCATCTCCTCGTTCCCCTTCTCTTCACCCATCTTCTCCTCTTCCTGCTCTCTGTCCATCTCCTTCCACCCCCTCTCTCTCTCTCTCTCTCCCCTCCCCCTGTCAATCTCTTCGGTGCACCTCTCTCTGTCCATCTCCTCCCCTCTCTCTATCTCATCCTCCCTCTCTCTTTGTCCATCTCCTTCCTTTCCTTCTCTCTGTCCATCTCCTCTCCCCTCTCTCTGTCCATCTCATCGTTCCTTCTCACCACTCCTCTTCTTCTCTTTTTTCCCTACCTTCTCCTCTCTCCCTGTTCTCCTCATCTTTTTCCCTCTCTTTGTACTTTTCTTCTCCCTCTCTCTATCCATTTCCTCCTTCCCCTTCTCTCTGTCCATCTCACCTTCACCCTTTCCTTCTCCTTTCCTTTCTCTTTCCATCTGCTCCTCTCCCCTCTCTCTGTCCATTCTCCCCTCCCCCCCTTTCTCTGCCTGTCTCCTTCTCTCTTCTATGTGTGCACATCTCCTAAATCCCCCTCGCTGTCTCTCCATCTTCTCCTTTCCCTTCTCTCTCCACGTTAACATGCTCACCCCAGAAGGAGGCTGTTGGTTCTTACCGCCACAAATTTCTTTACAGATTGCAACTAAATTTCGTTGGAGTTGTTTCAGGGATTTACGACGAGCTTTCTGCCTTTGGTTTGCATGTGTACACACATGTCAAGTGTATTTCACATGTATTTAACATACTGTATATTACAGGTATTTGTGTACATATTTCAGCTATTTCTCTAGTGAATTTCGCTCTGCAGTTTCATTTTCACGCAGCTCAATGTTTATTTTGTCGTATCTCCTCAGCTACGTGCTGTGCAGTGATATAATTTTGCAGGTACATCCAGTGGTACACATAGCTTCTGTATGTGAAACATGTTGCGAATAAAGTGAGTAGTAAAGAAGTAACAAATTAAAACATCATGTATGATGCGGCAGTTTTTCGCGAATCTCATTGATTATGACGTATCCCTTTTCCTAGGTGTCGTACGATTATATGTTTTTCTAGGTGCATTGAGCAGCACATATGGGTACCATCTGCAAAATGTGCCCTGATCACAGTACTAAACAAGTAATAAATTAAAATGTCATGCTTCATGTGGCAGTTTTACTGCATGAACAGCAAAAATGTAGTAAGTGATCACTTTTTCCTAAGAATAATTGGCGTCAAAGGAATGGGACGGAAACGGAATGGGAAAGAGACAGGAAGGAAATAATGACTTCCAGGCGAACAGGGCACTGCAGCATTGCAACGGCGAGAGGTGAAGATTTGAGCCAGGCGGCGACTAAAACTCTGATGCTCCATTTTACTAGAACGGTTGCCTTAACCGTTTTTTGTTTCATAGTCTGGACGGACGTCACAGGACACCCGTTAGAGTTCATCGCTAACATCGGCCATTCGGATATGGTCTCTGTCAGACCCAAGTTACCAATTTCCTTCTAGCCACACAGCAACGACCCCGCCAATTAACCCCTTCCTCGCAAATTTCTGAGTCCCGTAGGAGTTCGAACGTTGGTTGTGCATTCGCACTGAAATTTTTTCATTAAACAGCCGTCGCTGCCATAGAATCATAGATGTGGCATATGTCTATTCTGTCTGACTTCTCTGACACAACAGACACCACTAATATCTATAAAACTTTTTTCTTTCCTCATTTTGTGGGGACTGTCATCGAGAAACGATTTCGTAAGGTTTGAAATGAGGAGCAAATTTTGTTGCAATTCTCTAAGTGTTCCCATTCGTAAACACTGGCTGACTAAAGTTTGGGTATGCCCGCGTCGTGGGTTGCTCTACTTTTTCACCCCCAACTACATCTTTGATAAGTAGGTGGTTCCTACGCCGCAGCGATGATTTGCAGATAGTATGTGATATGTGTACCAAATTTGGTGGAGGTCGGTCCATTGGTTTAGGAGGAGATGTGTAAGATCCATTTTTATAATACGTATGGATGTACATGATATCGACGCTGGTTTTGGAGATGAATGTTGCCCCAAGTACTTATCTGTTCTGCCCTAACCCACTCAAGGTATCTACTTTCTTAGTAGTGATTTTGAAATACGACGAAACGGGTGCAACATGGATGTTTCATGCAGATGACAAGACGTGCACAACAGCAACCTTTGGCACCTGGAGGAACATTAAACCTGTGAAGAACAAAAATATGTGATGCTGGAGTGAGAGTCACAACACACAATTAGCGCCACCTTTCGTCCGTTTCCTCCAAGTGCAAGGCAAACTGAATGCTCTCCTGAGTCCTTCCGAGTCCACACCATAATTTGATTGCAATCCTTAATGTACGAGGTCTGTTCATTCTCTTTATGCGCAAACGAAGCGTCCTGGTTGTGAACCGTTCGCAGCAATGTATCCTTCACGATCTTCCAAGTAATCTCCCTGTTTCACATAGGCGACATATGTGCGAAATACGGAACGGTGTTCGTGTCGGCTTTACCTATTACCCATTTGCGCTAGTAAGGATGCACCGCGTAAGAAAGTGGGGTAAATATTTGTAGAAAAGTTGTGTACGTTGGAAGCGAGCTTACGAAGATGATACTCTTGGTCTAAGGCAGTCTTATGAAGGTTCTTCCGTTTCAAAGTAGTCGTCAGTCACAAGTAGTTCACCTTCTCCAATCAAAGACTTTCGCGTCATCTGATGGTGCTAATATTAACAAAGTTAAGAATTTGAGGCACGCCATTGTTATATAACTGTCAGGCAACTTGCAGAAAGTGTTGTAAATAACTGCTCCTTGTCGTGAGATTCCTACCGATATAGCGACCACTCATCGATTTGCACCAGTTTCTAGTTTGATAATAGCTGAAGACAAATAAAGTAAACGGTTGCAAGTTACAGTCTGAACAACATGACAATGAGATATTCACATAAAGCATCATCACAGGAGGTGAATGATCGGTCTACGACTACGAAGTTGAGGCTACAATCACAGTAGTGAGTTGGCAAGTGACGAGCACATCCATTAAAAGCGTGATATTCTCGATCCAACGAAAAAGTGACGCTCACAGTTTTTTCACTGTTAATGGAATTGTGCAATTCGAAATTTAGCCTCAAGGTGACAGTCAATCGTCATTACTAAGGAAGAGTTTGACATGTTTGCCTGCTAAATTTCGTAGAGACCACAACTGTGTCAAGATTACCCATACCACCTCCATCACACCATGCATCTGCCTACTTAGATTTGTTAATTCGTGAATTTGGTGCCAAACATTATATGACAGTCCTTCCATACCCATTCCATGCTGGACACCTCACTCTACTTGATTTTTCAGTGTCACCAAAATTAAAATTTCCTAAAAGGAAGGTGATGACATTAAGAACTGGCTGAGAGAAGAGTTTTTGATCGTTTACCGAATAACATAAAATGTCTGACAGGTAGCAAAGCAATTTTAAATCTAATTTAAAGTCATTCCTCTTGGACAACTCTTTCTATTCCATCGACGAATTTTTATTTAAAAATTGGTAGCTTCAAAAAAAAAAAAAAAAAAGAGAACTAGTTTTAAATCTATTTGCATGAGTAAGACTGAAAAATATTACATACACTAGCGTTAAATTTAGGCCATTCTGTCATTTATGGACAGCAAGCAGCCATCCGCTAAAGCTAATCTATATGCGTTACTGTACCGTTCATATGATTATTTACGCACACAAAAGCGATGTTATCTTTGGCGGTAAAAACTACTTGCCTCCCACAGGGGTGGAGTGGAAAGAGGGTGACATAGAGGCTTAACTTAGCAACGTCTGGAGGAAATTCATTCAAATTTTGTGCATACATGACTCATTATCCGTGTAAAAAACTACTAGCTGTTATACATGGCTGTACTTGCAATACCAGTAGTTTTGTTACGATCAGTGGTCGTGAATAAGTACGCTGTTGCATGTGCAATAACATCGGCTACTCTCATGTGTCTGCCTGCTTGGCTGAGCACAACTCGTGCGTGATGTGCGCACTGCTCTCCCTCTCCCAAGCAATCCCAACGCACATGCGTCGGCATGCACGGACTTGATTTATCGTGAAAGATAGTCACTGAAGAGTATTTTTACGAAAAATAAACGACATCTGCGAAAGTCATTGCAGAACTGAATGTCGCACCCGCGAACCCTATCAGGGTCAAAACAACACGAAGAGGGCTCCTGAAGCCGGGAATTTTAGGGCGAGCTGGAATCCCGTAACCGCTTACAAGTTATGTAAATGCCTGTAATAGAAAAATGTGGAGCCGAAGCCACAAAAACTGGACTGTGGAGCAATGGAGGAGTGTGATGTGCTCGGATGAGTCTTGTTTCGCACTGTTTCTAACTTCCGGCCGAGTTTATGTCCCAGGAGTGAAACTTGGCGGGGGTTACGTGATGATTTGGGCAGCAATACCGTGGTATATCTTGGGCCCTAAGGTTACTCTGTGATGTCTCATTCCTGCCACAGATTATGTGAATATTTGGCTGATCAGGTCCATCCCATTGTAGAATATTTGTGCCCTCACTAATCAAAATTTACCTGTATTTCATGATGTAAAGTACGTCTCAGGTCTTATCTAATGTACGCCTCGATTAGTTGTCGACTTTTGGTTAGCAGTTTTAAATTGACCCCACTTTTAATGTGTCCTTTTAATCCTATTGCTGCTAGCTATTAATTGGCGTGCTAGTCTCTGACAGTATAGACTGTAAGGTTTCGCTACTTTGCTTGTTGATCAGTAACAAGAGCTTGTAAAAAGGAATGGGACATGCGCATGTTTTTTTAACAGATGACTGTGGCGCGTTGTTCCACTTTGCCACTTATATATCCCCACTAAATTTAAAACTTGTTTGCTACTCATGTATAAGGAAAGTTTCATTGCGCTTTACGGTTTATATTATACAATCCTGGAAATGGAAAAAAGAACACATTGACACCGGTGTGTCAGACCCACCATACTTGCTCCGGACACTGCGAGAGGGCTGTACAAGCAATGATCACACGCACAGCACAGCGGACACACCAGGAACCGCGGTGTTGGCCGTCGAATGGCGCTAGCTGCGCAGCATTTGTGCACCGCCGCCGTCAGTGTCAGCCAGTTTGCCGTGGCATACGGAGCTCCATCGCAGTCTTTAACACTGGTAGCATGCCGCGACAGCGTGGACGTGAACCGTATGTGCAGTTGACGGACTTTGAGCGAGGGCGTATAGTGGGCATGCGGGAGGCCGGGTGGACGTACCGCCGAATTGCTCAACACGTGGGGCGTGAGGTCTCCACAGTACATCGATGTTGTCGCCAGTGGTCGGCGGAAGGTGCACGTGCCCGTCGACCTGGGACCGGACCGCAGCGACGCACGGATGCACGCCAAGACCGTAGGATCCTACGCAGTGCCGTAGGGGACCGCACCGCCACTTCCCAGCAAATTAGGGACACTGTTGCTCCTGGGGTATCGGCGAGGACCATTCGCAACCGTCTCCATGAAGCTGGGCTACGGTCCCGCACACCGTTAGGCCGTCTTCCGCTCACGCCCCAACATCGTGCAGCCCGCCTCCAGTGGTGTCGCGACAGGCGTGAATGGAGGGACGAATGGAGACGTGTCGTCTTCAGCGATGAGAGTCGCTTCTGCCTTGGTGCCAATGATGGTCGTATGCGTGTTTGGCGCCGTGCAGGTGAGCGCCACAATCAGGACTGCATACGACCGAGGCACACAGGGCCAACACCCTGCACCATGGTGTGGGGAGCGATCTCCTACACTGGCCGTACACCACTGGTGATCGTCGAGGGGACACTGAATAGTGCACGGTACATCCAAACCGTCATCGAACCCATCGTTCTACCATTCTTAGACCGGCAAGGGAACTTGCTGTTCCAACAGGACAATGCACGTCCGCACGTATCCCGTGCCACCCAACGTGCTCTAGAAGGTGTAAGTCAACTACCCTGGCCAGCAAGATCTCCGGATCTGTCCCCCATTGAGCATGTTTGGGACTGGATGAAGCGTCGTCTCACGCGGTCTGCACGTCCAGCACGAACGCTGGTCCAACTGAGGCGCCAGGTGGAAATGGCATGGCAAGCCGTTCCACAGGACTACATCCAGCATCTCTACGATCGTCTCCATGGGAGAATAGCAGCCTGCATTGCTGCGAAAGGTGGATATACACTGTACTAGTGCCGACATTGTGCATGCTCTGTTGCCTGTGTCTATGTGCCTGTGGTTCTGTCAGTGTGATCATGTGATGTATCTGACCCCAGGAATGTGTCAATAAAGTTTCCCCTTCCTGGGACAATGAATTCACGGTGTTCTTATTTCAATTTCCAGGAGTGTAATTTTATATCGCACCTTCCACTCAGTTTTACCACAGTTGTAGACCGATCTGTTCAATACACTGCTTTATTACGCATATTGCACTTTTAACTTATATCGTGTATTTTTTATGTAGTTTTTGTTTTTTCTTCATTTTAAATGTAAACCACTAAATTCAAATTGGGAACGGCCGGGCTAGTGGCTCCGCGTTCTTCTCTCCGTCAATAGATGTCAGCACTTTCGCCACTCTGGTTTACAAATTTGCCTCCTCTTTCGCATCCGCTACTCCCTGTTCTGCGCTCATAGGCAGCACACCGCGCCCGGTTCACGCGACGCTCGGAGACCACAACACAGCGTTAAGTGTCGTGATATCATTTGTAGATGTTGCCTACCCAGGCAGTCGTCCGTAGTACTGTCTGGTGCCACTTGCGCACTCACATAGCTTTCACAGCACCTAGCCCGACCGGCGGCTTCGAAATGTTTTTTAAAAGTTTTAAAACTTTTTAGAAAAAAATAGTTTTTATTTTTTCATGTGTGTTGCGGCATGTGAAAATCACCTCCCGTCTTTTGCTATTTCCAGTACGACACCTGAGGATGGGCTTACAACAGTCCGAATCCGGTAGTGTGAAAATAAAGTAATTTACAACTGAAGCGGTATTTTCAACCTCTCCCATTGGTAATGTTGTGTATGAAGATGACAGAGCCCCTGTCCATACAGCTCACATCATCATCATCAGTCACTAGATCTCAATATTAATGGGCCTTTGAGATACAATTTGTTCAGATGTGTGCATGATGGCTATCCATCCCTACTTTCTTTCGCAGGAAGAATGGTTTAGGATTCCCTTGACAATCGTTTATCTATTCCGAAGCGACTGGAGGCCTGAATGCCAACGGGTTTCTCACACCGTATTAGACACGGAAATATACTGTGTTTTTGGTGATTTCGTATTTTTGTCCAACAGCAATAGCTAACTAAATAGCTCCCCATTCAGAGCGGCGTTCTCAGCTCTGGTGACCGGAAAGTCTCCGATCCAGCCACAGGGCTGGCCGGTTATCCCCTTGATCCAGCTGCGTTCTCCCTCTCGGGCCGGCGCAATGGTCCGCAGCCAGCGCTGGTGCCCCGAGGGTGCCCGCCGCTATCGAGGCTAGCGAGCCGGCAGGTCGGCGCGGTGTCCAGTGATAAACTGTTCGCCTCGCGGCGCTCCCCTAATTGTTCTGCTAATGGCTCCATAATTGGATCCTAATTTATGTCCTCGCGCGAGCCCTGTTATCTGCCCTGACACGTCGGCGCACGTTGACCAGTGTTAGGCACGCAACTAATGGATCAACGGCCGGAGCCGTTAATCTTCCGGACGGCGCTCCAGTTTCAACACGGATTTATTACTGCTAAGGTGTGAAACGAGCGACTGGCCCGATAATTTGGAGAGGTCGGCCGAAGAGCTGGCGACATTCTGGAATTAACAGCACCCCATCTCAAGCGCGGGGTCGATGAAGACATTGAGAGACTCGTTGGACATTAGCTGGCCGCCACAGAATCTGCGGCAGCGGTGAGGTTGGAGGAGAGGCTCAAGCAAGTGTTTGAAACGGTGGGCCTCATTACGTGTTACCAACAAGCACAAACAGCTCGAAAATTTTCAAATGTGTGTGAAATCCTAAAGGACCGAACTGCTGAGATCATTGGTCCCTAGTCTTACACACTACTTAAACTAAGAACAACACGCACACCCGTGCCCGAGGGAGGACTCGAACCTCCGGTGGGGGGGGGGGGGGGGGGGGGGGGGGGCGCACAATCCGTGCATGGCGCCTCAGACTGGGCGGCCACAAACAGCCAATCAGCAAAAGGCATCCTTTCTGTTCGTCCAAACTACTGAAAGTTCCACCGAATCCAGACGCGTAATGACGCTGTAGAGGAACACGGGATAGAACTTGGCGTACATCTGGCCATTTGATCGATGACAATCCTATCTCACTTTTAGTTAAACGCCAGATGAGTGACTTGTGCTGTCCTGTAACTTGTTTATACCGACTCTCAGAGCCTATTGAGAAAGCGATGTCTTGCAGTTACAGTTTCTCCAGAAGGTTCTACATCAAAAGTGAACGTTTTTAGAAACTTATATGGAATTCTGTTCTTGTTAATGTAACTTACTCGTCATGGTGAATGTCCACAAATACCCTAGCCGTCGTTTCATTCCCTACCCACAAACACTCAGGCAGCTGTGAGTGCTTAATGTAGCTTAACCCCACAACATGTTCTCTCCAGTGGTCACAAGAGTACGAAGATCGGTTGAAATTGCTACAGGAGTACCTGAATGTTGCTTATTGTTCACAGAGCAACCATCTGGAACAATTCAAGGGAGTGCTATAGGATCACTACTGATGACAATATGTATAATAGCGCTTCAGACAGAGCTTGCAGAATATCATTAGTAACTTTCCAGAACCTGTCCTTGTTATAGGGGGTGACTTCAACTTACAAGGTATAGAATGGGAGTGTTATGCCATCAAAACTGGTGACAGAGACAGGAAATCGTGTGGCATTGTTCTGGATGTCTTGTCCGAAAATTACCTTCAGCAGATAGAGAACCAGCTCGTGAGGGTAACCTCTTAGACCTCCTGGCAACAAACAGACCCGAACTTCTTTAATCAGTTAACGCAGACGAAGGTATCAGTGATCATAAAGCTGTGAGAGCATCTATGACGACGGGTCCTACAAGGAATGTTAAGAAAGGCAGGAAGATATATTTGCTCAGCAAGGGTGACAGGATACAAATTTCAGAATATCTCAGCAGTCAGCATCAAATATTCGGTGATGAGGACGAAGATGTGGAGAACAAAGGGAAAAAATTCGAATGCGTCGTTCAATATGCCCTAGATAAGTATGTTCTGAGTAAGGCTTTAGATCTACATCTACATCTACGTCTACATGATTACTCTGCAATTCAGTGCTTGGCAGAGGGTTCATCGAACCACAATCATACTATCTCTCTACCATTCCACTCCCGAACAGCGCGCGGGAAAAAACGAACACCTAAACCTTTCTGTTCGAGCTCTGATTTCTCTTATTTTATTTTGATGATCATTCCTACCTATGTAGTTTGGGATCAACAAAATATTTTCGCATTCGGAAGAGAAAGTTGGTGACTGAAATTTCGTAAATAGATCTCGCCGCGACGAAAAACGTCGTTGCTTTAATGACTTCCATCCCAACTCGCGTATCGTATCTGCCACACTCTCTCCCCTATTACGTTAAGGGCTGGGCAAGATCCACCATGGTTTAACAGCCGTGTTAGAAAAGCGCTACGTAAACAAAGAGCATTTCATCTCAGAGTCAAGAGAAGTAAAAACCTAGCTGACAAACAAAAGCTGAACGAAGTGAAAATGATCGTAAGGAGAGCAATGAGAGAAGCGTTCAATAATTTCGAAAGTAAGACGTTGTCAACCGACCTGAGTAAAAACCCTAAGAGATTTTGGTCGTATGTAAAATCAGTAAGTGGGTCAAAATCATCTACTCATTCTCTCAGCGACCACACCGGCGCCGAGACGGAAGATAACAGAGGGAAGGCCGAAATACTGAATTCGGTCTTCCCAAGTTTTTTCATCGCGGAAGATCGTAGCACTATCCCTCCTTTCAATAGACGTGAAAATGTCGAAATGGCACATGTTGAGATAACCGATCGCGGAACTGAAAAGCAGCTAGAATCGCTTAGTAATGGAAAGGCTTCAGGACCAGATGAGATAACTATAAGATTCTGTAAAGATTATGCGAAAGAACTTGCTCCCCTTCTAGCAGTAATTCTTCGAAGATCGCTTGAGCAACGAAAGGTACCTAACGACTGGAAAAAGCGCAGGTCACTCACGTTTTTAAGAAAGGCCGTAAGACCTATATCGTTGACGTCAATCTGTTGTAGAATTATGGAACATGTTTTATGCTAAAGAATTATGATGTTCTTGGAAAATGAACAGCTCCTATATAAAAATCAACATGGATTCTGCAAACAGAGATCCTGCGAAACTCAGCTCGCTCTGTTCCTCCATGAGATCCACAGCGCAGTGGACAACGGCGCTCAGGCTGATGCCGTGTTCCTTGATTTCAGTCAGGCATTTGACACAGTCCCGCATTGCCGTTTAATGAATAAAATACGAGGTTACGGAGTATCGGAGCAGACCTGCGATTGGATTCAAGACTTTCTTGCAGACAGAAATCAACACGTCGCTCTTAACGGAACTAAATGGACAGATGTAAAGGTAATATTCGTAGTACCACAGGGCAGTGTGATAGGACCGTTGCTGTTGACAATATATATAAATGATCTAGTAGAAAGCATCGGATGCTCTTTAAGGCTATTCACAGATGATGCAGTTGTTTATACCGAAGTAGCAACGCCAGAAGGTAGTAAGAATTTGCAGAACGACCTGTAGAGAATTGATGGATGGTGCAGACTCTGGCAGTTGACCCTGAACGTAAATAAATGTAACATATTGCGCATACATAGGAAAAGAAATCCACTACTGTACAGCTACATTATTGATGACAAACACTATTGATGAAAAACATCTGGAGACAGCGTCTGCCGTAAAATATCTAGGGGTAACTATCCAGAGCGACCTTAAGTGGAATGACCATATAAAACAGATAGTGGGAAAAGCAGACAAAAGACTAAGATTCATCAGAAGAATCTTAAGGAAATGTAACTCACCCACGAAGGGAAGAGGCTTAAAAGGCGCTTGTTCGCCCGTTTCTTGAGTACTGTTCATCTATGTGGGATACTTATCAGGTAGGACTGATAGAAGAGATAGAGAAGATCCAACGAAGAGCAGCGCGTTTCGTCAAGGGATCGTTTAGCTGGTGAGAGAGCGTTACGGAGATGCTAAACAAACTCCACTGGCAGACGTTACAAGAGAGACGTTGCACATCACGGAGAGATGAAATTTCTGGACAGAACTTTTCAGGAGGAGTCAAACAACATATTACTTCCTCCAACATACATCTCGCGTATTGCCCACGAGTAGAAAATTCGAGTGATAAGAACCAATACAGAGGCTTCCCGACAATCATTCTTCCCACGCACTATTCGCGAGTGGAACAGGGATGGAGGGATCAGATAGTGGTAGCGAAAGTACCCTCCGCCACACATCATTAGGTGACTTGCGGACTACGATGTAGATGAGATGTATAATCGAGCACAAATGTATTGAACGGTAATGGCCCCATAAAACGCTCCCTTTGATTTTTGTCTCCAGGACAGTTGTAAATTAAATGTTACATGATTATTTGTTTTTTTCTTGGTTCCTTCTTCTTTTTCTCTTCCAAAATCCGCTTCATTCGTTTCCTGTGTTCCTGTTTCTTTTGCTCTGTCCATACTTTGCCTGTTTTCTTCCTTTCTTTTATTTCTGATTTCGTGTTCATAATTTTGTGTTTGAATACCTCTGTACTTATTAGGGCCTGTCTTGTCGCCCTTTTTTGTAAAAAGGGTGAATCAACGCAAATTTCCATTCATGTGGAATTTTCTCTGTATTCCATATTTGTGTAAGAATTTCCAGGGCTTTCTTTGTGAAGGTTTGATCTTTGAGTTTCAAGATCTCGGACATAACGCCGTCCTCTCCTGGGGCTCTATTGTTATTCAATTGTTCTATAATATCTTCTGTTATTGATGACGGCTTTGAATCTGGATTTGGTACGTTTTCGTAAAGTGTAATTTTTCTTTAGGCCTTCTGAAATTGAGGACTTTATCAAAACGATTTTTAAAAATTTTGCAGTTTTCTTTAGTTTTTTTTTCCGGAGACCTGTCCTATTTATTTGGAGGCTGATAAACCTTTGTATTTTCCGTGAAAATTCTGTATAAATTTCTTGTGTTACTTCTCTTGAAGTCTTTCTAGATTTCATTTAGCTTATTTTTGTCTTATGTCGTTTTCGCTCTTCTAACATCTTTCGAGGATTTTTTCTGACTTATAGAAAATATTGCCATGTCCCTCTTGTTCTGTTACTGCTATATATGATGGATAACTTTGGTAAGATGAGATGAGTGAGAATCTACTACCAGCGTGCTGAATCTTTTGTTGGATATTGTTTGCCTTCCTCCACAGTTTTTGCCCTTTACAGATACTCCAAGTACCACGTAAATTATCCCTTGGTGTCTTAACTAATGTCCTTCATCCAGTATGTTCTTCTTGTCAGTGTTTTTCGTATGTCAAACTCCTCGCCGACTTCACAGAGAACATCCTCATTTCTTAACAGTTATCGAATTCATCACGCTAAGACATCAGATTTTGTAGAGAATCAATAACTGCGAACTCTGAAAAAGTTTCCTACCGTTAGCAGCGATCTTCATGAGATGTAAAAATGGTTTCTAATTGTTCGTTGGCAAGTCGTTATTCCGGAAAGCGTTACAACAAGTACTTACAAAAACTCAACAACTGGTCCGTCAGCTCGTGCGGTTCTAGGCGCTTCAGTCTGGAACCGCGTGACCGCTACGCTCGCAGGTTCGAATCCTGCCTGGGGCATGGATGTGTGTGATGTCCTTAGGTTAGTTAGGTTTAAGTTGTTCTAAGTTCTAGGGGACTGATGACCTCAGATGTTAAGTCCCATAGTGCTCAGAGCCATTTTTTTTTGGTCCGTCAGCTATGAAAATGGTGATTATTATGCTTTGAAATGAACACACTCAAAGCTTCATGTTATTAACGTACTTATTATTAACGGAACTAGCAAATGCTTGCATAGGCAACGGCCATGACAGGAGACAGACAAGTTTCTGCCTCTAAAGTAAAAGCGAGAGAGAGTAAGATAAAAACAAGTGCTGAGTAACTTACAAAAATTCGGAGACAGCATTTTATTCATTTCCATCGTAACCACTGATATACACTAAGTCTGCTTTTCTGGCCATGAAAAATCATTGATGATGATGATGATGATGAAGTCCCATACTCCATGACAGATCATAGGGGAAATCATTGGATTACATATTTTAAATAGCATCTATAACACAAAATATAAATCACTTGATACATTCTTTCACTGCCCCCTATGGTTGAGGCGAGGAATTTTCCTTTTCAAATTACTCGGTGAAAACAAATGTTCCTTTCAATGCATGGAGCGTCTATTTAGGACATGGACTTCACATTTAAAGTAACTTTCTATAAGTTTTACATAATGATTTAGGTACAACACGAAAAAGTGATATTTTTTGTCTACATCGTTTTAGCATTAGCAGGTAGTTTGTTACTATTTGCTCATGGTGTCTTCGCTTTCATTTTAGTTCGACTTAAAAAGTCACCTAATACTTGTCACACAGAATTTTCAAGCATTTCATTCGATTTTACTCTGTTCACTTAACATTTAATGAAGTTACAAAAAGATCGTTTTGAATGATTTTCTAGAAAGAAAATTGAGAAACGCTCACTTTATCACTTATTTGAGGTAGAACATAGGTAATTCATATTGGATTGTGGTGATGCTCGTGGTAGACGTGAGATCAGAAGCGACGAATCGTAAGTACAATGATGAAACGACCAAGGATCCGCAGGCTGAACCACGAATCTCACTGAAAGTCTTTCAGGACATTCGGATTATATACGTCCAGCAAGTTGCATCGTCGCACAAAATAGGCGGTTTACGCAGAAAAGACTGAAACACGTATGTTGTGTGGCGGCGATGGCGAGGCATTGCAGAGTCTCTGACCAGAGAGCTATTTGTCGCTCCTAGTCTGCGCTTGACCGCGAGAGAGTTGCGAGCAGTAGTCCGTCGGTAGCAGTAGGCCAGTGCAGTCTTAGTGGTCTTATACGGTCGCGAGGGAGTCGCGAGCGGGACGCAGTCCACGGGCGTCGACATGGGTCTCTGGTCAAGATGCTGAATGAGGTATATTGTTAATTAGGGTAACCAAGCTGCATTGCGCACATCAGATAATGTAAAGTTTATTTATTGTAATTAATTTTCAACAAGTGCCCCAATAATAATTTTTAACAAAAGACCCATTTAATTGAACCAACGATTTCCTTCCATTTCCTTTAAAGAAAAGTTTCAGTTAAACTTCAAAAATTAAAAATTAAAAAAAAATACTTGCAATGCATTTCCTCCAAGCCGTGGCCAACAATAAGAGCAGAACTTTGACATGCAGTTTCAATGAGGTAAGAAATTAATTCTGATTTTTTGCACAGGGCCAAAGACTGATATTTCGGTCTAATTGAGTTATCATTATCGCTGAAATTTCATTGTCATTGAATTATCTTTCATTATTTTTGTGGGAGCTTACACCTTGAGTCAGATTGCGATTCTCATTTTTATTGTCATTGTATTTAATTGGTAGGGAGGTTACGCTTGGCTACCATTCATTTATTATTAGTGTCATTTAAAATTTCTGTGGGGAGGTTACACTTGGCGACACCCAGTCCAGGATCGTATTTCGTTGAGAACCTTTTGAAAAACAGTCAGATATCTGCTCTTATTTGCTTAGATATAATTAGGATTTGGCGCAACGCTTTTACTAATCTTGTGACTTTCTTTCTACAGGTCAACGGCAATTCGTTGCTCTGTTGTATTTTTGTTTGTTGCTTTTTGCATTGTGCTTATTTCTTTTGTGAATAATTGTGACTATTGTGAAAATGCCGCGAAAGACTGTGAATAGTGTATCGCGAGGTATTGTGAACGAAATTACCGACTTAAACAACTTTACTGATAGTACTTGTGACACGCAGTGTAATGATGACAATCCTGCGTCCACTGACAATCAGTGCGTTCCAACCACTAATGATGACTTTTGTCTTAATGATGAACAAACGAACTCGGTTATGTCCTCTGTTGATTTGACGACAATCGATGACGCGGGACGCTCTATTGTAATGAGCGCTGCCCAGCTTAACACAACCGGTTTACTAAATTTACGTGATGAACACACAAATTTGTCTAATGAAAATGAACAGGATACACAAAGTACGACGGATTTATTTAATTCCGAAATAATGTCTGACAGTGTACATCCGACTGACAAACCTTTTTGTGAGTCTCAGAATAACCAAATGGTTACGGATAGCGAGACAATTCCAGGTACACCACTAAACAACACGAAGAATAGAAATGATAATTTTGTGTCGAATCCAATTATGGCATTTTTGCTACAAATGAATGAAAAATTAGACAACCTTAATGAAGATGACAAACAATTCAAAGAAGATAACAAACAACTTAGTGAACAGGTCAGACAACAGAGTGAAGATATCAAACAGTTCAACGAAAAATTAGACAACAATTCCAGACAGTTAAGTGAAAAATTAGACAACAATTCCAGACAGTTAAATGAAAAATTAGACAACAATTCCAGGCAGCTTAGTGAACAAATTAGAGCCGTTGCCGCGCAGTGCCATGACACTAAGGAACAGTTACGCGAGGAAATTGAGGCTTGTTCAAGAAAAAGTAGCGAAGAAATTAAGTCTGTTGCTCAGGAATTAAGGGAATTGCAAACAGCTGCAACAGAAACACTCAGAGACGAAATTAGCGGAGTCGCTAAACAATGCTCTGAAAAAGCTACACAATTACGGGACGAGTTTAAAGCAATGACGGTAGAACTTTCGCGCACAATGGACGCAAAGATAGACGCGAAATTCGAACAACAGAACACTCAGATTGACGAACGCTTTAATCTCCACATACAAAACAGTGATACGCGTTTCCGAAAATTTATTGAGGATCAAAATAAAGTAAAACGTCAAGTAATGGAAACAACCACTGTTCAGAGACAGGTAGACAAACGTAAAATGTTTGCGAAAGCAAAAACATACGTAGACAACAATATTGCGACAGTGTCCGACAAAATTAATACTATCAAACAGTCGAACACAGAATTACGTGACGAAATTTCGGATCATAAATCGAAAACAGACACATACACAACCGATTTTCAAACAGTGACCGACAGACTCGAACTATTAGAACTAACACAGGATTCCGATGTAATTCAAGCTGACGTTAAAAAACTGAACGAAACTACACGTAAATTGCAAAAACAGATTAATGCTACTGACACTAAAACCGATGATCAGGTAAAAATACTGACTGAAAAATGTGATGAACTGGCCAATCGTATTGACGTCATCGAAAGTACTAATGACAATAAATCAGACGATAATTCACCGGTTTCATTTAATCAAACACCTGAATTTCAAAATTTACAGCAGACAATTAATGAGATCGATTTGTCTAATAACACGTTGCGTAGAAAGTTGTCTAGTTTACAACAAGAAGTAACAGAGATGAAAAGTATTTCAGTTAATAACACATCACAGCAGACGCCACTTTGCGAACATTTGTCAGACTCGCGCAACGCGTATAATTTAGGTAATCTACAGAGAGTACGGGACTTAGATTCCGAACAACTACAGTTCAATAGATTCTCTTACAATCCTGAACCTGTTCCATCACACAGAGACGATAATTTTGATTACAAACATTTTCTGTCAGTGAGAAAGTTTAAAGTGTTTAAAAACGACAGAACACAGATTCACCCACTGGATTGGATACAACAGTTTAGCTTTGCTTTTCCACCGACTTGGCCCGTTACGCACAAACTTGAATTTATTTGCAGCTTTTTGGAAGGCGAACCGGCAACTCGCATGAGGCCGATCGCGAGACAATGTTATTCAGTAGAAGAGTTTCAGAATGCCTTTCTATCTGCGTATTGGTCGAAGACGACACAGTGCGGAATTAAAGATCAGTTAATTAGCTTACCAAATTATGAGAACTCCAATTTTCCCAGTGTGACGCAATTTTTTGAGCACATGGTGCAACAGAACCAGTACCTAAGTGAACCGTACAGTGAATCCGCACACATTCAATTATGTATCTCTAAATTACCACGATCATTAAGAGTGTCATTTTTAACAGGTCAACAAAAAGAAAATATTTCAGCATTCAGAGATCTGTTACAGCTCTTGGAAGTACAACAATCTGATTATTCTTTTATAAACAAAAATTTTTTATATAATAACCATGGCCAACAAACTTACAGTAATTACGATCAGTCACATAATTTCAATAGGAAAAGTAACAGTCGCTTTAGAAACGACAACTACCAGAACTTTGGTAACAGACAAAATTCTAATTATCGGTATCGTCAAAATTATGAGCGACAGGAACCATATTTTAGTAATAATAGAAGTTTTTCACAACAACAGCAACAAAACCAGCCGGTTAGCATACCTAACCAACAATGTAATACACAAGGTCAACCCAACTTCAATGTTTCGCCGCGTGCACGTATCCAGATCCAACAAATAGTAACGCACGGCAGCAAGGAAACTACTACGTACAGAGAAGACAGTATTTCAATTCCTATCGCAATACACCGTGTAGGAATGACTATTACGACAGACGTAAAAATAATGACGACAATTTTCAGCGTACATCTAACAACAGTCGGTCATACCAACAGCAAAATTATCCACAAGAACCTATTCTCAGGAATGAACCCGACAGTAGGTATCATCCAGAGCGTAATACGTCTGGAAGAAGTAATAGAACTGTTCAAATTGTAGAAATGCCACAACATCGTCCTGATAATGATAACACGTCTGATAGAATTTGACTAGATACAGTAAAGATCGCATCTTCAAGTAACACAAGCACTACTTTTGACACGCAAAATGTTGTTCACGAAAATGTTATTACTTTCGACGACATCCGAGGCACTCTTTTACAGGAAATACCAGTTGTTCAGAAATCCATTTCACACCCTGTCATCGAAATTAAAATAGGTTCATCGAAATTTTCAGCAGTAATCGATTCCGGATCACCTATGTCAGTAATAAATGAAGAAACTTCTAATGAGTGTAACAAAGAGAATACCTATCCCACATTACCTTTAGGCAAAACGAAAGTGAAAGGAGCAGTATAGAGTAAAGGAGTGGATGTGAAATTACAGACGCATTTGTCATTTTGTATTGGAGGTCATACTTTTCACTCAAATTTTTGGATTGTTCCTTTATTGACAACAGACGTAATTTTAGGTACTAATTTTCTCGTACAACACGATGCAGTGGTTGATTTTCAGAATTCTTATTTAATGTTAAAGGATGAAAATGTACAACTTGCTTTAGAATTTCAGCACTCACTATCTGCGGAAGAACAAACAATTAACCGCACAGAGGTCATTTCCGCAACACGTAACATTGACTGTAATTCCACATTGTTCACGGATACGTACGTACACAACTATAATACTCCAGACGAAAGTGACTACGACGTAATGCAGATGATTTCCGATAAAGTTAGACAAAGCAGTGCAAATACAGACGACGAACGCACGCAACTACGCAAAATTCTTTTACAGCAAGCTCCAGTTTTCGACAACATTCCTGGTACTATGTCCGGCTTTATGTATGAATTTCAAGTGAAACAGCACGACACATTTCAAGCAAAGCATTATCCCATTCCATATATCCACAGAGAACAAGTTAAAAAAGAATTGCAGGATATGCTTGACCAAGGAATTATTGAACCGGCAGTTAGTCCGTACATAAACCCGCTGCATATTGTTAAAAAAAAAGATGGCTCACTTCGCCTTGTACTTGATTCACGTCACATTAATGACATTATTATTAATGAAACAGATCGACCACAGACACTAGAGGAACTTCTACAGAAATTTCACGGTACAGCTATTTATTCCACATTAGATTTGAAATCGGGATTTTGGCAAATTCAGCTTCATCCGAACTGTAGAAAATATACAGCTTTTCTCTGTTTTGGCGACTGTTATCAATTTTGTAAATTACCATTCGGGTTAACTATTTCTTCTGCAGCTTTTATTCGCGGTTTGAACACAATACTTCCGACAGAACTTAAGGACAGAATCACGACGTACGTAGACGACATTCTTATCGCAGAAGCTAACTGGTCTGAACACAATATGATTCTTGAACAATTGTTGCAAACTTTTCATGCTCAAGGACTCACAGTTAATCTCAGTAAATCGCACTTTGGCAAAACTTCCATAAAATTTCTTGGACATGTAATTTCAGCAGAAGGCATTGCGCCTGACCCGGAAAAACTTCAAGCTCTACGTGACATTACTGTTCCTACAACGAAAAAGCAACTACGCAGTTTTTTGGGCTTAATTAACTTTTTTCGTAAATTTATTCATCACTCTGCTTTAGACACACCTAGATTTTGCCAACTAACAGGTAAAAACACTATTTGGTCATGGGATAAGCAAGCACATTCTGAATTCGTGAACCTGAAACATGCTTTGTTGAATGCTCCACTTTTATCGCACCCAGATCTTACCAGAAATTTTTCCATTGCCACCGACAGTTCTAACACCGCTTTAGGCGTACACATTTTCCAGGAAATTGAAGAAGATGGCTCTACAGTAATTAAAAACATCGCATTTGCAAGCCGCATTCTGTCACCTACTGAACGAAATTATTCCGTCACAGAATTGGAAACGTTATGTGTTGTATGGGCTTTTACGAGATTTAGGCATTTTCTTTATGGCAGACATACACAGACCACAGAGCGATACAATTTTTACTTTCAGCTAAATTTACTCGCGACAGGTTAAGTAGATGGAAACTGTATTTATAGGAATTTAATTTTACGATTGTTCACATTCCCGGCACACAAAATGTTATAGCAGACGCACTATCGCGTTCTCTCAGCAACAATCAGCAAGACGTAGCAATCAACTTCTGCAAAGCAAATTTCAGTGTCATGTACATTCAACAAGTTGCATTTGAAAATTTTATTTCGTCGTCATTACAGGACATAGCAAAAGAGCAAAATAAAGACAACGTGTGGAAAGAAATTAAGCACCTTTGGCAAGATAGGAATAATGTTACGATTAGAAACCATTACACTGTACGCAATGACATTCTGTTTCGCCGCTCTCATCCTGACAGCAACAATTGGTTATTATGCATTCCTGACGAACTGGTTAACAAATTAATCTGGTACACTCATTTAAGCTACGCACATTACGGAGCAAGAAAATGTTTTCTTATACTGAGACAGAACTGTTATTTTAGCAACATGGAAAAACGTTTTAGCGTCATGAAAAATTTGCCAGAAAGCTAAGTCAGACACCACTTCACATATTCCTCCATTATATCCCATTATACCTGTTAAATTAAGACATATGGCCGCAGTAGACATTTTTGGTCCAATTCCGAGAACTAATAGAGGTTATTGCTACATCTTTGTCGCTGTTGAACTCACTTCAAAATTTGTTACTTTCACTCCGTTACGCAAAGCTACTGCTAAAACTGTTTCGAAAGCATTTGTAAAACATTTTCTATTTCATGTAGGGCATGTGTTAAAAGTAATTTCTGACAATGGATCACAATTTCGTTCTGCTATATGGACACGTATGTTACGAGCTAGAAACATTTCTCCGATTTAAATATCCAAGTACCATGCTTCTTCGAACCCTTGTGAACGATTAATGAAAGAAATTGGTAAACTGTGTAGAATATACTGCCACAAAAGACACATTAATTGGGATACACACATATTCTCATTCCAAGATGTAATTAATTCCATTCCTGGCCGGCCGGTGTGGCCGTGCGGTTAAAGGCGCTTCAGTCTGGAACCGCGTGACCGCTACGGTCGCAGGTTCGAATCCTGCCTCGGGCATGGATGTGTGTGATGTCCTTAGGTTAGTTAGGTTTAATTAGTTCTAAGTTCTAGGCGACTGATGACCCCAGCAGTTAAGTCGCATAGTGCTCAGAACCATTTTAATTCCATTCCAAATGAATCCACTATGCTATCTCCGTCTGTTATACTGAAAAACGTTGAACCACCAAACAAAATTAAAGAATTAGTAAACTTCCCTACCTGTCGTCGACTAAGACACCACGAAATAATTGACATTGCGCTGAACAACATCAAACGTGCCGCAGAGCGCCGGAGAAGACAGCAAAAACAGGTTTGTACACGCCGAGACTTTCACATTGGACAGAAGGTATTAGTACGTACACACTATTTATCCAGCAAATTAAAAGGTAAGTGCAGTAAATTTGAACTTCTATACGCAGGTCCATATCGGATTCGCAGTATTCCTCACCCCAATGTTGTACACGTTGAAACTTTGAGAACCAAAAAATCGAAAGGCAATCACCATATCTCCAATGTTAAACCGTTTATTGAATGAACATACTTTAGGATTTATCACACTGTAATACATTTTCCAGATATTTATGTGAACAATTATTGATGATTATAGTATTTTTTCTTGGCAAGTGCCCGGCAAGGTAAGGTTAGCAGGTCGCTTTTCTTGTCGTTACACATCAGACCGTGCACATTTTTCCATTTTATATGTACGTACAATTGTTTTCATTTTTTGTTTGTATGCACTGTGAAATAGTTAAGATATAACACACACCAGTTGACTTTGACATTTTTTGCCTTATGACATCTCAAGATCGTGACTGTTTTACATTTTTTGCTGCTGCATTGTGATATTCTGTGTACATTTTTGCATTTGAACACTGTCAATGTCTTTGACATATTACGTTTTCTGTCATGTTATGCAGTATGCTTAATTATGTTACCTTAAACCAGTCATTATTTAGTGAGTATATGATGTAAATGCATGATATTAATCTCTGTTCATCATTTTCAGAAAAAAATAACGTGTAAAGGGAATAAATTACACAGAAATGGGAACTTCACCCACGGAATGATCGAAAGAAGATGCAATAACTTTATGAGGAAGAGTAAATGGATCAGGATTAACAAGCATTAACAAGAATATACTATACACATCGTAGAATAGCAGTCTTAACTAATTTTTTCTTTCAGAATACAAGGTGATTGATGCAAGCTGTCAGACAGAACTACACATATTAGTTTTAAGTGATGAAATATGCTTGAGATAAGGAATAGTTGTGTAATGAATAATGAAGTTTTCTTTGCAGATGAGGATAATGTTGGCAGATGATAATGAATGCTGATGAATAATGATGAAGAGTATGCTACTATGAATAATGAGGTTTTTTCTTTACAGGTGATGATGATAATGGAGTTATGATGATATGGATAATGAAGTTTTCTTTGCAGATGAGGATAATGTTGAAGTTATATTTATGCTATGTAGTTATTTAAGTATTTGTTGCAGTTCGTTTTGACAGCAGGTGTTATATTGCATAGTATAATGACTGAAGGTTTTGGAAAGGACAGCTATGGAACACATTTTTTACACACATTTCACTACCTGTTAATTCGAAGTTCACTACTTTTCAGCATAAAATGCATTTCTCTTTTCAGCTTAATAATCCATTTTTTAATATATGTTTTGCAGGAGACATTATTTATGAGATTAATGTGCTATAAACAGTTGTTCATTAAATCTATGAATGTGATTACATATACTCTACTTGTTTCATGATCTTGGCACAGCTGACTTGTGACAGATGACGTTACACATTTTCATTTATACCAACAAACCAGAAACAAATTTTTTTCTTCTTGCTTTCCCTTATAATTACCCAAAGCAATGCATTGCTAGCACAAAAACAAAATATATTACCAGTCCCAAATAATGTTACTAGTTTAAGAGAATTCTGAATAATACTGATCAGCTCTGAATAGTATGTCACTTCAGTAATGACTTCTTAATGATACAAAAAAAAAATAAAAAAAAAATAATAATGCTTTGTAACTGGCTAATAACTGCCACTGTTTATTGTAATGAGACTACTTATAATGCCCATGATTATTAATGCTATGACTGTAATTAACTGATTTTTAATAATGACTTCTTAATGATCTGAATAACACTGAATGATGAACAATGTTTTATACGATTCAATACTTGCTGGCCACTGAGTGCCAATAATTAATGTCACTAAATGAATTATGTTATTAATTATGCCATTAATTAGCTCCTGTTTTCAATGATGACTTTTCATGTTTTGGTACCTGGCCAATGAGTGCCAATAATTTGTATAACTCAATGTATTATGTTAATGCTAGGCCAAGAATTGACTCTTTTTTTTTCAATGAAGACTTCTGATGAACACTATTCTGTCATACTAAATATGCTTTGTAACTGGCCAAAGACTGCCGCTGTTTATTGTAATACGATTACCCACGATGCCAATAATTTAATTTTATGAACATTATTCTGTAATACTAAATACATGGTACAGAAATGTTCAATAACTAGGCTATGAATGCCGCAAACTACTACTGTAATCCTCAATATTATGTGACTTAATGTCCTTCATCTTATGAGCTAACTACCCTGAATTACTGCAATATCCATTTGTCCTGTACATCCTCCTGATCATGGAGCACTATATTTGGTTTTTGCACTAATTCTACGTTGGTGTGCCTTGTAAGAGCGTGGTGTTGACACGACATGCTGTCCACCACCGTGAGCGATGAAGACGCTATTATGGTCCCACTGTTTGGTGTACCTAGTGTACTGCCAAAATGATAACATGGAAAATTACTACGACATTTCAGTGTCTTGGCTACGCTGATAAATACTAATGGAAAAAGAACTTCAAATCGCGTCACTTGGTGTTGTACTTCTGTGGAAAGATATGGACTTTCAGAGCAGCTGCATGCAACCTAAAGTGCTACAACCATGATGCAATCCTTCCCTTTCCTTTCCTAATTCTTGTAACATAGTAAAAAAACATTTTTTTGCTAACATGATTTGTATTCATGACCTATACATTTTTTTGATTTGATGATATGTTCTAAACTACAGTACATGTGCACTTATGTCATGTGTTAATATGCTTTCTACTGAACTTCAGTGCCTGTGCACTTTTCTCATTTTTCAATATGATTTGTACTCATTCTGTATACATTTTGTGATTTCCTGATATGTTCAATACTTCCGTGCGTATGCACTTATGTCATTTGTTACTTATTGTATATACATTTCCTCATTTGCTGATATGTTCTGAAGTGCAGTGCGTGTGCACTCATGTCACTTGTCAACATGATTTTTTGCCATTCTGTTTATTTGTTCTGAAAATGCTAAAGAGTTATTCAGTGCGTGTGCACTTTTGTTATCTATCAAATAATTTGTATATACATTTTTCTGATTTGCTAATATGTTTTGGACTCACATTTTGTCATTGTCTAATATGTTTTGTACTCGGTGCATGTGCACCACATTTAATTCATGTACTATATCTGTATATATGCTGTAACTGTAACGTTAATTAGTTGAAAAAAAAAATTCTTGCGATGGCAAGTCCAAATGACTCACCATCGCTGCCAAATTTTTGCCCCCCCAGTGGAGGGTTATGAAACACGTATGTTGTGTGGCGGCGATGGCGAGGCATTGCAGAGTCTCTGACCAGAGAGCTATTTGTCGCTCCTAGTCTGCGCTTGACCGCGAGAGAGTTGCGAGCAGTAGTCCGTCGGTAGCAGTAGGCCAGTGCAGTCTTAGTGGTCTTATACGGTCGCGAGGGAGTCGCGAGCGGGACGCAGTCCACGGGCGTCGACATGGGTCTCTGGTCAAGATGCTGAATGAGGTATATTGTTAGTTAGGGTAACCAAGCTGCATTGCGCACATCAGATAATGTAAAGTTTATTTATTGTAATTAATTTTCAACAAGTGCCCCAATAATAATTTTTAACAAAAGACCCATTTAATTGAACCAACGATTTCCTTCCATTTCCTTTAAAGAAAAGTTTCAGTTAAACTTCAAAAATTAAAAATTAAAAAATAATACTTGCAATGCATTTCCTCCAAGCCGTGGCCAACAATAAGAGCAGAACTTTGACATGCAGTTTCAATGAGGTAAGAAATTAATTCTGATTTTTTGCACAGGGCCAAAGACTGATATTTCGGTCTAATTGAGTTATCATTATCGCTGAAATTTCATTGTCATTGAATTATCTTTCATTATTTTTGTGGGAGCTTACACCTTGAGTCAGATTGCGATTCTCATTTTTATTGTCATTATATTTAATTGGTAGGGAGGTTACGCTTGGCTACCATTCATTTATTATTAGTGTCATTTAAAATTTCTGTGGGGAGGTTACAAGACCTAGGAACAGCTACTGGAGTGACTAATCACGGGAGTTACTTGCGTATGCAGCAAAAAACATATTCCTAGTGAATTATTCGTTCGGCCTTTAATAATACACTACTGGCCATTAAAATTGCCACATCAAGAAGAAATACAGATGATAAACGGGTATTCAATGGACAAATATATTATACTAGAACTGACATGTGATTACATTTTCACGCAATTTGGGTGCATAGATCCTGAGAAATCAGTACCCAGAACAACCACCTCTGGCCGTAATAACGGCCTTGATACGCCTGGGCATGTAGCAAACAGAGCTTGGATGGCGTGTACAGGTACAGCTGCCCATGCAGCTTCAACACGATACCACAGTTCATCAAGTGTAGTGACTGGCGTATTGTGACGAGCCAGTTGCTCGGCCACCATTGACCAGACGTTTTCAGTTGGTGAGAGATCTGGAGAATGTGCTGGCCAGGGCAGCAGTCGAACATTTTCTGTATCCAGAAAGGCCCGTACAGGACCTGCAACATGCGGTCGTGCATTATCCTGCTGAAATGTAGGGTTTCGCAGGGATCGAATGAAGGGTAGAGCCACGGGTCGTAACACATCTGAAATGTAATGTCCACTGTTCAAAGTGCCGTCAATGCGAACAAGAAGTGACCGAGACGTGTAACCAATGGCACCCCATGCCATCACGCCGGGTGATACGCCAGTAAGGCGATGACGAATACACGCTTCCAATGTGCGCTCACTGCGATATCGCCAAACACGGATGCGACCATCAAGATGCTGTAAACAGAACCTGGATTCATCCGAAAGAATGACGTTTTGCCATTCGTGCACCCAGGTTCGTCGTTGAGTACACCGTCGCAGGCACTCCTGTCTGTGATGCAGCGTCAAGGGTAACCGCAGCCATGGTCTCCGAGCTGATAGTCCATGCTGCTGCAAACGTCGTCGAACTGTTAGTGCAGATGGTTGTCGTCTTGCAAACGTCCCCATCTGTTGACTCAGGGATCGAGACGTGGCTGTGCGATCCATTACAGCCATGCGGATAAGATGCCTGTCAACTCGACTTCTAGTGATACGAGGCACTTGGGATCCAGAACGGCGTTCCGTATTACCTTCCCGAACCCACCAATTCCATATTCTGCTAACAGTCATTGGATCTCGACCAACGCGAGCTGCGATGTCGCGATACGATAAACCGCAATCGCAATAGGCTACAATCCGACCTTTATCAAAGTCGGAAACGTGATGGTACGCATTTCTCCTCCTTACACGAGGCATCACAACAACGTTTCACCAGGCAACGCCGGTCAACTGCTGTTTGTGTATGAGAAATCGGTTGGAAACTTTCCTCATGTCAGAACGTTGCAGGTGTCGCCACCGGCGCCAACCTTGTGTGAATGCTCTGAAAAGCTAATCATTTGCATATCACAGCATCTTCTTCCTGTCGGTTAAATTTCGTGTCTGTAGCACGTCGTCTTCGTGGTGTAGCAGTTTTAATGGCCAGTAGTGTTGTAGGCTCGTTAGCGTAACAGAGGCCGTGTTACCTTTAGGTAATTGTAGTGGTCTCATACTGTTCATACTTTGTATACATAATGCTGTACATAGCTCTTGAGTTAATTCGTTCACTTGTTAGCAGCTAAATGCCAAAAGCAGATGATATAGGTGGCATCGTCTTTATACGTCAACTTGGCTAGGAAGTTATCTTCACTCATCCATTTAAGTTTCAAGAATGCGGTTTCTATGTCGAAGGCGCCGCCAACAATTTGTGCTAAACGAACGCGGCGACCGGTTAATTGCTCACGCCATCGGGTGATTCAGCAGTAGTAGCGCCAGAATTGCGTGAAACGTACTTGGAGTTTTGTGTGTCTCCTTATCAACTGCTACTTCTACCACATCATCAATTGTCTCATAGATAGAATAACATTTCTAGTGGACGACGAGACTTCAGCTCGAGATCGCAGTTCCGCATCACAGGTACGCAAATGCACATTACTGTTATTTTACTGTTGTCTATACGCTTGTATGAGTTACACTGGGTTCGCTTCTCAAGTCCATTTTAGTATTGGCTGTTTGAAACTGTTTGCTATCGTGATCCCTCTCCACCTTGCCGCATTTGTATAGTGTTTACATATACGTTCCTAAGCTTCGCTCACGAAAAATCCAATTAGAATACAGTTACTGGCATATCTGACGCCTTAACATTTCATTACAACAATTCGAACATTTACAGATTGGCAGCATGCAAGAAATACGCCTCAACATCGGACACATGTAACAAAATCACTATTCGCGTGACTCCTTTGGAAAAGAAAAAGTAAAATTTCATGGGTCTGCAATTTGTTTTACAGTATACCTCGGATTTCGATACAGGTAGCACAGTTCTTTATACATTAACGCACGCATCGAAACATTCCTAGAGTGCTTGCTGTATCACGTTATTTTAGCCTCTTCCATTGCTTTCATTATATGAGACATCTGATTGCTATTGCTCGTGACAAATTTTAATGTTACTACATAGACACATATATATAAAATGACATGGTAATTCATAAGATAAATAAAAAAAATTCTTTGCTAACACTCTTTGGTTGTTCCAACGCTGAGTAATATTCTACGTTCTACCCTTATTGGTAATGGCGTTAATTTTATTCATGGCCTCACTCATCACTGCGTGCTTAAAAATTTTACTTAGTTCCCGACTCAGCAGACAATTAACTTATTTTGGTAATGTAGGCCCAATAATATTCATGTATTTCTTGCTGTTTGGGCTTTTCGTTCGTCCATCTGGCGTGTTGTTTAGCTTGTGTGCATTAAGTCATACGTAATATTTTGGCATGCGATAGTATCTCTACGAGGAGATTCGAAGTTTTTAAGAATATCAGATCCACTAAACAAGGTATTCGCTAAAAAACCTTCTCTCTAATGTGAATTAAGTACCTTGTTAAGCGTACTGAATATTTTGCCAAACTATACGGTTTATCCCTGGTGACTCCGTACGTCCTATCTATTTTGCTAGCACTGTGATGGTTGGTGTAGTCGGTAACAGCATATCCCTCTTCAACTTCCTCTCAAACATTGCCGACAGGAAACACCACAGCAAAGTATCTCGTGTAAATAAACGTGGCGTTCCACCTACAATTATAGGATACAAGGTCCACCTACTATGCAAAACACTGTTTATTCATATGAACCAAACATATTTCAACACCTTAGTGCCATCGTCAGTGGGTTTTCTTAATCAAATTTGTGAAATGTGAACATATATTAGGTGCTAACTAATCTACTAAAAATAGGCCTAAAAAAGTTTTTACATTCTACTGTTATGGAAGACCCTCAGTACATTATCATGTACTGGTAGCTTGTCATCTGCAACTGCATGATGTTAATATGAATATAATTGGCGAGTTAGCAAATCGCTTTATATCATCTATATATATGTCTATATCTACATGGATACTCCTCAAATCACATTTAAGTGCCTGGCAGACGGTTCATATAACCACCTTCACAATTCTCTATTATTCCAATCTCATATAGTGCGCGGAATGAACGAACACCTATATCTTTCCATACTAGCTCTGATTTCCCTTATTTTATCATGGTGATCGTTTCTCCCGATGTAGGTCAGCGTCAACAAAATATAGTCGGAGGAGAAACTTGGTGATTGGAAATTTGTGAGAAGATTCCTCCGCAACGAAAAACAGTTTTGTTCTAATGATGTCCATCCCAAATCCTGCATCATTTCAGTGACACTCTCTCCCCTATTTCGCGATAATACAAAACATACTGCCCTTACTTGAACTTTTTCGATGCACTCCGTCAATCCTGTCTGGTAAGGACCCCACACCGTGCAGCATCTTTCTAAAAGAGGACGGACAAGCGTAGTGTAGGTAGTCTCCTTAGTAGATCTGTTACATTTTGTAAGTGTCCTGCCAATAAAACGTAGTCTTTGGTTAGCCTTCCCCACAACATTTTCTTTGTGATCCTTCCTTTTTAACTTCTTCGTAATTCCTAGGTACTGAGTTGAATTTACGGCCTTTAGATTTGACTGATCTATCGAGTAGCCGAAGTTTAACGGATTCCTTTTAGCACTCATGTGGATGACCTTTTCGTTATTTAGGGTCAATTTTCGCACCATACATACATCTTTTCTAAATAGTTTTGCAATTTGTTTTGATCTTCTGATGACTTTACTAGTCGATAATCGACAGCGTCATCTGCAAACACCCTAAGACGGCTGCTCAGATTGTCTCCCAAATCGTTTATATACATAAGGAACAGCAAAGGGCCTATAACACTACGTTGGGGAACGACAGGAATCACTTCTGTTTTACACGATGACTTTCCGTTAGTTACTACGAACTGGGACCTCTGACAGCAAATCACAAATCCAGTCGCATAACTGAGACGATTTTCCATAAGCCCATAATTTCACTAAAAGTGGCTTGTGTGGTACAGTGTCAAAAGCCTTCCGGAAATCCAGAAACACGGAATCAATTTTCAAATCCTTTGTCAATAGGACTGAACACTTCGTGCAGGTAAAGAGCTAGTTGTGTTTCACAAGAACGATGTCTTCTAAATCCGTGTTGACTTTGTGTCAATAGACCGCTTTGTTCGAGGTAATTCACAATGTTTGAACGCACTATATGTTCCAAAATACTGCTGGGTATCGACGTTAGTGATACAGGCCTGTAATTTAGTAATTTAGTGGATTTATCAAAACGTAATTTCATTGTCTCAAGATATTTCGCACCGCTATTTGCTACTACTTACTTTTAGCCTTGGTAAATGCTTCATCATTAGCGTTCTCATGAGTTATTACACACAAATACTATTCATATTTTGCAGAATTTCTCTTGTAAATAGCAATTTGCCGAAAAAGAGCGTAATCAACGCCCTTCTGTGTCCAGTCCCAGTTGGCACACTCTAGTTGTCAAGTGAGTTTGGTTCCAAATTTGAATATTTTTTGCTTTCTATCTCTTTGGCTAGGAATAGGACTGGGGAGAAGAGAAGTTTGTGGCACAACTTGACTAGAAGAAGGGATCGGTTGGTAGGACATGTTCTGAGGCATCAAGGGATCACCAATTTAGTATTGGAAGGCAGCGTGGAGGGTAAAAATCGTAGAGGGAGACCAAGAGATGAATACACCAAACATATTCAGAAAGATGTAGGTTGCAGAAGGTACTGGGAGATGAAGAAGCTTGCACAGGATAGAGTAGCATGGTCTCAGGACTGAAGACCCCAACAACAACAACATCTCATTGGCTCTCCCTCCTTCTTCTATGTGTGTGTGTGTGTGTGTGTGTGTGAGTGTGTGTGTGTGTGTGTGTGTGTGTGTTTGTGTGTGCGTGGTTAATAGTCGTTTTTTCATCTTTCCCTTAAAGATGTTAAACAGCGTGTCTTTGTATAGTGTGGTGTATTGATTTGTAATCTGTTTTCATTTTGCTAGTCCCTTCAGCATGTAGAAGTAAGTTTATGGTGTGGCTGGTTTTATTATTTTAAAATCTGTTTCATTTGGGTGCAGGTTGTGGTCTGTTAGGTGATGAGGAGGAGTGTTATCGGAGCTGTAATTTACTAGCGCTCTGAGGTGTTCTGAATATCACGCTTTAAAAGCCCTGCATCTTTTTGCTGTGTATACACCTTTACTTATGTGAAGTTCGTTCATTAATTATGGTTGCCAGTTGTTACCGTACGAATCATCATTACTTCAAGAGTATAGACCAGCATGTGGGAAGTAATTGTTCTATTGTGGGACAAAAGAATGTTACTATACGAAACAATGTTACTATTTATATTGAAATACCACAATCCTTACTTATGACGAGACAGTTCAGTTTTAGCACAGTCCTTCAGTAATTTGTTACAGATGATTACAGCTCGATGGTTCATTTAAGACATTTTAGGACACAGATCACTCAGTTCAAATAGTTCATTCAAGTGGCAATGGTGGTTCACAGTACTTGTTGACTGCATGCCTGTTCAATCAAACACAGTCAATTAATTTAGAGCACAACTATCACTCGTAAGTAATTAAACATTGAAGTTCTTCATTTCTGTGGTTACATGCAGAGTATACTGAACAGAACCTCAGTCAAACATCGAGAGCATGTCCAGCATAGGTGTTACTCATTGGCTCTCAAAATGCGGCATGACTGTTTTGGACAATGTCGAACTACTTATACGTTGCACAAGAAAAATCTTTTATTTTGAAAACTTCATAGTGCTTTTAAATACAGCTAGATTGCAATTTTTCTGTTTTTGATGATCTGCATGAATTAATAGAATATCAGATTATTATAGAATATGTTAATAATATGTTAATATACTAATAATATGTTAATAATAATATTATTATAATAATATAATATATATTATATATAATATATTAATATTAATATAATAAGAATAATAATTAATATGTTAATAATTTCATAGAATATGTTGCTGATTACAAATTATAAAAATGACACTGTTTCTCTTCTACATTGATTGCTATTCCCCATATTTTCATGGCTAGACACCGTCTTGCAAATCAAAGCAAGTCACATAAAATTATTATTAAATGAGTTAATTAATCAATGTTACGTGTCAGATGGTACAGAAAAACTAAGGGAAGTGTGGATGCTAATACTTTTGACAAAATTTGCCATGAAAAAGGTATTCATGTGTAACTTAAAGTGTAGTTATAGAGGAAGATAATTACTTTTCGTTATTTTAAAATGTTTTACAGGAAAGTTGGAATGGTTAGTTTTGAAATGGTGTATCTGACTTCCTACAAATGTAAGTATTAACTCATATGTTTTTGCGTGCTAATTTTAGTTAACTGTAACTTTGAATTATCACTTCACTAATGAAAATTACTCAAATGGAATCAAAATACTTGAAATTATGATCTCAGCAATAAATTCGAATGAAATCGAGTCCACATAAAAACCTGAGTTTTTTTAAGTAAGTGTTACATGTCTCTTGGTAAATGGTAAGGAGTAGAAAAACATGTAACTTCCATCTTATTTGTCACTTAGCCCCCACATTGGGTTATATAGACAGACACTGCCAGACTGCTGACCACATAATCCAGTGTCTGTACTATCTATTTTACCTTCAACAAGAATCACAGATGCCAGGAAAATGTACACTTGGCACGAAAATGAGATCATATATGCTAAAACTGCCCACAGTAAAGTCTAAAAAAATCATACATGTCTTACAAAGAAATTACAAAGAAGAATAAAGTGTTCAAAATATATTCAAATATGTAACTCCATGCTACCCAGAAAGTATATTTTTTGGTTCTATCTCAATTTCATAGAAAAGGAAAGTTTGGGTACTGTTTGACAAAGCCACAAAAGCATAATGTCTTCCACTGATCAAATAACTCATATTTCGTTTATCACTGACACATTGTATTTGAATACTGTGCCATTACAAAACCCATCATTGGAGGTCCAAATCACAAGCCTATCTTCACTCACTGTCAGCCATGTCCCTGAATATGGTTCCACTCAGTCTGTGGTAGATGGAAGAAAAATATTAAATGCGAACATTTTAGATTGACCTCATTTACAGATATATCATTACACCAACAGTTTGTACCCCTTGTCAGCTTGAAACTGTATGTCCATCAACTACTGGCACAAATTGTACACCTATCTGTATTTTTAAAATCATTAACCAATGTGTTACCACAAACTTTAGGCAGTTATTACCTGTATTACCTGTAACGTTTGCTCTCATACAATCAGTCTTTCCAACCTCTCTCTCCCTCGCACTTTCTCTTCCTCTCCCTCTGCCTCCAGCCTTTCATATCTATCTCTGAATCCCAACCAAAATTGTTATTTATGTATAATTTTACCACTGTAGCGAATATGATGATTTTACTTAAAATTTATAACAATTCACCTGATTGTATAAACGAGTATGAAGTTTAAGTTATATTAACTTGTCAAAATCGGATTGATATTCCACCTGAAGTATTTACTCCAACGCATGTATTCTATGCCTCAAAACAAGCATCTTCAAATCCTTTAAAATGTATTCTATTATAATGTTGTTACAGTGTATATGCTTTGTACTTTGTGACAGTGTTTTCTCTTCTGCTACACGATCCTTGTACCCAATAGTTTCCAGACGCCATATTTGTTTACAAAATATGACAGTATGCATGTGATTTGTTATGGCAGTGAACGGAAACTGTGACCACTGGAGGTACTCTGTTTTACTTATTTTACGTTTACTGTTAGATATAAGTTTAATTTTTTGTCAAAAGAAACACAAAACCATGTTCTGAAATAGTGTTTTGTTTCTCCGCTAGACAGAGCCACAACTTCCTCCAAAAACACAACACACAGACACATGCCATACTAATAAATGTAAATCCACCCGATAATGGAGGTTTACATCTTTGAAACGCGTCGTGGAGGTAAATAAACAGTGACTGGTAACAGTAAACTGTTGTTTCAGGCAAGGAAGAAAAACAAATAAAACTCTCTACTTTAGCAAACTAGTAAACTATTAAGTGTATACCAGCAATAAAACGTCTTGTCTGTAATCACATATCCATTACATAACCTTATATGTACTTATCCTCAAGCTGATACAGAAAATTACCTAAGTTAATGCAAAGAGAATGGAAACTGTTCCAATGACCAGCACCCTGTTACAAATCACTTTCCAACATGACAAAGTACATATTACGTAGAAACATAACCATTAGCATTACATCCTTACATAACCACTAGTTATGTAAAGTTAAGGGGATGGAAGCTGTTTCAAATCATTACATTACTTCACTCAATCATTTTACTACTTTCACTAGAACTGAAAATTAAATTCTCAAGAAATTCCCAAAATGTCACTTATCATTCATTCTAGTCTGAATATTCACGTTATTTTCGAGTTACTGTAATTATTTAACTATCAAGATTATATTTTTGTAACATCATTACCTTAAACCAAGAATACCAAAAACACAATCAGGACATTCAATAACACTGCAATTATATGTACAGCAGAATACGTAGTGCAATTATTTATTACTTTCTCAAATAATTACTCTTTCATTTGACTTTACTGTAGTAAGTGTCACGAATTGGTCATATAAGCAGTACCAAGTATTGCCTAATTCACAAAGATGTTTCAGTACAACGAAAACACGTTGTGTTGTACACATGTAATATTGCATTGAGTTCTGTCATATCCCTTCAATTCCAACTCTGTTTTGTAAATAAGTGCTTTCTCAATAAAAAAAAAACTATCCTAATGCAAAGTCAGGGTCCCTAACCATTGGTATCCCACCTAATGCATTTCTCTTGACTTCTCATTATTACTTTATTATTTTATCAATGTGTTATTACAATTTTATGCTTCCTTACTTACTTCATTGCTCTGTTAACTAAGAGATAAACATCTGCTTTGTTCCTTATATACAAAAAATGAATATGCAAACTAACACTTCCACAGTAACAAATCCTAGAATTGCACATGAACTTTACTCTTATTACACAGCAGACAAAATGCGAATTGCTAAAATAATTACTCACTCTGTATCTTCCTCTTACTTTGAACTCAGGCCTGAAGGGCATTAGCGATATGAACCTTTCTCTATAAATATAACTGTGGGTATCTGTATCTTATCTCTATTCCATTTTACTGATACCTGACGGGTTATAGCATGTGTCGTGAATTTTAAAATTTTCCCGGCGAATTGACTGTTCAAACAAATTTCGGGCTTGCAGCCGGTCGTCGTTCAATATTTCGCACGATATTTCAACTGGGCACCTGCCAGTCATCTTCAGGTGAGCCGTCGCAGACTGGCGAAAACGTCGTCCGTTCCGCAATATATAGCGTACTGTAACTATTCTGCTCATGCGTCGAAAACTTGATGGTTGAACCACACTGCCCGCCGGCAGCGCCTTCGCTGGTGGAATAGCGGAACTCAGTCGCCCTCTGCGTTGCTGTTTGCCACAGCGGTCGACGCAATCTGTCGTCTTCGATTTGAGCAAATTGTGGAGATGATGGGATTCCATGCACTGTCCAGCTGGTAGCCGCTGTCACGGTTTAATAGATTTTCCGCCAGTCGTATTTCTACGGATTCTTTAATAATGGAGTCCTAGAAAGACGTTGTTGTGGACAAAATCATTGTTTTCTCATACTCCATTGAATGTCCAGTAGAAATACAATGTTCAGCAATAGCGGACTTGCTTGGCTGCAAAAGGCGGGTGTAACGTTGATGTTCAGTGCAGCGTTCTTTCACGGTGCGTGTGGTTTGACCTATGTAAGCCATACCACATTGGCACGGTATCTTGTAAATTCCGGCCTTTCGTAGTAACAGATTGTCCTTAACTGATTCCACAAGGTCCGCAATCTTCGATGGTGGGCGGAAATCCACTTTTACCTGAAATTTTCGGAGGATTCTTGCTATTTTAAACGAAGTGTTGCCAACGAAGGGAAGAAAAGCTAAAGATTGTTCCGGCATGTTCTCCTCTTTATTCACTTCCTGCTTCTTAGTGTCATGTGTCATTTCGCATGAATAGCTGCCTTCAGTACAAAACTTTTGTATTTTGCCACAATTAGTAGCCTACAACATATAGTCAAGATGTTTTCCCTCTCTTTACACCAGCTGCTGCACAAATTCGTACTGATTCCACATATTAACTAATTGCTTTAGACCTTAAATATTAATTTTAAAATTATTACAAACTCCAATTTCCGGCATATTTTATTACACATTTATGATATCTTTTGGATGAAAGGAATTTGTTGCTACTGACACAAAATTCTCATTACGATATTCAGTCCCAAAATGTAGACAAAACCTCATCCGTTTTATCAAATACCACATATATATTCTGTACTGTCCAAATTTCCAACCTCTTAGAGTTCTCGTTTCTGATCATCAATACAATAAAAACCAGCTGCACAATCCACATACTAGCTACTGCAGGATAGTAGAAAAGGTTGAAAGATTCAGGAAAGAGGCTGAATGAGATCATCCTGGTCAGGGAAGCATTATAGTCATATAATCAATTCAATACAGAACAGTGAACCCCTGCTTACTGGTAGGTTCTCGATTAATCAGATCTTTTGTCCTTACATCTAATTTTACATTATTGACTGCAGCCCAACAACATTCTCACAGAACATTTGCCAAAACTAGTCCTTTGAACATTTGATGCCCAACAAACACAAGTACATCGCATTTCACAGTTACACTGAAATTTATTTTTTGAAAACTCTCTACTTCACTGTCAATATCAAAAATTCGTCCTATAGCCACCATACTGTTTACCTCCTCATCAACTTCTAATAGTTTGCACGTAGTAACACTTGGCAACTTGTCAAACGACTTCTTCGTTTTGATAACCTGCACTTTCTTTTCAACAGTATGACATCATAGTGTTACTAACACTTATCTTTACTACATGCATTTCATTTACCTTACTACTACTAATTACAAAAGTTTTGCATTCATTGTCAACAAAACTATTAATTTAATCAACTATCTCATTTACTACTGGTGTGCGTCCTCTTTCAGAATAATCAGATGCATAGATTTACGTAAATATCCTCTGTAACTACGACCATCTTTTCTATATCAGTAGCATTAGTTTGCTCTTCATGGAAAGTCACTATGTCACTATAACAGATTTGCACTCCTTCAGTTAAATCATCGTGACAAAAATCAGTAACTTCCATCTCTTTATTACATCTTTTTTGTATATAGTTCACTATCTTGCAAATTCTGAATCCAAGCATCTCAATGATTTTCAATACAAATTTTTACGGAGTCACTTCTTTCATCCAGTTTTGCGATATTAGAGTTAATTACAATTAATCACTTTATCCATTTCTTTCATTTTAACCTTTAAAACATCAATCTCTCTATTATTTTTGGCCATTTTTGAATTCAGCTTGTAATGTTTCCTTCGTTGCGCAGCAGTGGGTAAATGTTAAAAATGATAAAAGTCAACGAATCTGCTCAATAGTATGCACTGCATCAATTATTTCCATCGGAAGGACACATCACAGAAGCGATAGGACGACACATTCGATTTACATCCAAGCATCTGAAAACATAAATTATCTCATTGAGTATTGAGTGAGTTCCTGTACGAAAAATGAAATCACTGTCTCTTAGTCATTGGTGAGGGTATCAAACAGTGGATATTGACGAACGAACCACTATTCGATAAGCAGATTGAGAAAAATGCTACTTTAATTCCAACCTTAAATAGTGGTTGCAAAACTGAATCGGCCTTTGCATTTAAAGATACAGGTTCTATTTGGAATACAATGTTCAAATAGAAAGACATGATCCGTGATCGGTCTGATTGCTTTGAGACAGTGTACATTACCCTTCCTGACACACCGTCTCCAAAACAGAAAATACCCAATATAAAAACGTATGTGAGACATCTATAGGTGACCAGATTTACGGTAGACACTTTTGATAAACATGCCAAGTTATTATTCAGAACAATATAGAGTACAAGACCTGCCAGTTACTCATACTTGTGTCTGCTTATTGAGGAGGGACAAACGACAAAGATTAACGGTAAAGAGCTACTTCCCTCAACAAACTGACAGCTTTTTCATATATCGATGCTTTGGATTTTCACTATTGTTAAATCTCTATTCTTTGTTTATCTTATGCTTCGATAAGTGTATGTTTTATTATGACAGTATAGATAAATAAAAGCAAATGTCACAATATTTGATTTCTTACACTTGAAACTTTTCATTAGCTTTAGCATTTCCGACTGAAAACCGTCATTTATTGATACTTCTTGCACTATACCACTCTCTTCCTGAAAATCGTGGTTTGATAGTAACTTGTTCCATTAACTTAGAACTGCCAGCTTCTTGCTTCGCACTGTAGAGAGCAGTGGCCATAATTTGGCAGTCATCGAGTTCGTTGAATTTAAGCCTAGCCCCGACCTTAACCTAATGTCATCTTCAGGTTTGCTTGTATTTACTGCTTTACGTTCATATACAAAGTTACTGAGCCAGTTTAGTGCTGGCTTGATATCGAGTGCGATAGCTAGAATCGATTTTACGTGTGCTATTATCCGCCTGAAGTTGGCAGCGGCCGCTCGCTGTGGGGTTTCGCGAGGCTTCTGCTACCGATCAACTGAGACGCTCGCGGCCTGTCGACCCAGGAAGCGAAACAGTGACGTTCTGCGACATATCTGCCCCTTCTTGTCGGCATCCGTCAATGTTTATCTGTGGAGTTGCGTGCAGAGTCCGTAAGGAGTGTAGGCGCAGCAGTGGTAAAGCTGATGTTCGAGTCTGTAAAGTGCAAAGGGCAAAACTCGTTCTCACTCAGCTACGGGCAGCCAAATAGTAGTGCATTAATTGCATTATATTATTATTTGAGATCAGGCATTAGTGTTAATAATTTGGCTGATAGTGTATCCTCGTGCCTGGCATCATTTTTGATTTGCGTGACGCTATGGAGTCTTGGTAGAGGTGAGGCATTTGTTGGACGTCAAATGCACTTGGTCATTTTGGGAAGCAGTGGGAACATTTACATTATGGTGGCCGCAGATGAGGGGGTCGTTTGCGGAAACGTTTGATCCAAACCGCTGGACACACCGTTTGACAGGGTGCTATTTCCCCATAGAGAGTATCGCGTGTGTTTCGTGCATGACCTGTTCCCTTGAAAACGAGCTGTTTGTCTGGCCCACTTTCTCCATGTGTTATTGTCCTAACGATTCATCATGAATACCATTTGTGTATTGGTTTTAATTATCAGTTTCTGATGGCCATTTGCTGTCTCTGTTTAACTTCTAAGTTGCTGAACACTAATCTCGCCGTGAACGGTAAGTTGTGGAACTCAGATTTCTTATTTACATCATTGTGAACAGTTGTGCACAATCACAGGTAAGTAAGTTGTTTGCCATAAATCACTTGTCTGCTGTGGTGCAGCAACAGCGTTTTTGAGTTTGCTGTAATGTTTAGCTTGGTTAAATTCACGAAGTTCAAGTTTTCCAATAGGTGAGTCTTATATAAATGTTCTTAAAGAGTTCATTATCTACAGTTAAGGTCACAGCTCTTATATTTCATTTGTTGCTTGGTTTTTTTTAAGGTTCCTTTTTTCTCATATTATTATCTAGAACTAAATTTAAAGGTTTCATTATTTAAGGTCATGTTGCTCAGTTATTAAAAGAAACCCTAGAACTTTACTATCCAGGTTATTTGTGGCCGATTCTGGTTGGTCTTATGATTATACGTTTTGCATCTTTTACAATGTACCATCTGTCTGTTTTAGTTGTGCCATAATTGTCTGTGGGGCCAGTCTGAGTATTCGTTCCCTGCAGGTCGTAACTCCATCATTGTAAAATAAATGTTGAAAGGTATGAAATGCCAAATCTGGAAATGAGATGTTGCCCTTATAACACTTATGTACGTTGTACCAAATATGACGTTAACGTACAATAAGTGTTACCCTGTGGGAGGAATTATGAAGTTGTTTGACCGTACGTTAACCAAATGGACAGAGGGTATTGAACATGAATTTCGTGAATGTGGCAGTTAATAGAAGGTTGAAATACTTTAATTTTGGAAATGATGGAAGTTTTCGTAAATGAAATACTAAACGATCGCCAGCCTAATTAGGCATAATACCTTGAAACATTAAGTTTATAGAAAAATAAACATGGATTGCTGAAGAGACTTCCATTAATGCTCCTTTTAAACAGTGCGATGGATACAAACAAATAACGAACGAACTACATAGTGGTTAGCAGTAGATAGCTGTTTACACAAATCAGCAAACATAGAGAACTAAATAACACTTCACTCATAGTAATAAAAGTTAGTATTGCAATTATTAATTAATTCAGTACTAATTCAACATTAAGATGTTACTAAAGACACACTGGACTGAAACTAGGCATGGAAAGAGTTCTGATTTCAGCTAACACATACATACCACAAATGAAATTAAATAATCCTACACCTATACTTATTATGCCTTCATTGTTAACAGTGTCACAGATTTCTTTTAATAGCAACAAAAAACGATCTTTAGCTTGACTTTCTCATAGTGGAAAAGAATATAATGGGGGCCCATAAACTGTCATTTACTCTATAGGTAAACTCTGTAACTATTTAAGAGACAATCGCATTACACTAATGTGGATTTATAAGCCCACTTGAATTTGTTTATATTTCAACACTATATGGCAATTTACTCAATTAATATTTTCAAATAAAACTTCAGAAATTAGTTCCTTGTAATAGTCACAACAAAGTTAAGTTTCATGAAAGTTCAAATTCTGTGCATCGTTCATTAACTATGAAGCAGGTGGTTTAACTAGCATCATTTAAACACTTTAGCACTGAAACTTTGGCACATTCAAAGTAGAAACAAATCACTGATTATTCAGAAACAGGATACTCGGTCGTAGCACGTTCAGGATAGGACCCTGCATAGGTTTCATGATCAGCGCAATTTCAAAGTTCAAACACATAAGTTTATCACCGAAATTATTATTGAAAAAAAACACACACATATGTCCTGGTCCATACTAAAACACATATCTGATTTCCTGAAGTTACCGGAGCAGTGGCGGAATACTGGTGGCAAGAACGTGGCAGCTGTCTGGTCTCACTTCTTGCAGTTTAAGGCTTTTTCAGATTTCTTCTTGGCAACGTATTAATCATTTCAGAGCCATTCCATAACAGAAGAGCACCATATTACAGCCGAAACCACATCAGAGGCAATTTCAACACAAATCAGCTTCCGAATGGCTCATTAGGCACCTACGGTGTTGACTGCACAACTGCTGGCCACTGACTGCGTAATCTGTTCTCTCTCTTGCCGCCCAGATTGACCGCCAAATCCACCTTTTCCCGCGCCCCAAGTCCCGTTCGCAGTGGAAGGGGTTCCCTACACATTTTCCTTTATATAATACAACTTCCCTAAGTATGAACCAGCATTGAAAGTACGATTTCTCTTTCACGACCATACATATTTTATGAAGTTTCATTATTTTTAAACATTATTAAATCTTTACATCATAAATTTCCACTTTCCCTCTGAGAATTGAGAGATATTAACTAGTACAGGACAATCACTTCAAAGTTACATACACATAATTACATAGCATGACCTACTTATTATCGATCATGGTGTTACACCTTCTTGTTCAGTGATTCACTTGTGCTGGGTCTGTTAAATATTCTCAAGGATCAATAAAGAGACTGCCAAATATTTTCATGGTCTAGACACTTACCGCTCAACCTAAATCCTCGATCCATACCAGATGGTAGCTAAAATATACAAAAAATATCACAGTTCTCATTTGTCACCATACAGTTGAAATTCTGCACAGTAGTTCAGTAGTTTGTTACAGATGATTAAAATTCAGTTGTTCATTTACAACAGTTCAGAATACGAATCACTGCGACCAATAATTAATCACTTCACTGACAGTGACAGTTAACAGTACACTTCATGAAACCCTACTTTAAAAAAAAGTCCGTTAATTTATATCACAGTTATTACCCGTAGGTAACTGAACATTAAAGGTCTTGAGTTCCGCGGGGACTGGAGTTTGTATTCTCGCACGCACAATATACGTAATACACTCCTGGAAATTGAAATAAGAACACCGTGAATTCATTGTCCCAGGAAGGGGAAACTTTATTGACACATTCCTGGGGTCAGATACATCACATGATCACACTGACAGAACCACGGGCACATAGACACAGGCAACAGAGCATGTACAATGTCGGCACTAGTACAGTGTATATCCACCTTTCGCAGCAATGCAGGCTGCTATTCTCCCATGGAGACGATCGTAGAGATGCTGGGTGTAGTCCTGTGGAACGGCTTGCCATGCCATTTCCACCTGGCGCCTCAGTTGGACCAGCGTTCGTGCTGGACGTGCAGACCGCGTGAGACGACGCTTCATCCAGTCCCAAACATACTCAATGGGGGACAGATCCGGAGATCTTGCTGGCCAGGGTAGTTGACTTACACCTTCTAGAGCACGTTGGGTGGCACGGGATACATGCGGACGTGCATTGTCCTGTTGGAACAGCAAGTTCCCTTGCCGGTCTAGGAATGGTAGAACGATGGGTTCGATGACGGTTTGGATGTACCGTGCACTATTCAGTGTCCCCTCGGCGATCACCAGTGGTGTACGGCCAGTGTAGGAGATCGCTCCCCACACCATGATGCCGGGTGTTGGCCCTGTGTGCCTCGGTCGTATGCAGTCCTGATTGTGGCGCTCACCTGCACGGCGCCAAACACGCATACGACCATCATTGGCACCAAGGCAGAAGCGACTCTCATCGCTGAAGACGACACGTCTCCATTCGTCCCTCCATTCACGCCTGTCGCGACACCACTGGAGGCGGGCT